>NC_081365.1:77118519-77472912 GCF_030684315.1 Stegostoma tigrinum
GTCAGCAAGGAGAAGAGTACAAGACCATGTACCTGTCTACTGTGCTTTCCCCTCGTTCTTGGTCTTGTGTGTCACTCATGAAAATGTGTTTGCCCTTTCGAACTCTGTTTATTCTGTGTCATTTCCCTCGCATGCCTGTCTGCCTCGTGTAAATGCTCTGTTTTGTGCTTCTCAGAGGCTACCAAGTAATTATGGATTATCATAAACTTTAAAGACAGTTCAGTGAATGAAATGGGAAGCTGGGTGGTGTCCACAGTAAATCAGGCTAGAGTAATGTGATATAACTTGGGAGGTGTGGATGTATGTAGAGGAATAGCAGTGTATCATCATCATTGAAAAGATGCTAAGTGTGACTCAAGCACTTTCAAGTGCATAACTTTTTTTATAAATGAAGGCATAGATTACTTGTGAAGGGGATGATAATTAAATGCTTATAATATTTTTATACAATCCAGCCTGCCGACAGTATTGGATAATTAGAGATAGAAGTGATCTAACACTTGGTTGACCCTTTTAATATTTATGAAGAGTTTGGTAGCCGAGGGGAAATGATCATTTCCTATGGTTGAGTTGCTAGTAAGTTGAAGGCTGTTGAACTGTATGGAACAGTGACTGTATGTATGAAAAGATTTATCTGCAGTAAGAAATCTTCATTTTGAAATCAGCTGTTTTACCTTGAGTTGATATTTCCAATTTGCTTAACTTTTTGACTTTGATCTGAATTGACACCATTTGAGTTTCTTAATCCAAGATATAATTTTGTCTGCTGCGAGGATAAAAATAACATTAATCTAGTAGATGTAGTACTGAGATAGTAATCCAAAAATTGAGTTCTGAATCCCATCTAATTCATTTGTAATAAATCTTTGGTGAAATGTTTATTAACACCAGAAGAAAAGTCATGAATTCTTAAAGATTCTCCATTTCAAAATCAAAACCAAATTCACTATCCACAGGCATTTTGATCTATATATTTCTTCAACATAACTTACAATGCCTGACTGCTAATGGTCTCAGGCTGTCTGTCTAGAAATGTACAACAAAATGCCAGTGGCATTGACTTAGACAAACTTCTGTTCCTTGCATCAGACATGTACCGTTCCCCTCTTGTCTCAAGGAAAGGTAATATTAATAACTGGAATACTGTTTACTCTTGAAAAATGGTGGATTTATTTTACTCCATTCCTGGACATTGCAACAACCTGAATTTTGTTCTTCCATCTCCTTCTGATTTTTTTACATTTAGGAAAGGAGATTATTGCTAAAAATGACAGTCTTACCTACCTACAGACAACCTTAGGCAAATCTTACATGTGTCATTCTGAACAAACACTGCAAGTGAGCCCAAGCGCCTCCATCAATACATTTGAGCTCCACATTCAGCCATTCAGAGTAAATGATGCAAAATATGGAATTGGTAAGTTAGCAATTTTAAAATGTTAATATTTTGATAAGTGATTACTGTATCATTTGAACAGGATGGTTTTTATAAAATGTCGGTTGCTTTGTTTCTTTCCCTTTGCCACCTCAGCTCTGCCTATTTCTAGACATGGTGATAAAGTGACTGTCTATCTCCCAGATTTGTGTTTTGCTTGTACGTACCAAGTTACCTTACAAAGATTTGATGTTAGCTTAATAACTGAGAACTTAGTACAGATAACTTTATTGTACAGCTTTAATTAGTACAGTCTGTTAGAGTGGAAGTTGCATTGATCATGGAGGTGAGTGCATGTGTTTTAACAAAGGGACTTAGCCATTCAAAGTATGCATCTGGGTTGTGACAGTTCTGAAAGTAACTTTAAGCAATGAATTCTTAAATCCTCTTTTTTTTTATGTTTTAACAGCTGAAGAATGCCAAATGGATAAAGATGACATGTTGATCCCAATCATTGTTGGTGCTGCTCTTGCTGGCCTTGTGCTGATTGTGTTGATTGCTTATCTGATTGGAAGGAAGAGGAGCCATGCTGGATACCAAACCATCTAACCTCACATAGATTTAGCTATTCCACTTCTGTAACTAATTCTTTTTCAAAGAAATGCACACACATTCTCTCTGGAATCTTGGGCATGGACCTGTGTTAAAGGGAGTTAAGAGAAAAAAGTTTACTGACAAACAGAATCCTCTGCCTGACAACTTGCTTCTAACATTATATTTTTAACCATATATGGTGAAATATTTCCCACAGCACGCAGCTGCCACCACCCCTAGACCTTGAGGTAAAGAGTATACCATTGGAAATACATCATAATGTCTAACTCTGGGGTCTGTGACCCATTCGGGGAATAAATACAGGTTGTTCAATGCAAACCGAAACCCAAGTCATACCCAATTAGCCAAGGCAGTGATGCACACACTTCAAGTTGTGAGTAAGTGGCAACTGTGTGCCACCTTTGCACATTTATGTTCAAAGTTGTTCATATACCAAGAGCAGGTGCACTGTAGGTAACGTAGAGGGGCTGGGTTTATTTACATTGAGTGTAGCCAACCAGGAGAGACCAGTTTTTTTGTCAGAGGTTGTAATACTAAATGCAAGAGTTCTTTGGGGGAAAAGAACTGTTTGTGAGTAAATTAGTAATATTTCACACTTCTGTTGTGTAACCAAGAGTGTTAATTCCTGCTTTACAGAACTAATTGTGTGTTGTGCTAAAGTGACTTTTTTTTGGCTAATTACATTTAACTTTTATTTTTGGGGTGTGTGTATGTATACTCAAACATGTGCGCCTGTAAATTAGCCTATTTGAAAATTATGCCCCCATTCCCACTCCAAACAAAATTATAAACAAATTACAATGGCTGGGGTATTGCTAGATTTTAATTTGGGTTTCAGTTTTGTTTTAATCATTGGAATGCTAACTGTTAGAAAGGGCTTGCCATCCTCCTTGGCATTGTGGAGGAAAAACACATTGGTGTAGATTGTGTTGCAGTGTTTTGGCCTTTTTGAAATACAAAAACACAACATTGCTCTTACTTTGCTCACGTGTCGCTGCTGTCACAGTTCACACAGTGATTGTATGGATATAAAGCAAAGTGCATTGGGTGTAAGCAGTTTTATTTTCCTGTATAAATCAGTGTTAAGTCTGAGACAGCTTCAGTAATTACTGACTGGTTTTAAAAAACCAGCTGAATGTGGATCAAGTCCAAGGATCGAACTAGTTCAAGTGCTAGTCATCTCAGTGTGTACTGTGCACTTTGATCCATAAACTTGAAGGAGGATGTTGGTTGAACTGAACATTACCCTAGCATACTTAGCACCCACAGTTCTCCCCAATACAGTTAATATATGTATGGTTTAAACTTGGTTTAACTTGATGGGCCACCTGTTTCAAATCTGGTTCCTGATATTTAGTTTTTTGTCTGGGTTATATTTTAAACTTGATTTTATGCTATTGAGTGATCTATTTTGGGTGTTCTGCAAATGGTTAGGAGCTGGCATTCTGTTCTCTTCTCCCCTTTTTTTAAAAAATCAATTAAACTGTGTGCATTTTTGTGACTGCACTTTTTCAGGCATGTCTACCGTATAAAGAAATTTAAGCCTGCCAATCGTGCTTAAGAGCTTATTTTGGACTGTTAACTGAAGATTTGGCACATGAGGTGTATGCATTGCCTATAACCGTGCTAATAAAGGATTTGTTTCTCAAAGGGCTATGTGCTAGTTTCCCTTCTTCTGTTCAAGGCATTTGGCCAGCTCTCTCAATTGGATAACAAAGGGAATCTTAATTCTGTCGCACAATCACTTACCAAGTGTTGATCATTTGTTATAGAAAAAGTCTACTTCTAAGTTGCATCTGGTTGGTAGAGTCTTTGTATTGGAAGGAAGAGGCAAATATTCTTGACCATGTAACTGCATCAAGTCTGAAGGTATGCTTGTATGATTTTCTGCAGCGTATTTAAGGCCTTTTTGTTCTACAAGAAATGATTTCATCAGCATTGCAGTTTGCTCAGTTTTTATGACTTGCTTGATTTAAACTATTTGCACTCTGTTCCATTCCTTTTTGTACTTTGAGTTTCTTTTTGTTTCTGTAATTTAGTTTGTTGGAAATGAAAAGTTTCCTGACTTGTACTTGTGCACCAATAAAATTATTTCTATTCTGTCTGCCAAACATGTTTTTAAGTTTACATTTGTCTGAGATGAAGAATTCTCTCTCTTAATATCACCAAGCTTTTGAACATCTCTCCATATTTTCTGGCTTGGTGTCAAATTTTGTTTAGTTAAAGCTCCTCTGAAATGTCCTGGTACAGTTTGCTATGTTAAATGTGGGATATAAGTGACCATTGTTTTATAACGTCACACGGCAGTCCTGCTACTCTGCATTTGCAGATTGACCAAAATCTAACAAATTGCACACTGGAATTGTGTAAACCTGTTCTGCTCCTTGTGCTCTAATATTTTTTCTGTTTGCTTGCCAGCAGTTTTTATTCTGTGACATAAGTGCAAGTCATGGTCCTCAGGGTATTGGGGAATTTAGTTCTCTTCCAGTGCTGATACAGTTAATACAAAAGTTAGAGGGAGAATCTTAGAACAGTTGAATTAGAGGCAAGTACGCAAAATTGTTGATCACTATAACACTCCACTGTTTTTCAAATGTTTGTATCGTCTCCCACAAGCCTTAAATTTCACTGAAGTTACTACTTTTGTCTGCAGTTTGATGTAGGTGCACATCAAAACAAGGTTTAAGTTAAAATCTTAAGAGCTTTGGGTCATTATTGTTGACTGTCTTGATACAGTCTGTTTGATCACAGGTTTCGGCTGTGGGTCTAACCGACCAGGTGATTCTCAACCCAAAGATGTTTGGCCACATGGGGCAGGATGTCCTGTGAGGTAGTGGTTTTGGAGTTTTTTTAATTGAATTTTAGTAGCTGAACTGGTCGATTGTATTGTGGTGGAGGGGATTTTGACTTTTTGAATGGCTTTTATCGCCATTTCATAGTGTAAGGTACTGTATAACTAGCTTGCCTAATGCATTAATACTGAAAAATTTTAAATTCCACTGACTACCTACATATTGGTGAAGCATATCATTGCATACTATCAGCAGCTCAGAAATTAACTGTTTAATCCGTGCTGGTTTTCTGTGCTCAATACAAACCTCCAGCCTTCATCTAACTCTAATCAACAAAACCTGTTCATTTCTCCTTCATGTTTATGTAGCTTCCCCTTAAAGACTAATGGCATTGTATAAGGTCCTGGATAATACCTGGATCCTGTCAATAACCATTTTGTTAAAATAAAAACAATAAAATATGTAGTACTCGGGCATACAGCCTATTTTCCATTTAACATTCATTACATGGGCAAACTAATCACCACAGCACTGGACTATTGGGAAAGCATTTTCAGTTAATTTTCATTCATCTACAAGGAGTTTGTGCTTTTAATGAAGTTTTTGCACCTTGTGGTCCCTGTCCAGCCAAGCACATTTGCCACACCACAAAACAACCAGTGAGAAAGTGAGAGGAAGGTACAGCCCCTCTTCCTCCTCCACCACCATCCTATCTGTGTGCTCACATTCCATGGCAATGCAATTTTTGTTTCCACTTTTTCAAGTAATCAAGAATATGCTGATTGCTTAGTATGTTTCCTAAAACTTCTCCCTCTGGCAATGGAAATGTTGTGGCACCTTCTCGACTTTTGAGTGTTCTCTGCTATTGTAACTGCATTTCTCCCATGTTGAAAGTTAGAGTTCACCCAGTAACAATGCATCGAAAAAGATGAAAGGGTCTGGTGTAACTAATATATTTGATTAACCCCTTTTGTATTGCAATTCTGTGGAAGTAAAAGCCCAGCACACGCTTATCTCCTTTCTATAATTGTCCAATTCTGACTAAACTGGTTTGCCTTGTGCTCTTGTGTAGAAGTCAAGTGTTGCTTTGTAATATAGTCTAGAATTGCGTAGAGAACACAAATAGGACCATCTGCCCCAAGGATCAATGTTCTGTGTGAGTGGCCTCCCATTCTCTCTCTTTTCCTCCCCCCCCCCCCCCCCCCCCCCCTCAAATGTCAATAGCATGGCCTATTCTTCCTTGCATATTTGACAGCATAGACAAAGGCCATTCAATCCATTGTGTCTGTAGTATTAGAAAAAAGAGCCACGCAGTTGAATCCCACTTTTTCTAGCACTTTTCAAGCTAAGTTATGGCACTACATGTTTCTTTATATAGGATGTTTTATCATACTGTTTTCTTCCAAGCCTCTAGCAGATGCCAACAGAATAAGATTTTTTCTTCTCTGTGCCAATTACTTTAAGTCCGTGCTCCCTGGTTATACTCCCTGTACTTTATAAAGTGAATAGAAAGTTCTACATTCTAACCATCCTTTTTAGAGGAGTTTCTTCTGACTTATTCATTTGATAAGTTAGTGCCTACCCTTTCTCAATGGCCCCTACTTTTGGCTCACACAATGGAACACTTCTATCTGTATCCAATTAAACCTTTACATGGGTGGTGTAGTGACTCAGTGGTTAGCACTGCTGCCTCACAGCACCAGCATCCTGGGTTTGATTCTAGCCTTGGTGACTATCTGTGTGGAGTTTGCACATTCTCCCCATGTCTGTGTGGGTTTCCTCCCACAGTCCAAACATGTGCAGGCTAGGTGGTTTGGCTGTGCTAAATTGCTCAGTGTCCAGAGATGTGCAGGTTTACAGGGGTAGGATGGGAGATGGGTGAGGGTGTGATGCTCAGTGGGCCAACTGGCTTGCTTACACAAGGCAGGGATTCTGATTCTGTAGTAATTTTTGATGTCTGACAGGTCGACCTTCAGGTCTTTTTAAATGAAAATTGTTCCAACCTGCTTAATTCTTCCTGACGGTTATAACTACTCAGTTCCTGTTAATTTGGCAAATATTTGTTTAATGCCTTGTCTAGTGACTTTGCGAAGTGTGGTCTAATGTAGGTTTTACACAGTTGTGACCATACAAGATGTGGAATTGTGACAATAGTAATGTTACTGTGAAAATTGTTAGGATTTGAATTTGATTATTAATCTAGAATGAAAAGCTGGCCCCAGTGATAGTAACTCTGAAGCTACCAGATATTTGCTTTAAAAAGAACAGCATTCACTAGTGTCCTTCAGAGAAGAGAACCTGCCATCCTTATCTGGTCTGGCTACATGTGACTCCACACCCCATGTAATTGACTCAAATCTGTCCTCTGAAATGCCTTGCAAGTTATTTGATTATCTTGAGCTGCTACAGAAAAGTTGCAAAGGAATAAAGTAGGATTGAACCAGGCACATGTGAAGGAACTGGAATAATGGTCACATTTCAGTTTTATGTGGCAATAGTGAAGTCTGAAAATATTTTCATCTGCCACCACAAAGTCTGAGCTGAGAATCTTTTTATCTGTGGTGGTTTTGTGGTCTCTGCAGTCAGTCCAGGCTGTATTAATCTGAAAAATCACCATGTGCAAATAGTCCATGCAAAATTAGTTTTTATTGAATGTCAGAAGTACTTGAACGCGTTCTTTTCTGTCTTCCATCAAAATACAAAAGGTTTACATTGCTCTAGCTTTCAATATCTTCTCATTGTTGTGTTTGTTTTCTTTAATTAACTTGTTGCAATGGAAAGGGTAACAATTTTCACCATAAAAATGGGAAATAGTTGATACAAGTATTAAGTTAAATCCATCCAGCTTTGACATTGCCCTTTGAGCACATGGAATGACCTGGCATTACACCACATAACAAGCTACCACCAATTGGTTTTGGTAATGTGGTTATCCTGATTATTATTACAATTCTTTATTCCAACAGCCAACTGTAGTCCCACGAAGACTGAGCTCATTTATCTCTGGAGGACAGAGCCTTGCTAGACAAGTGGGAGATAATGACAGCAGGGCTGTTTCTCTAGTCGGAATTCAATCCCCAAACCTGTAAATTTACAGGATACAAATGAGGAATGCCATCAATCTGTTTAATTTTTCACCTTGTAAGACTGCTGCCAGTGGGTTTAGAAACAACCTCTGCCTAAGCAGCTGTTGGAGTGAAACAGTTGTGTGCACTATTGCTTCGTGTGTGTGTGTGTGTGTGTGAGAGAGAGAGAGAGAGAGAGAAAAAACAAAATCTTCTTTGACCCGTAATTTAAAAATTTATCCACTTTAAATCCAAATTGAGGCTATTGATTTAAAAGTTCTTCCAGTTTAAGCTGATATTTTTAACTGTCTATAGAAATGTTAGTAGGCTATTTACCTGCAAAGCTTTTCTGTTTTTGAAACGCTTAGATGATAATCTAAATTTAAAAATAATTTTAAATTTATTCTCACATGGGATGTGCACATCAATGGCAAGGCCAATGTTTGTTGCCCATCCCTAATTGTCCTGGAACTGGAGAGACTTGTTCAGAGACCTATTTCAAAGTGTGCTCAGGAGTCAACCATATCACTGTGGTACTGGAGTTACATGTTAGCCAGACTGGGGAAGGATGGCATATTTCCTTCCCCTGAAGAAAATTAGTGAACCAAATAGGTTTTTATGACACCCGAAAGAACTGCAGATTCTGTAAATCAGGAACAAAACCAGAAGTTGCTGGAAAGGCTCAGCAGGTCTGACAGCATCTGTGAAGAAAAAAATCAGAATTAATATTTTGAGTCTGGTGACCCTTCCTCAATACTGTTCTGAGGAAGGGTCACTGGACCAGAAAAGTTAACTCTGATTTTTGTCTAGCAACATCCATGAAGAGAACCTGCGGAGCTTTTCCAGAAACTTCTGGTTTTGTTCTGGGTTTTTATGACCACTGATGATTGATTTGAATTTAAATTTCATGAGCTAGCATGGTAGGTTCTGGACCTTGTCCCGTTAGCCTAGACCTGTGGATTGCTTGTCCAGTAATACTGGCACTATACCATTATCTTTACCAGTTTTTCCCTATTAAAACAGGCTGACAACCACCCCCGTCAGGCCTTCTGGTGCAATCCCGTTGTCACATTCTTGGGAATGATCTGAATATTTTGTAAAGCAGGTAGAGACCTAAAGGCTCTGAGGCCCTTAATCTACATAGGGAATTCTGAAATGGCGTAACGTTGGCAGACCCTAATACTGAAGTTGGGCAGTAAAGCTTTTGCCATCTGCAAACCATGTTGGTGTACTCCTTTATGTGAGTTCCCAATTTTCCGGTTGAGAGACGGACATGCAGTTGTTGGGGAGTTGTGCCATTAATAGTTGAATAAAGATTTCAGTAGCTGGTGGTAGGCCCTATTAGAGTTAATGGAGTGGGTGACACAGGATTCAAGTTGGGATTGTTATTGAAGAGAAAGGATCTTTTTTTTTCCCCCCCAAGAGAACACATTTCAGAGGGTCCCCTCATAACGTGAGAAGTGGGCTTGATCATTGTCAAGGCTGTCTCAGTTGTCGTAACAACCTGGGCTGGGTTGGGGTCAAACTCTGAATCTGCCATCCCTGCAACTGGGAAAAAGAGGTTCTAGCTGATGAGGGATCCCCTTCTAAAATCACAGCTGAGGTGGTGGAATTAGGCTGGGATGAAGAGGATAAACTGCAGATGTGAAAGAACAGGAAATGAGCAATAAACAGAGGGATTACCAGATGAGAGAATTCACAACTGTCATAATTGCTGTGATAGCTTGTGGTTTTTATTTCCCAGCAATTCATGATTGGCCCAGATGTCCTGTAGTTAGCCTGGCCTAATGCTAGGATCTGGCAGTCTCTCAATGTCACAAGCAGTGTTTGAGGCTCACTACAGTACTTATAGATGTTGGGTTTTCAACGGTATGCTTCATCTTACACCTTATCCATGCTACTCCTTAAAATATGGAGCCTGCAGCAATTTATTTCCTTGTTTAAGAAATAGAACAAACTCCTGATTTGGAGGGAGGCATTTCCAGAATTGATCCTCTCCTTAGATCATTTGGTAATCCACCATTAACCCCCCACACGTTGAGCTCATCAAACACACCAGTCTCAATCATCTCCTCTTGCCATGGGATAGGGATGTTACCAGTTGCAAATTCATCAAAAAACTCTTTGTCTGCATCTTCAATGGTAATTCCTTTCACAGTTGAGAAAGCGCCAACATCTTGAATGTCCTTTGCATACACTGTTTTAGAGTCTGGGGTAAAAGGAGGTGGAAGTATACCTGGAAGGGACCATAGAAAATGTAATCAGTGAGCAGCATTAATACATAACCATTTTCTGTTGCACAACCCTAGTTTCTTTTGTAAGTATTTGAACTCTAAGGTTTTGGAGTAGATTTGTAGCTCGGTTTGTGGATGTTGTGATGGTTGGCTCGCCAAGCTGATTCATTGTTGTTCCGCACATCTTGCATTACCCTGCTGGGTAACATCATCAGTGCAGCCTCCAATGGAGTGCCGTTGTGTTTTCCAGCCTCGTTTTTAAACTGTGGAGTCTGTTGAGCTGGATTACCTCACTTACAGTTTTCCTTTGCAACGGAGTATATATGGGATCGAATTCTGTGTTCGTTGGCTTTCTTCATGGAGTACGAGGCTTCTAGTTCCTGGGACAAGCAAAGCAGAGACAGGCACAGGATTTCCTAGAAGCCTCGTACTCCACAAAGAAAGCCACCAACAAACACACACAACTCGACCACATATACAATCCATTGCAAAGGAAAACTGGAAGTGAGGTAATCCTGCTCAATGGACTCCAGAGTTTAAAAACCAGGTGGGAAAACACAATGGCGCTCAATCGGAGGCTGCACTGATGTTACCTAGCAGGGTAACGAAACGTTTGTTGAACAACAACAAACCAGCCACAAGTATTTGGACTGAAAATCCTGTGCACCCCTGAGCCGTATAACTGCTTTTGCATTAGACATACAACCCATAGACTCACTGAAGATTCCAAAGCTGTACTGAAGAAAGAACCGGGAATTCTTCCAGATTGCTGGTGCACTGGTCCTCAATCCACCACGTCACCAAAGGAAATTATTTAACTTGCTCCACGGTAGCTTGTTGTGTAAAATGTGGCTGTTGGGGTTTTCTTATTCAGTCATTGAAAGTGGACTGTGCTGGCTGGGCTAGCATTTATTACCCATCTCCATTCGCCATCAAAAAAGTGAGCTGCCTTTTTGAAATCCTGTAGGTAGATCCATGTTGCCATTAGGGAGAGTTCCAGAATTTTGACCCAATTATATTAAAGGAATGATATATTTCCAAGTCAAGGTTGGGAGTGGCTTGGAAGAGAGCTTGCAGTTGGTGTGTGCCCCTGAATCTGCTGCCATTGTCTTTCTAGATGGCAGTGGCTGTGATTTGGAAGGTGCTATCTAAGGTTTGTAAACGTAACAAATTATACTTAAAGGAATTTGAGTTACTTGAGACATTCCTCAGATGTTACATGAATAAAACACTTATTTACCTTACACACAAGTACATTGTATTTGTGTATATTTGTAGGAATGTACTAAACTACTTGAATCAAACAAAAATGGCAGCAAATGTTTTTGTTTTTTCTTGATTTCGGGTGGGATTTTTTTCCTGCCAACGTTTCTCTTCCGACCCTACTATGTCAACTGTCACAATGTCCACATCTTCAGCTAGAAGCTGGATGGATGGGAGAAGTTAGGCTGCTTTCCTTGGAGTAGAGAAAACTGCAAGGAGATTTGATTGAAGTGTCTTAAAAATTACAAGAAATGTGGATGTAGTAGAGTTCAACTGTTTCCGCTGTAGAATGGTCAGCAACCACTGGGCATGGATTTAAGGTAATTAGGAAAAGAAACAATAGTGACTTAAGGAAAAACCTTCATGTGGTGAGTAGCTTTAAACAGCAACTTTACTTAGTGCACCTCTGCATAGCTACCCTAAGTTTTAGTGTGCCCCTCTGCACCTATTTGTGGACCTTGGGATGTTCTTGTCTACAACATTCAATTTAGGATGGCTGTTTATACTGGACAACCAGCCAGTTGTGGGCAGACCAACATGCACGTTTCATTTGAGTCGATCCTCCTCAAAGTGCATTGGCCTTTGTCTTGCATTTCTCCAAGAATAGCTCATAGATCACGAGTCCTGCATCGGAAACCAAAGACTACTGCAACTCTGTCCAGACCTTCTTTGTGAAGGCACATTCCAGAAAGCACTGTGCAACAATTGGGAGGTGCAGAGATTCTGGGTGTTCATGAAAGACCTGATGGATAGTGCCCTTCACACCACCAGCCAAGCTACATCTGGGTGCTTCTTTGGAAGTGAGCTATTCTGCCCAATTGGGTTGAAAGTTTGATCAGGGAACCAAACAACGGAATTAATCATCTCCTTTACTATAGGACTTTGAGGATGTAACACTGACCATTCCTCGATGGACATGTGGTCCATGTGGTTTTTCTGTACTAATCTCTACACAAAGGACACGAGCTGCAGTTAGGGTATTCAACAGCACAATGGCTACACCCATCCTTCATACTTCCATAGTGTGGCAGAGGCAGATTGAAACAAGGCTGTCAAAGTCCATCTTTATGTGAAATAGAGAGAGGTATGTGTAGGAGTCTGGCCAGGAAAAGATTATAAGAAGTAGGAACAGGAGCACGCTATTTGGCCTGTGAGATGAAACCCACACAGACAGTTACTTGAGGGTGGAATTGACCCCGGGCTCAGGTGCTGTGAGGCAGCAGTGCTAACCACTGAGCCACCGTGCTGCAATGCTTGTTTTAAATCTTCATTCAAAAGAAAACTGGCCATTTGTTCACCCTTCCAAAATAAACAACTTTTACAGTTTTCCACACTTACATGCCATTTGCCAATGTTTTTGCCCACTTGTTTAATCTCTCAATATAGTGTTTGTACCACTCTCGCAACCTGCCATTGCACCTATTTTTGTGTCCTCAGCAAGTTTAGCTGCAACATGTTTGCTTCCATCCATTACATCATGAATATATTTTGTAAATAGTTGCCATCCCAGCACTGATCCCTTTGGAACCTCACTGGTCGCAGGTTGCCAAAGAACCTCTTATCCCTACTTGCTGTTTCCTGTTTGTTAGCCAATTCTCTTCCACCAAGGGTTCCAAGTCAAATGGCCTCCTGTTCTGTAACCATTCAATGACTAATTACAAACTCTAGACACAACATGGCTTTGTTCTGTAGTTTTATTCGCCAATGTAATCAATTTTTGCAACCACGTGACATTAGCTGATGGAAACTGTGGCAGTGGACCAGCAATGGTAAAATAAATACTGATGCTAACTTATCCTAATCCAAGTTAGATTACTGTTTATCCTTTTCAGTAAATTTTATTAAAATATTGTAAGGCATTGCCAATATCCCTTAACGTAGGTTGTGTAAACCATCTTCTACTATTTGGAGGTTAGAGATTGGTTATATCAGCAGGGGTGCCATGTACAAACCCTGGATGGGAGGTGAGAAGTATAACCTCTGTCACCCTCATCCTGATGGCTACCTTGGTGTCTGACTGTATCAAGCTGTATACAGGTGCACATACTGCAAATTTTACTTTGTGCCTAAGTTGTAACCGTAGGGCAATATAAAAGATGGGTGCAGCCGTATTACTGCTGAATGCCCCTACGGTACCTCCTATCCTTTGTGCAGAAGTTAGTACAGGAGAACTACGTGAACCACATGTCCATCAAGCAATGGTCAGCGTTATGTTCTCCAACCCCTGCAAGAAAGGAGATGCTTAATCCTTTTGGTTGGTTCCCTGAGCAGGCTTTCAAACCAATTTGGTAGAATGCCTCACTTCCAAAGAAGCACCTAGATATACCCATCAGATCTTTCATGAACACCCGGAGTCACTGTGCCTCCCAAGTGTCGCACATCGCTTGCTGTGTCTTCACAGTGAAGGTCTGGAGAAAGTTGCAGTGGTCTTTATTTTCTGTGACACAGGACTCTGTGCTCTACAAGCTGTTCCTAGAGAAACACAAGACAAAAGCCAATGCACCTGGAGTAGCATCAACTCAATGAAAGGTGCACATTGGCTGTCAAAACCTGCTGGTTTGCCAGCGTAAAGAGTCATCCTTGACTGAATATTGTAGACTAGAATATCCCAAGGTCCGGGAATACGTGCTAGGGGTGTATTAAAACTTGGGATAGGCACACAGAGGTACAGTAAGGAAACATTGTTGTCTAAAGTTTCTCAGTCAGTGTACCAAAGAACTGGTAAATTATAGAACCCCCCTCGGGCTCTGTGCTTGATTCTGAATTAGATTGAAGCATCAACATGATCAGTGGAGAACAGTTGTATTTAGCCGCATTTTACAGAACGCGCACTTCAAAACATCTTGTGAAATACTTTTTGATATTTTATGAATAAAATATATTTTTACAAACAAAAAATATGCTGTAAACCCCCAGCAACGTGACTAACTCTGAACTATCCATCAAGGCACTGAATTCTAATAAATCTGATGGAGTACACTGTCTGACCTAAGCATTGGAAACAAATAAAAAACGAACAGCCCTTTGACTCCTCGTTGACAGGTTCCATAACTCAGAAACTTGACACGGTAAAATAGTCATAATATCTAATCTAAGGTAACCCATAAACTTCTTGCAAACATCTTACAGTGACGTGGTCCTTTCAAAACCCAAACTATGTTGCTGCACACAAGCATGCATTCTTGACGTCTTTGTCCTACCTTTGTTCTGAATGGTGCTGTTTATCTCAATTTATATGGTTACACAGCATAGAAACAAATGTCTCAGCCCAATTAGTTTATGCTAAACATGTTCCCAAGCTAAACTAATCCCACCTACCTGCATTTGGCCCATATCCCTCTAAACCTTTCCTATTCGTGTACTTATCCAAATGTTTTTTTAAACATTGTAACTACCTGTATCCACCACTTCATTCAGCACATAAACCACCCTCTACGTAAAAGGTTGCCCCCTAATTTTTAAACCTTTCTCTTCTCACCTTAAAATATGCCCTCTTGATTTGAACTCCCCTATCTGAGGGAAAGATAGTTTTGACTTTGCTAGTCATCTTATCTTTGCCTGTCATGATTTTACAGACTTTTATGACATCACCCGTCAACTTCCTGTGATCCAGTGGAAAAAAGTCTCAGCCTATTTTTATAACTCAAACCCTTCATTCCCAGCAATATACTGATAAATCTTTTCTGAGCCCTCAACAGTTTAATAATATTTTTCCTATAACTGGACAACCAGATTGCACACAATACTGCAGAAGAGGCCTTGCCAACATCCTACACAGCCCCAACAGGAACCATAGAGCTACCAATGAGTTCTGAAAAAGAAATTTTATTACCAAAGGTATTCAGTCATACCCGTGTTTTTATAAAGAGAGCATAAATTTTGTCCTCAGTTAATTCGTAAAGGACTGCTGTTGATGTAGGAACAGAATTTGAAATATTCTGACATCCATAAGATGGATTCCACAAGACAGAGCAATTTTTGTTTTTAATTGATTTTTATACTTTACCAGCTTCAAGTTTTCTCCAGTTGATACTCCTGAAGAAGGCATGGGCCTTTATTTCATCACAACATTCATTCTTGAATCCAAGGCGTTTCTCAGGATCTTTCTCCAGCAAAGCCTCACAAAACAACTTGCTTGGTTCACTAAATTTGTTGCAGTAAGTCACTGGGTCATTCAAAATTCGCCGTTTCACCTCTTTGTTCTCAACCTGGTGACAGCACACAAAGGTCAAAACTAATATACAGTACAGTTCATTATGCCTGTCTTGACTCTTCGATAGAGCAACTGACAATTCCCAGCCCTATTCTCCTTAACCATCGCCCTGTAATCTTTTATCCTTCAAATATTTGTCATACACTCTTTTGAAGGCCATAATCTATTCTACTTCCCCAAACCTTTGAGGCAGATCATAACAAAGTGCTGTGTTAAAAGATAAGGTTTCTCGTGTTACCTCATCAATCGTCTCAAAACTGTGTCTTCTGGTTGCTGAACTTGGAAAGATTTAGTGTATTATTTTCTCTATCAAAACCATTCAGGACCTCAAACCTTCCCCTAAAGCCAGGGCATCAGCCCCAGTTTCTTCAGTTCCTCACAATAACTGAAGTGCCCTGGTACTGTTCAGCAAGATTTTAGCATCCTTATTATAAGTAGTGATCAGAATTGAAAACAATATTGCCAATGAGGTTTTAGGAATATCCAGAATTACTCCCATCTCTTTGCATTCTCTTCCTATTTTCTTATCATCTTATGACCATATGGTGAATTTTACTAATATGAGGTTTCTGCTCACCAGCGTTTCTGTGTTATAGGGTTTCTGTGAAATATGTTTCTTTAGTGTTGCAAGTTAACAATCTGAATGAACCTTTCAAGCACAAAGTCATGACAGAGATTGTCTTCAACTGGAAAGCACATCTGTATACTGTGTCTGCTGGCTCACCATGTCATTTACTTGCCAAGAGAGAACTCTTCACTGAGATGATAAGACTCGACTGAACTTATTCCAAATTCAGATGCTTGCCATCATATATTCTGTGGCATAAACATGAAATTAGGGTTCTGATTTTGTTGTTTCTTCAATCAGGCTTTGGCCCCTACCATTTCAATCAAAAGAAATATGCCACCATCAGCAGCAAAGTGATGGAAACGGTTAATCATGGTGCTATCAAGCAATTCTTGCTCAGCAATAACCTGCTTAGTGATGCCCAGTCCAGGTTCCTCGGGGCCATTCAGCTCCTAACCTCAATATAACCTTGGTTCAACCTTGGACCAAAGAGCTGAATTCCAGAGGCGAGGTGTGAGTGTCAGCCCTTGACATCAAGGCTGCATACAACCAAGTGAGGCATCAAGAAGCCCTAGTAATACTTGCATCAATGGAAATCTGGGTAATTTCTCTGCTAGTTGGAGTCAGTCCTGGCACGTGGAGATTTGGTCACAGGTCAAATATCTTGGACTTAAGAGCATCTGTGTAGGACACTGTCCCAAGCCCAGTCATATTCAGCTGTTTCATCAATCAACTTTACTCCATCATAAGGTCAGAAGTGGGGATGTTTGCCGATAACGACACAATTTGTAAGTCTTCAGATGAAGAAGCAATCTGTACCCCTATGCAGCAAGTCCTAAACAATGTCCAGGCATTCACACCACACAAATGCTGGACAATAACCATTACCAACAAGACAGAATCTAACTATCTCTTCTTGACATTCATTAGCTATGGTTACTAAATTCCCACCATCAACATCTTGCGGTTCCACTAACGGAAACTGAATGGGACCGATCTGGACCAGTCACACAAATACAGCGGCCACAAGAGCAGGTTAGAGGCAAAGAATCCTGTGGTGAATAATTCACCTTCTGACTCTATAAAGCCTGTCCACCATCTAAGGCATAAGTCAGGAAAGTCATGGAATATGCCCCACTTTCTGGATAAGTACATCTCCAATAAAACACAAGAAGTTTGACACCGTCCAGAAAAAAAGCAACCTGCTTGATTGGCACCATATCCACAAGCATTCATTCACTCCACCACCAATGCTGAACAACAGCAGTGTATACCATCTGAAGAAATTCACCAAAGATCCTTAAGACAGCACTTTCAAAAACCACTCAAACCAGAAAGACAAGAATAGCAGATACATGCAAATACTACCACCTGCAAGTTCACCCCTCCCCTTCCCTAAGCCACTCGCCATCCTGACACTGGAATAGTATCATCATTCCTTCAGAATCATTGAGTCAAAATCCTGGAACTCCCTTCATAGCTGCATCCTGAATGCAATGGATTAAAGAGGGAGTTCACCATCATCAAGGTAGTTTGAGATGACCAGTAAATGTTTGTCTTGCCAACAATGTCCAAAGACCAAAGAAAATTAAAGCACAGGAACAGGCCCTTTGGCCCTCCAAACCTGTGCCAATCCAAATCCTCTATCTAAACCTGTTGCCTATTTTCCAAGAATCTATAAATCTGCTCCCTGCCCATTCATGTGTCTGGATACATTTTAAATCATGCTATCATGCCCGCATCTATCACCTCCACTGACGTGTTTCAGGCACCCACCACCTTCTGCATAAGGAACTTGCCACGCATATCTTCCTTAAACTTCTCCCCTCTCACCTTGAAATCGTGACCCCTAGTAATTGAGCCCTCCACTCTGGGAAAAAGCTTCTTGCTATCCACCTTGCCTATACCTCTCATGATTTTGTAGACCTCAATCATGTCCACCCTCAACCTTCATCTTTCTAATGTAAATAATCCTAATCTACTCAACCTCTCTTCATAGTTAGTGCCCTCCATACCAGGCAACATGCTGGTGAACCTCCTCTGCACCCTCTCCAAAGCATCCTTGGTAAAATGGTGACCAGAACTGTACACAGTATTCCAAATGTGGTCAAACCAAAGTCTCATACAACTGTAACATGACCTGCCAACTCCTGTACTCAATACCCCATCCGATGAATGAAAGCATGCCATATACCTTCATGACCACTCTATCGACTTATGTTGCCACCTTCAGAGTACAATGGACCTGAACACCCAGATCTCTCTGAACATCAATTTTCCCCAGGGCTTTTCCATTTACCGTATAGTTCGCCCTTGAATTGGATCTTCCAAAACACATCAACTCGCATTTGCCTGGATTGAATTCCATCTGCCATTTCTCTGCACCCTCCAATCTATCTATATTCTGCTGCATTCTCCGACAGTCCTGTTCGCTATCTGCTACTCCACCAATCTTAGTGTCACCTGCAAACTTGCTAATCAGACCATCTATACCTTCCTCCAGGCCATTTATATATATCACAAACAACAGTGGTCCCAACACAGATGTCTGTGAACACCACTGGTGACAGTTCTCCATTTTGAGAAACTCTCTTCCACTACAACTCTGTGTCCTGCTGCCCAGCCAGTTCTCTCTCCATCTAGCTAGTACACCCTGGACCCCATGCAACTTCACTTTCTCCATCAGCCTACCATGGGGAACCTTATCAAACACCTTACTGAATTCCATGTATATAGCATCTACAGCCCTTCCCTCATCTATCAACTTTGTCACTTCCTCAAAGGATCCTTTCAGGTTGGTAAGATATGACCTTCCCTGCACAAAACCATGCTGCCTATCACTAATAAGCTCATTTTCTTCCAAATGTAAATAGGTCCTATCCCTCGGTATCTTCTCCAGCAGCTTCCCCACCACTGATGTCAGGCTCACCAATCTATAATTTCCTGGATTATCCTTGCTACCCTTCTTAAACAAGGGGACAACATTAGTGATTCTCCAGTCCTCCGGGACCTCACCCATGCTCAAGGATGCAGCAAAGATATCTGTTAAGGCCCCAGCTATTTCCTCTCTGGCTTCCCTCAGGAACCTGGGATAGATTCCATCCGGACCTGGGGACTTGTCCATCCTAATACTTTTTAGAATACCCAACATCTCCCCCCTCCTTATGCCGACTTGAACTCAAGTAATCAAACATCTATCCCTAACCTCAACACCTGCCATGTCCCTCTCCTCGGTGAATACTGACGCAAAGTACTCATTAAGAATCTCACTCATTTTGTCTGACTCCTCGCATAACTTCCCTCCTTTGTCCTCGAGTGGGCCAAAGCTTTCTCTAGTTACCCTCTTGTTCCTTATGTATGAATAAAAGGCTTTGGAATTTTCCTTAACCCTGTTTGCTAAAGATACTTCATGGAATCTTTTAGCCCTCTTAATTCCTTGTTTCAGATTGGTCCTACTTTCTTGATATTCTTCCAAAGCTTCGTCTTTTTTCAGTCTCCTAGACCTTATGTCTGCTTCCTTTTTCCTCTTTTCTAGTCTCTCAATTTCACCTGTCATCCATGGTTCCCTAATCTTGCCCTTTTTATCCATCATTTTCACAGGGACATGTCTGTTCTGCACTCTAATCAACCTCTCTTTATAAGCCTCCCACATATCAAATGTGGATTTACCCTCAAACAGCTGCTCCCAATCCACATTTCCCAGCTCTTGCTGAACTTTGCTACAGTTGGGCTTCCCCCCAGTTGAGCACTCTTCCTTTAGGACCACTCTTGTCTATGTCCATGAGTATTCTAAAACCTACTGAATTGTGATCACTATTCACAAAGTAATCCCCTACTGAAACTTCAACCACCTAGCCAGGCTCATTCCCCAACATCAGGTCCAGTATGGCCCCTTCCCGAGTTGGACTATTTACATACTGCTCTAGAAAACCCTCCTGGATGCTCTTTAAAAATTCTGCTCCATCTAAACCCCTAATAGTAAGTGAATCCCAGTCAATGTTGAGAAAATTAAAATCTCCCATCACCACCACCCTGTTGCTCCTACATCCTTCCATAATCTGTCTACATATTTGTACCTCTATTTCATGCTCGCTGTTGGGAGGCCTGTAGTACAGCCCCAACATGGTTCCGCACCCTTCATGTTTCTGAGCTCTGCCCATATTGCCTCACTGCACCAGTTCTCCATAGTGCCCTCCTTCAGACCAGCTGTGATATTCTCTTTGACCAGTAATGTGACTCCTCCACCCTTTTTACCTCCCTCTCTATCCTGTCTGAAGCATATATATCTTGGGATATTTAGTTGCCAGTCCTGCCCTTCCCTTAACCAAGTCTCAGTAATAGCAATAACACTTCCTTAACCAAATGAATAAACTAAATCTTAGGCTGTCCACTTCCAGTATTTTTTGAGTGTGTTTTGCACTGTCAGAGGCACTACTTCTCAGGAGAATGTTACACCAAGACCTCGCATGTAAGAATAAAACATCCTGAATGGCATTGTTGAAAGAGGGAGCATGAGAATTCTCTGAATGTCCTGAGGAATATATATCCCACGCTTACTGACAGATGGGATGTTCCCTCTTATATGCTCTGCTTTCTCTGTAACAAATCACAATTTTGGAATGGAAATCCAAACACGCCTATGATTCACTACTGCTCTATCTCATGGACTTTATTCAAAAAGTCCATGTGGTGAAAAGTTTGAGCTCGAGGTTTCTAGTTTCTTGATGACTGCATTCCTGATGCAACAGATTCACTAAGGAATATCTTAAAATCTCCTTACGTGTTCCCCTCGATACCGGAATGGACCCTTGGCTGCAATCATCTCATACAATGTGACTCCCAGGGTGAAATAGTCGACAGAATAATCATATTCCAAACCTTTAAGCAATTCTGGTGCCATAAAACCTGAAATTCCAACAAATTGCACTGTTACCCATTGCCAATGCTGAAACTCTGAACTAAAGACAGAAAACCCCAGAGACTCGAACAACTCTGCCTATCCCCACCCCTCCACTTCACACCAAACAGTTCAACACCCTCAAGCCCATCCCACTCCTTAATACCCACTTACACTGACACCCATTCTCCCCCACTCGCTCCCATTAGTAGATGTAGATGTACGTGTCTCCATCCCTTCTCTAACTCAGAGCCATCTCCTTGCGCCTTTTGCTGACCCCCTTTCCCCTGCAAACCGTACTCCTCCACAGTCCTTCCCATCCACTTTTCTCCTTCGTGCTCTCCTATTCTCTCCTTCCTCACCTTCTCCTCCTCCTGCCTTTCACCCTCTCTTTCTAGCTCTCTTCCCCCTCCATAACTGTCCCCTCCCTCTTTCTCTCTCCCCTCCCTTCCTTCCACTCTCCGCTCCACTCCCTCCTCCACCCCCAAAGGCTTGTCATCTTTCTGTCTCCTCCTCTTCCTCCTTTTCACCTCCTCTCTATGGGATAGTGTAGGGGGAGGGGCTTAGGTCACAGGTCAGCGCAACGTTGAGGGCTGAAGGGCATGTTCTGCGCTGTATTGTTCTATGTTCTATGTTCTAAGTTCTCTCCCCCTCTCTCTTCCCTCCCTCCTCCTCTCAAGCCTCTCTTCACCTCCCATTCCCACCCTACATCTCTCCTCTTCCCCTTCTCTCTCCACCTCTGTATCTCCTTCTGTCCCCTTCATCATCTCTCTCCTTGTTTGACACCCTCCTCTCTCCTTCCCCCCTTTTCCCTTCTCTTCCATCATCCTCCCTCCTATTTCTATTTCTCTCTTTCTCTCTCTCTCTTTCTCTCTCTGTCTCTTCCTGCTTCCTTTGCCTCTCCCTCCTCACTCTCTCTCCTCCTGCTCTCCCTATCCTTCCACCTCTCCATCCGGTTCCTCTGCTTTCGCTTCACCTCATCTCCCTTCAGAGAGAAATTATAGGATGTACCTGGAGTTCCAGCATAGCCTTTGATCTTAGTTTGATCATCATCCAATTCTACAGCGAGTCCGAGATCAGAGATTCTCACATGACCTGAAACGTGACCGGTTACAAAAGTACTGTCAAAACAAACAGCCAAATTTTCTGCCCGATTATAAGATACATTTCCCTACGTCCTGGGATTGTTAAATTATTACAATAAAAGTTTGGAAAGTTGTTTTTAGGTCTGTTCAGACCGTGCAGATAGCTAGGAGACTGTTAATCTGCTCAATGCAGATTGAACTAAAGTGTCCATTTCTGCCCGGTCTCAGCTCAGTTAGTTCTGAAACACACACCCCTGCCTTTGACACCTCTAGACCTGATGTGCGTACATGTGGTTGCCAAGACATCCAACTGTTCCTTCAACAGCTATTCATTAACAATATATACACAATGATGCTGCAGTAGCCATCTCTGCCTTAAACTCATCCTAAATCCCTGCCTTTGTTCCCTCAAGACTTGATTATTCCAATGTAGCCCTGGCTGGACTCCTCCGTTCTGTCCTGTCTAACTTGAAATCATCTGAAATTCTACTATCCATGATATAACGCAAACCAAATCCTTATCACTGTCATCTCGCATGCTTGCCAACCTGCACTGGCACTCGGTCAAGCAAAGTCTTGATTTTAAAATTCTCATATTTGATTTTGGACCTCTGACTGTCCCTACCTCTGTACCCACCTCAAGCCCCTGAATCTTCCATACCTACTGCAGCTTGTTGCTTCTCCTGCCAGGTGATCTGCTGTCATGGTGTGATCTGTGGCATCCTCACACATTCACTGGAATTCATCTGTAATCCCTCTGCCAACATTGATTACCCAAATACAGCCCCTCTTACTGCAGCCATCCACACCTTCCTGCACCCCCCCCCCCCCCCACAACTCTGCCCTCTTGATAAGGTCTGTTCAAAAGGCTGAAATGCTGACATTTTCTTTATTAAATGTCACTCTTAGCCTCAACAAATTCAAGATCCTCTTCACTTGTCTTACCTTATTTAGGAGCTAATTCCAATTTCTTGTACATCACTAATTTTAATCCCTCTACAATTTGCGGCTGTGTTTTCAGTAGCCTGGGCCCCAAGCTTTGGAAATTGTAGCCCACACCTCTCTGCCTCACTACCTCTCTATACCTTCTTCCTCCTATAAAACTCTCCTTAACCTGCCTCTTTGACCAAGCTCTTAATTATTACCTACCTATCTCTTTATGTGCCTTGGCTGAATTGTTTGACAATGTTCTAATGAAGTGCCCCGTTTGGTGTGGTGGCTTTTACTTGGCTGAAGTGTGGCATCAACATTCTTTTGTCTCCAAAGAGGCTTCAGTGTCCTCAAACCTGATCTGTGTCCTTGGAGGGGCATGGTAGAGATTTGGACATCTGTATTTTGGACATTTGGTGTGTGCTTGAATGATGAGGTCAGAGCTAGGATTGGTGGTAACCGCTGGCATATCTGACAGTCATGATGATCATTGCTTCCTTTGAAATACGACCAGCCTCTCCCTTTGGCCTTTGTCCCTGGCACCTGTTTTCACTCCTTTGTATACTAGGCAGTGGACCTCAGGAAAGATGTGCCCACACTTCCTTCACCATGTTGGTTATTTGTAGGGCTTTGGATACCCAATAAATGGGTTCTACACAACTAAATATCACAAGAGCAGCCTCCCCTTAATAGAGGCCACTGTGGGGATTTACAGACCCTCCCATTCACAGCTGAGCTGATTCTGATGTGTCGGGATCTATTCAAAAAGGTGGTGCTGCTAGGTTGGTCAGTGGTATTGGTGCCCATGGCCAAATTCAACACATTTGCTAGGTTGACTGAGACCCTAAAAGACTTAGGTTGGTGGCAGGCAGGGAAAAAATGATCAGGAACCCGGGCCAGTCCAGTTCGGGGCATGAGGGGCTACACCAACCCTCACCCTTAACCTTAACCCTGAATCCCCACCCTCAGCCACAACCCACAACACCCACTCTCAATATCCGCCCTCAACCACAACCCTCAGCCTCTACCCTCAATCTCCATCTTAAGCCTCCATCCTCAACCCCATCCTCAATCCCAACCCTCAATCCCTAAATTCAATCTGCATTCTCAATACGTACCCTCAACCTCTACCCACAATTACCACGCTCAACCTCCACCCTCAACCCACACCCACGAATCCCATCCTCAACTTAACCCTCAATCTCCATCTCTCAGAGCTATACACCACAGCCTGCAACTTTACATCCAACTACCCACCTTCAAGCCCACCATCCCTTGGCCCTCAGACCCCAGTCCTATTGCCCTCTTATCCCCTCACCCTCAGTCGCCAATCTGCTCTCCCTGCAAAACCCTCACGTTCCAATCAGCTCACTTTCCAATCCCCTCACCCTTAGTATCCAATCACATCATCTTTCAAACCTCTCCCCTCACTCTTAGTCCCCAGTCAGCTCACCCTCTGATCCCCTTACCCTCCAACCCTCACCTTCAGTCACTGATCCTTCACCCTGCAACCCAATGCAAAGCTGGAGTCAAGAAAAGTAAAAAGGATGTAAGTGTTGTCCGCAGCCTTGCTGAGGAAACTGGAATCAGGGGACACAGTTTCAAATTAAGATGGAGATGAAAGGCAACATACACTCTCAGAAGGTCATTAACTTTGGAATACTCATCCCTGGAGAACTGTGGGAGGCTGGTCATTGACTATATCCAGAATTGAGTTACACAAGATTTGACTGCTAAGTGAGTCAAGAGTTATGGTGGAGCAGAAGGAGGGTAGTGACAGGTAGGTGATCTTGAGGCCACAGTTGGATCAGCCCTGATTTTATCGAATAGTGGACCAGGCTTGATGGGCAGAATGGACTATACCTTCTCCTCATTCTTGTTATGTTTTGTGGTAATTGTAACTGTGCTGAGCTGAATCGCTCCTCCACAGTAACACTCAGTGCATGTGGACTCAAACTTCAAGCACACTGTCCAGTTATTTCAAATGTGACGTGGCAGGGCACAATCAGAAAACTAGAGCAGCTACACATCCCTGAGAGACTCCTTCTGATTCAAAGAGAACAACGCACCCCCCGCCACCCCACCACTCTCCAAACCTTAGGATCCCCCCTCACTCACTCCCATAGCTCACCCTCATTGTCGAGCAGCACATTCTCTGGTTTCAGGTCCCGGTAGATGATCCTGGACTGGTGAAGATGTTCCATGCCACACACAATCTGAGCTGTGTAGAAACAGGCTCTTTCCTCACTAAAACCTGGATTGTTCTCATCAACATTGTAAATGTGATATCTGGAGAGAGAGGGAATGATATGAGTCTCACCATGAAGTTTAATTTGACTGAGCAATCTTCAAATACAGTGAGATGTGGGTGTCACTGACTGGGCACAAATTTATTACCCATCAATAATTTCCCTTTGGAAGCTGGTGGTGAGCTGCCTTCTTGAATCATTGCAGTCCATGTGCTGTAGGTCGACCCATTATGCCCTTAGGGAGGGAGTTCTAGAGTTTTGACCCACTGACAGTGAAGTCATGGCAATATATTTCCAAGTCAGAATGGTGAGTGACCTGGAAGGTAACTTGCACAGGGTGCTGTCCCCATGTATCAGCTGCCCTTGTCCCTCTGGATGGAAGTGGTTGTGGGTTTGGAAAGTGCTGTTAGAGGAACCTAAAATATGACCGTCACAAGTTATACATTGTAATGAAGGAACTGAACAAATCCTTTAAAATGAAAAAATACTATATTGGGTTAATTTTTGGAGCAACAAACATGCAATAATGGGAAGTTATCTCAATATTACATACAGCACGCTGAGTACTGCGCATAATTCTAGACTGGTATTATTATGAAATGGATATTACAGTAAACGTGGGAAAACTTTACAGAGGCCAAATCAGAACCGAGATATTATCCTTATCTGAAATATTTAATGGTTTGACAATCTTTCTCATTGACCATTGGACTAGTAAAATAAATACTGTGGTCAGAAACTGCGAATCCTGTAGTGTGTATCTCCACAAAGCCTGTCCGCCATCTACACAGACAAGTCAGGAGTGAGATGGAATACTCCCCACTTGCCTGGATGAGTGCAGCTCCAACAACACTCTAAAAGCTTGACACCATCCAGGACAAAGCAGCCCGCTCGATTGGCACCACATCCACAAACATTCACTCCCTCCACCACCGATGCTCAGTAGCAGCAGTGTGTACTACCTATAAGATGCTCTGCAAAATTTCACCAAAGATCGTGAGAGAGCATCTTTCAAAGGTGCTGGGTGAATACAATTTATTTCCTGTTTACTTTTTTGAACACCTGCTTTGCATTAGATTGAAGGGTCAATGGATCAGGGACTGATGGTGAGGGATTGGAGGGAGAGGTGTTTGGAGTATAAGGGGATTGGGGATGGAGTGCGAGGAATTGGAGGGAGAGGGGTTTGGAGTGTGAGGGGATTGGGGACTGAGTGCGAGGGGATTGGAGGGAGAGGGGTTTGGAGTGTGAGGGGATTGGGGACTGAGTGTGAGGGAATGGAGGGAGAGGGGTTTGGAGTGTGAGGGGATTGGGGACTGAGTGTGAGGGATTGGTGGCTGAGGGGTGTGGAGTGTGAGGGGATTGGGGACTGAGTGTGAGAAAAGGAGGGAGAGGGCTTTGGAGTGTGAGGGGATTGGAGAGAGACGGGTTTGGAGTGTGAAGGGATTGGGGACTGAGTGTGAGGGATTGGAGGGAGAGGGGTTTGGAGTGTGAGGGGATTGTGGACTGAGTGTGAGGAATTGGAGGGAGATGGGTTTGGAGTGTGAGGAGATTGGGGACTGAGTATGAGGAATTGGAGGGAGAGGTGTTTGGAGCGTGAGGGGATTGGGGACTGAGTGTGAGAAAAGGAGGGAGAGGGGTTTGGAGTGTGAGGGGATTGGAGAGAGACGGGTTTGGAGTGTGTGTGGATTGGGGACTGAGTGTGAGGGATTGGAGGGAGAGGGCTTTGGAGTGTGAGGGGATTGGAGAGAGACGGGTTTGGAGTGTGAAGGGATTGGGGACTGAGTGTGAGGGATCGGAGGGAGAGGGGTGTGGAGTGTGAGGGGATTGGGGACTGAATGTGAGGGATTGGAGAGAGAGGGGTTTGGAGTGTGAAAGGATTGGGGACTGAGTGTGAGAGATTGTAGTGAGAGGGGTTTGGAGTGTGAGGGGATTGGCGACTGAGTGTGAGGGATTGGAGGTAGAGGGGTTTGCAGTGTGAGAGGATTGGGGACTGAATGTGAGAGAGTGTAGTGAGAGGGGTTTGGAGTGTGGGGTTTTGGGGACTGAGTGTGAGGGATTGGTGGCTGAGAGGTGTGGAGTGTGAGGGGATTGGGGACTGAGTGTGAGGGAATGGAGGGAGAGGTGTTTGGAGTGTGTGTGGATTGGGGACTGAGTGTGAGGGATTGGAGAGAGAGGGGTTTGGAGTGTGAGAGGATTGGGGACTGAATGTGAGAGATTGTAGTGAGAGGGGTTTGGAGTGTGGGGTTTTGGGGACTGAGTGTGAGGGATTAGTGGCTGAGAGGTGTGGAGTGTGAGGGGATAGGGGACTGAGTGTGAGGGAATGGAGGGAGAGGGGTTTGGATGTGAGGGGATTGGGGACTGAGTGTGAGGGATTAGAGGGAGAGGTGTTTGGAGTGTGAGGGGATTGGGGACTGAGTGTGAGGGATTGGAGGGAGAGTGCTTTGGAGTGTGAGGGGATTGGAGAGAGAGGGGTTTGGAGTGTGAGGGGATTGGGGACTGAGTGTGAGGGATTGGAGGGAGTGGGGTTTGGAGTGTGAGGGGATTGGAGAGAGAGGGGTTTGGAGTGTGAGGGGATTGGGGACTGAGTGTGAGGGATTGGAGGGAGAGGGGTTTGGAGTGTGTGTTGATTGGGGACTGAGTGTGAGGGATTGGAGTGAGAGGGGTTTGGAGTGTGGGGGGATTGGGGACTGAGTGTGAGGGATTGGAGGGAGAGGTGTTTGGAGTGTGAGGGGATTGGGGACTGAATGTGAGGGATTGGAGGGAATGGGGTTTGGAGTGTGAGGGGATTGGAGAGAGAGGGGTTTGGAGTGTGAGGGGATTGGGGACTGAGTGTGAGGGATTGGAGGGAGAGGGGTTTGGAGTGTGTGTGGATTGGGGACTGAGTGTGAGGGATTGGAGGGAGACGGCTTTGGAGTGTGAGTGGATTGGGGACTGAGTGTGAGGGATTGGAGGGAGTGGGGTGTGGAGTGTGAGCGGATTGGGGATGAGTGTGAGGGATTGGAGGGAGAGGGGTTTGGAGTGTGTGTGGATTGGGGACTGAGTGTGAGGGATTGTATGGAGAGGGGTTTGGAGTGTGAGGGGATTGGGGACTGAGTGTGAGGGATTGTAGTGAGAGGGGTTTGGAGTGTGTGTGGATTGGGGACTGAGTGTGAGGGATTGGAGGGAGAGGGGTTTGGAGTGTGAGTGGATTGGGGACTGAGTGTGAGGGATTGGAGGGAGTGGGGTTTGGAGTGTGAGCGGATTGGGGACTGAGTGTGAGGGAATGGAGGGAGAGGGGTTTGGAGTGTGAGGGGATTGGGGACTGAGTGTGAGGGATTGGAGTGAGAGGGGTTTGGAGTGTGAGGGGATTGGGGACTGAGTGTGAGGGAATGGAGAGAGAGGGGTTTGGAGTGTGTGTGGATTGGGGACTGAGTGTGAGGGAATGGAGGGAGAGGGGTTTGGAGTGTGAGGGGATTGGGGACTGAGTGTGAGGGATTGGAGGGAGAGGGGTTTGGAGTGTGAGGGGATTGTGGACTGAGTGTGAGGGAATGGAGGGAGAGGGGTTTGGAGTGTGAGGGGATTGGGGACTGAGTGTGAGGGAATGGAGGGAGAGGGGTTTGGAGTGTGAGGGGATTGGGGACTGAGTGTGAGGGATTGGAGTGAGAGGGGTTTGGAGTGTGAGGGGATTGGAGGTCGACACCTTCTGAAGGGCAACGACAGAGGGCAGTAATTGCTGGTCCAGACAATGATGCTCACATTTTCTGCCAGAAATTATTTTTTAAATCCTGCCAAGTTGTTGGATTTTTATTATTCCACCTGTCAACATGTACCTCCTTACCTCTTTTTATGAGGAAATTACCCTCTACCTGAAGTATTTTTAGATCTTGTATTTTGTCAGTGTCTTCCTTCAGTGTCAAAAACAAAGTTGCTGGAAAAGCTCAGCAGGTCTGGCAGCATCTGTGGAGGAGAAAACTGAGTTAACGTTTCGGGTCCAGTGGCCCTTCCTCAGAACTGAAGGCGGCTGGGAAAACATCAGTTTATATGCAGAAAATAGGGAGGTGGGTCGGGTAGGGAGTAAATGATAGGATAGAGCCCAAAGTGAGAGAAAGATAGTTGGACAAAGGATCAGGCTGGGAGCATGAATAGTTGTTCACGGGGACTGTTAGTCACTAACAACAGGGGGTGTGTAGTGGCAGGCTATGTGGTAACAAAGCCTGGTGTTTGGGTTCGGGGGTGGGACATGGGAGAGTTTAGGCCCTAAAATTATCAAATTCAATATTGAGTCCGGAGGGCTGTAGGGTCCCCAAGCGGAAAATGAGGTGTTGTTCTTCCAGCTTGCGCTGGGTTTCACTGGAACACTGCAGCATGTCAAAGACAGAGATGTTGTCCAGGGAGCAGGGTGGTGCATTGAAGTGGCAGGAAACAGGTAGTTCAGGGTCTTTTTTTGTGAGCAGAACATAGATGTTCCACGAAGCAGTCACCAAGTCTACGCTTCATTTCCCGACTGAAGAGGGGATCACATTGTGAGCAGCAAATGCAGTCGATTAGATTCAGGGAAGTGCAGGTGAAGTGTTGCTTCACCTGGAAGGTATGTTTGGGCCTTTGGATACTGGGGTGGGAGAAGGTAAATGCGCAGGTGTTGCATCTTCGCTGGTTACAGGGGAAGGTGCCGTAGGGCTGTGGGGAGGTGTTGGGTGTGAAGGAAACTTGGACCAGGGTGTCCCAGAGGGAACAGTCCCTGTGGAAGGCGGACAAGGGAGGGGAGGGGAATATGTGTGTGGTGGTGGCACCTCGCTGGAGGTGGCGGAAATGGCATCCCTCCCTCCGGCCTTTTACCTGCACTCGATCTTCCATTGAGAACTGTCAACGTCGCCTTAATTTCTGTGCCCCTCTCAACAAATCCAGCCAATCTCCCTCCGAACTGACTGCACTCCATGCACTCAGATCTAATCCTGACTTTGTCATCAAGCATGCTGATAAGGGTGGTGCTATTGTAATCTGGCGTACTGACCTCTACATTGCAGAGGCTGAACGCCAGCTCTCAGATACCTCCTCCTACCTTCCCCTGGACCATGACTCCACCATGGCACATCAGGCCATGGTATCCACTATGGTTACAGATCCCATTTCCCCCTACCCGCTTCCAAGCTAATAGCTCCCCAACTCCACACAGCTTGTTTCCAACTCCTGCCAAAAATCCACACACAGGACTGTCCAGGTAGACCCCTTGTTTCAGCCTCCTCTTGCCCCACAGAACTCATCTCTTCCCAACTTGACTCAGTCTTCACCCTCCTGGTCCAATCCCTACCCACGTACATCTATGATTCATCTGATACCTTACACTGGTTTCAAAACTTCCAGTTTACCGGCTCCAGCCACCTCCTCAACCCCTTTACACATCCACTCCCTACCAGGAGCGTCTTAGGGCTCTCTGCTTCTTCCTGGAACAAAGACCCGAATCATCCCCACCCACCACCACCCTCCTGCGCTTGGCTGAGCTTGTCCTCACCCTCAACAACTTCTCTTTCAATTCCCCTCATTTTCTTCAGGTAAGTGGGGTTGCCATGGGTACCCGCATGGGCCCTGGTTATGCCTGTCCCTTCGTGGGGTATGTGGAACATACCTTGTTCCAGTCCTATTCCAGCCCCCACCCTCAACTCTTTCTCCGATACATCGATGATATCATCGGTGCTGCTTCCCTCTCTCATCAGGAATTGGAAAATTTCATCAATTTCTCCTCCAATTTCCACCCTGCCCTCACTTTCAACTGGTCTATCTCTGACTCGTCCCTTCTCTTCCTCGACATTTCTGTTTCCAGTTCTGGGGATAGACTGGCCACTAATATCCATTACAAACCTGCTGACTCCCACAGCTACCTATACAATACATCTTCACATCCCACTTCCTGTAAAGACTCTACCCCATTCTGTCAGTTCCTCCGTCTCTGTCGTATATGTTCAGATGAGGCCAACTTCGACAAGGGAGCCTCCAAAATGACAACATTCTTCCTCAACCGAGGATTTCCCAGTCCTGTTGTTGACAGGGCACTCAACCAGGTCCGACCCTTTTCCCGCATTTCTGCCTTCACCCCTTCTCTTCCCTCCTGTAACAGTGAAAGGGTTCCCCTTATCCTCACCTACCATCCCACCAGCATCCACACCCAGAAGATCATCAGATGCCATTTCCTCCACCTCTAGCAAGATGCCAACACCAGATACATATTCCCCTTCCCACCTTTGTCCACCTTCCGCACGGACCGTTCCCTTCAGGACACTCTGCTCCAAACTTCCTTCACCCCCAGCACCTCCCCACAGCCCTACGGCACCTTCCCCTGTAACCGACGAAGGTGCAACATCTGCACATTTACCTCCTCCCTCCCCAGTATCCAAAGGCCCAAACATACCTTCCAGGTGAAGCAACACTTCACCTGCACTTCCATGAATCTAGTCTACTGCATTCACTGCTCACAATGTGGTCCCCTCTACATTGGGGAAACGAAGTGTAGACTTGGTGACCACTTCGCAGAACATCTACGTTCTGCTTGCAAAAAAGACCCTGAACTGCCTGTTTCCTGCCACTTCAATGCACCACCTTGCTCCCTGGACAACATCTCTGTCTCTGGATTGCTGCAGCGTTCCAGTGCCTAAACTCTCCCATGTCCCAGCTCCCCCCCCACTCCACACACCGGGCTTTGTTACCACAGCCTGCCAGTACACACTCCCTGTTGTTAGTCACTAACGGTCCCCATGAACAACTATTCACCCTCCCAGCCTGATCGTTATTAACTCCTTTGTCTGTCCAACTGTTTTTCTCTCTCTTTGGGCTTGATCCTATCGTTTACTCCCTAACCCACCCACCTCCCTTTTTACTGCATATAAACTGACGTTTTCCCAGCCACCATCAGTTCTGAGGAAGGGTCACAGGACCTGAATTTCTGTTTTCTCCTCCACAGATGCTGCCAGACCTGCTGAGCTTTTCCAGTAACTTTGTCTTTGTTCCTGATTTACAACATCTGCAGCTCTGTTGGTTTTTATTTAGTCTCCCTTAAGTGTGTTTCTTCTGATTTGATAACAGTTGTGTAATGTTCTTTAGCAAATTTTACCAGAAATAGCTATGAAGAAATGTTAAATAGACTGGTAGACAATAAGAACTGCCAGAGTCAGATATAACACAGTGTAGAGCCGAAGGAGCACAGCAGGCCAGGCAGCATCAGAGGAGCAGGAAAGTTGATGTTTCAGGTCAGGACACTTCTCAGAAATGGGGGATGGGGAAGGGAACTCAAATAAAGAGAGAGGAGGGGTGGGGCTGGGGAAGGTAGGTGGGATGGCGATAGGTGAGTGCAGGTAGGCAGTGGAGGTGATTGGTCAGTGAGGAGGGAGGAGCGGATAGTTGGGAGAGAAGACGGACAGATCAAGGAGGTGAGGATGAGAGGGAGGGTTTGACATGAGACGTAGCTAGAAGTGGGCAGATTTTGAAACTCATGAGGTCCACATTGGTAGACTGGTCTTGTTTTCACTGGAATGCAGGAAGTTGAGGGGCGACCTGATAGAAGTTTATAAGATTGTGAATGGCATGGATAGTGTGGAAAGTATGAGGCTTTTTCCCAGGATGGAGGGGTCAATTACTAGAGGCAAAGGTTCCAGGTGCGAGGGGGGGGATGTTTAAAAGACATGTGTGAGGCAAGTTTTTCACACAAAGGGTGGTGAGTGCCTGGAACATACTGCCAGAGGATTTGGTGGAAACAGACACAAGAGCAGCATTCAAGAAACATCAGGACGAATACATGATTAGGAAAGGAATAGGGCAGATGCAGATCCTGTAAGTGAAGACAGTATTAGTATGGAAGGGCTAAATGTGTTGGCTCAGGCTTAGAGGGCTGAATGGCCTGTTCCTGTGATGTATTGTTCTTTGTTCTTAAAGGTTTTTTAAAAGTCCAATCTCCTTGCCTACTAGTGAGTTTTGAGAAGATTTGTAGCTCAGGTTGAGGTTCTGGATGTAAGTTTGCTCACTGAGCCAGAAGGTTAGTTTTCAGACGTTTCGTCACCATTCTAGGTAACATCATCAGTGAGCCTCTGACGAAGCGCTGGTGTTATATCCCGCTTTCTATTTATTTGTTTAGGTTTCTGCCAGACTACTTGGACCTCTTGGCATCAGGGTAGCCCACAAACCCACCAACACACTAAAACAGCAGCTAATGAACTTAAAAGACCCTATACAGACAACAAGTAAAACGAACGTCATCTACAAAATACCTTGCAAGAACTGTGACAAACACTACATTGGACAAACAGGCAGGAAGCTAGCCACCAGGATACATGAACATCAACTAGCCACAAAATGACATGACCCACTATCACTCGTATCCTTACATACAGATGAGGAAGGACACCACTTTGATTGGGACAACACATCCATCCTAGGACAAGCCAAACAGAGACACGCACAAGAATTCCTAGAAGCATGGCATTCCAACAGGAACTCCATCAACAAAAACATTGACTTGGAGCCAATCTACCATCCCCTGAGAAAAAGAACAGGAAATGACATCACCAACACAGAAAATGACATCACCAACCCAAGGAAACCTAAACAGATAAATAGAAAGCAGGACATAACACCAGCACTTCGTCGGAGGCTCACTGATGATGTTACCTAGAATGGTGACGAAACGTCTGAAAACGAACGTTCCAGCTCCTTGCCTACTCTTTTGTCCACAACTGACTGATGGATACCTTGAAGCCAGTGGTCTCTGTAAAATGACGTCTTCTCACTTTATTGCAAATTCTTCCAAGTTTGCCATCAATCTAGAAGTTATAACCAATTCCTATCCATGAACTTTATTCCGTGCATTGATAATTTGCTGTTGTTTTGCTGTCAGGCTTTTCTCCCCCACACTGTTTTCCGCTTTCAGTAGCCTGTCTGGTACTGAGACCCTGGCTCCACCTTGAGTTTACAAGCCTTCCGTGGAAACACTTTGCCTCAGTGGAAAAGTTGACCGGGTGCTGTCGAGTCAGCTACCAATCAAATACCCCTTACTTAAACCCAGTGGCAGTAAGAATCTGGTGTCTCTGTGATGCAGCGGTAGTGTCCCTACTTCTGAGCCAGGAGGACCTAATTCAAATCCTGTTTCCTTTAAAGATGTGTTCCTTTGAATAGGAAATATGTATAACGTGTTCTATCTAATGTTTTCCAATTTCTACACTGCAGACTTCTGACCTTCTCTCCTTCCTAGTAGACCTACCAGAACCTGTTCCATTCTTTCCCTATTCTGTTACGGGAGTGAAGATGTCTTGCTTCTATTGTATAGAACTTTAGTGAGGCCACTCCTGGATCATTGTGTGCAGTTCTTCTCCCTTTATCTAAGGAACAATATACTGACCATAGAGGGAATGCAGCAGTGTTTCTCTACACTGATTCTAGGGATGGTTGAACTGTCCTATGTCACATGCAGAGGAAGAGCAACAGAATAAAAGAAAAATCAAAGGGGCATAAGTAGGCCATTCAGCCCATCGAGTCCACTCTGCCATTCTGTGAAGTCATGCTGATCTGAATTTCTCAACTCCACTTTTCTGCCTTTTCCCCATAACTCATGATTCCCTTACTGACTAAAACTCTATCTGTCTCAGCTTGAAATGTATTTAATGACTCAGACTCAACATCTCTCTGCGGTAAAGAATTCCACAAAATTGCCACCCTGTGAGTGAGAAAAAAATCCTCCCCTGTCTTAAATAGATGACTCCTCACTCTGATTTGATACACCCTGGTCCTAAACTCTCCCAGAAGGTGAAACAACCTTTCCGTATGAACCCTGTCAAGCCCCCGTAAGAATTTAGTATGTTTCAATAAGATCACCTATCATTCTTCTAAACTCCATTGAGTACAAATTCAACCTGGTCAATATCTCCACATAAGGCAGTCCCCCTGTAGCTGAGATAATGGGAACTGCAGATGCTGGAGAATCCAAGATAATAAAATGTGAGGCTGGATGAACACAGCAGGCCAAGCAGCATCTTAGGAGCACAAAAGCTGACATTTTGGGCCTAGACCCTTCATCATAGGCCCGAAACATCAGCTTTTGTGCTCCTGAGATGCTGCTTGGCCTGCTGTGTTCATCCAGCTTCACACTTTGTTATCTTGGACCCTCTGTAGCTGAGATTAGCCTCGTGAAACTTCTCTGGGCTGCCTCCAATGTCAATGTAACAAGATGTAGAGCTGGATGAACACAGCAGGCCGAGCAGTATTATAGGAGCAGGAAGGCTTGGGAGAATCTAGATTCAGAGGGCATAATCTCAGAATAACGGGACACCCACTTAACACAGAGATGAATAGGAATTTCTTATCTCGTAGGGTAGTGATTTGGTGGAAATCTTTCCCTTACGTAAGGGGCCCAAAACTGTCCTCAGTAGTCCAGCTGTGGAACTAGCGCTTTGTTTGGTTTTAGCAGAGCTTTCCAGTTTTACACTCCATCCCCTTTCAAGTAAAGACAAAGTGCCATTTGCCTTCCCTATTATTTGTTGAGCCTGTATGTAGCTTTTTAGTGTGATTTATATATGAGGACTCCCAATTCCCTTTGTGCTGCAGGTTTCTGCAGCATTATCCCATTTAAGTGACTCTCAGCTCCTCTATTCTTCCTGCCAAACCTCATGTTTTCAACTTTGTATTCCAGCTGTCAAGTTTTAGCCCACTCACTAAACCTGTCTATATCCTTCTTCGGACTCCTGTGTCATCCTCACCACCTGCCTTCCCACCTACTTTTGTGTATTCTGCAAACCTAAGTATATTACACGCAGTTTCCTCATCCAAGTCATTAATATATTGTAAATATATGTTATAAAGAAGACAGTATGCAGTAAAGAATTCCACCAAATCACTACCCTACGAGATAAGAAATTCCTATTCATCTCTGTGTTAAGTGGGTGTCCCGTTATTCTGAGATTATGCCCTCTGAATCTAGATTCTCCCAAGCCTTCCTGCTCCTATAATACTGCTCGGCCTGCTGTGTTCATCCAGCTCTACATCTTGTTATCTCGGTTTCCCCAGCGTCTGCTTTTCCCATTATCTCAGAGAAATTCACCTTTTTTTTTCACTTTCCCTTTTCAAATAAAAGCGTTACAGTTTTCCAATCTTCTTGGACATTTCCTATATCTAAGGATTCTTGGAAGATTGCTACCAACACATCCATTATCTCTGTAGCTATGTTTTTTAATATCCTAAGATGCATTTTGTTACATCGAGGAATCTTTTGATCTTTAACCCCATTGCTTTCCCTAGTACTTTATCCTTTAATGATAGGTATTGTATTTATTTACACCCCTCTTTACGCTCTTGGTTATTTAGTATTTTTGGAATGCTATTAATTATGAAGACTAATGGAAAATATTTATTCAACTCCTCTGCCATTTCCTCATTCCCCATTATTGTTTCCCCGGCCTCATTCTCTGAGGAGCCTGTGTTCATTAATTCTTCTCTCTTGCTGTTTGCCTTCTGAGTTTACCCTCAAATGGTATCTTCTCCCTTTTTTCAAAAAAATCGTGTTTTGTAAGTTTTAAAACTTTCCCAAACCTCTGATTTATCGATAACCTTTGCCGAATTGAATGCTTTACTTTGTGTTTGATGGTGTGCTTAACTCCCCTGACTTATCCCCAGACTAAGTTACTTCTTCCTCAATGGGGTGTACCTTTGTTGTGAGCAATGAGCTATTATTTTAAACATCTGCCATTATTCCTCGCCCATCTTTATTGCTAAATGCCTTTCCAAGTCTGCCCCAGTTAGCTCTGTCCTTATTCCTTTTTAAATGAACCTTATTTAAGGTTGGCACAGTTGTTTCTGATCCAAGTTTCTCCTTTTCAAACTGAATGCTACATTCTACCATGTTACAGTCACTGTTTCCTACGGGGTATTTTACTCTAAGATCATTTATTAAAACTGCCTCATTACACATCACAAGATGATCTCTCAAAACTTGCGGAATTTTTAACAGATAGGATGCAGAACGGATGCTTTTCCTGATGGTGGAGTCGAGAACCAGGGGATATAGTCTCAGTGGCATTTAGGACTGAAGGAGGAGGAATTTCTTCACTCAGAAGTTAGTGAATCAATACAAACATCTGCCCCAGAGGCTTGTGGAGAATCAGTCATAGAGTCTGTTTGAGGCAGAAATTGATAAATTTCTTGACACTCATGGCATCAAAGTATAAGGGGATAACACAGGGAAATGGTTTTGAGGTAGATAATCTAGAACATAGAACATAGAACATAGAACATTACAGCACAGTACAGGCCCTTCGGCCCTCGATGTTGTGCCGTCCTGTCATACCGATCTCAAGCCCATCTAACCTACACTATTCCATTTACGTCCATATGCTTATCCAATGACGCCTTAAATGTACCCAAAGTTGGTGAATCTACTACTGTTGCAGGAAAAGCGTTCCATTCCCTTACTACTCTCTGAGTAAAGAAACTACCTCTGACATCTGTCCTATATCTTTCACCCCTCAATTTAAAGCTATGCCCCCTCGTGCTTGCCGTCACCATCCGAGGAAAAAGGCTCTCTCTATCCACCCTATCTAACCCTCTGATTATTTTATATGTTTCAATTAAGTCACCTCTCAACCTTCTTCTCTCTAATGAAAACTGCCTCAAGTCCCTCAGCCTTTCCTCGTAAGACCTTCCCTCCATACCAGGCAACATCCTAGTAAATCTCCTCTACACTCTTTCCAAAGCTTCCACATCCTTCTTATAATGCGGTGATCAGAACTGTACACAATACCCCAAGTGCGGCCACACCAGAGTTTTGTGCAGCTTCACCATAACCTCTTGGTTCTGGAATTCGATCCCTCTATTAAAAGCTAAAACACTGTATGCATTATTAACAGCCCTGTCAACCTGGGTGGCAACTTTCAAGGATCTGTGTACATGGACACCGAGATCTCTCTGCTCATCTACACTACTAAGAATCTTACCATTAGCCCTGTACTTTGCCTTCTGGTTACTCCTACCAAAGTGCAGCACCTCACACTTGTCCGCATTAAACTCCATTTGCCACCTCTCAGCCCAGCTCTGCAGCTTATCTATGTCTCTCTTCAACCTACAGTATCCTTCGTCACTGTCCACAACTCCACCGACCTTAGTGTCGTCTGCAAACTACCTAACCCATCCTTCTACGCCCTCATCCAGGTCATTTATAAAAATGACAAAACAGCAGTGGACCCAACACCGACCCTTGCGGTACACCACTTGTAACTGCTCTCCAGGATGAACATTTCCCATCAACTACCACCCTCTGGCTTGCTGAAAGAAGACAATTTCCGATCCAAAATCTGCTTTGTTCTAGAATACAGCAGTAGACTTGAGGGGCTGAATGGCTCCTATGTTTCTGTCTGTGATAAAAATGCACTCTGCAGGTGCAGTCATGCGGTTGGGGAGCACAAATTGAAGGAAAATGATGCTGGAGTCAGAGATAACACAGTGTAGAGCTGGAGGAACACCGCAAGCCAGGCAGCATCAAAGGAGCAGGAAAGCTGACGTTTCGGGTCAGGCTAATGAACTGTCCGGGAGTGAAACATTCTCTGAGGTAGGGCTGGACATTACCTATGTCTTTGACTTCTCTCACTGTGTCTCAGTTTGTTCTCTGCATTCACCACCATTCCCTTCATCACCTTCCACGCACAAGGCTATTCTCTGTCTTTTCCTCTATCCAGGGTAATTGTGTGTTTTTATCCCTCCTGCCCCAAATTCTTGGTGCCTCCCGCTGCATTTTTCCCTTTTTTGGGAATTCATGCTGAGGATGTACAGAACGTTGGTGAGGCCTCTTCTGGAGTAGTGGGTCCATTTCAGCCCACCCTATTAGGAAGGATTTTATTAAGCTGGAGGGGGTTCAGAGAAGATTTACCAGGATGTTGCCAGGACTGGAGGGTTTGAGTTACAGGGAGAGGCTGAATAAGCTGGGGCTTCTTTCCCTAGAGCACAGGAGATTGAGAGGTGACCTTATAGAAGTTTTTAAAATCATGAGGGACATCGATAAGATGAATAGCGGGTGTTTTTTTCCCTAGGTTGGAGAATTTCAAGACCGGATCATACTTTTGAGATGAGAGGAGAAAAATTTAAAAGGGGCATGAATGGCAACATTTTTTACACAGAGAGTGGGTGGTGTGTGGAATGAACTTCCAGAGGAAGTGGTGGACGTGGGTACAGTTTTAAGATTTAAGGGACATTTGGATAAGTGCACAAATAAGAAATGTCGGAGGGATATGAGCCAAGTTCTGGCAGGTGGGACTAGTTTCATTTGGGATTACAGTCAATTTGGACTAGTTGGATTGAAGCATCTGTTTCCATGTTGTATGACTCTGTGACTACATGCTGGTGGGAAAGAGCAGCAATGCGTGCCTCCTGACCTTATACAGTAGCTCAACCCTGGCTCTTTCAACAGACAGCCCCATCACTTCCCTCAACGAGCAAAAGCAAACACCACAGCAGTTTTGATACAGGACTGTGCAATCCTCCGAATTCCCATTCAAACAAGATTGACAGTCTCCCGGCTCGTTCACCTCCTCAGGTTTACTTGTAGAATCATGCTGTGGGCTAGTCTATCTCCTTCATCTATCTACTGACCATTAATTCATTGTGAAGCAATGGGATATCCCAGGATGCTTGAATATTTCTCATGTGAATATTTACAGTTTTCAGTTGTTTGCAAACATTGGGAGGAGGGGCTGTGAGCAGGGTTGGGGGATAGGGAGGGGACATGGAGGTTGCTGGCCGTGGGTGTGGGGGACGGATATGTATGAATTTGGGACAGAGACTGAGGAACTGATTTGGCCTCCTTGGTGAAGAAACTTAATGAATCTGAGCGAGCTCTCTGACATCACCATTTATTGTCTACCTCAAATCTCCGCCATTCATGATGGTCATGACCAGACACAGCTCCTCTTTAGTTTGAAAGGCATAAGCCAGCGAGACGATGAATCGAGTGTGCACCCTGGCGAGAATCCTTTTCTCCACCATCACTCCCTGCAAAATGAAGAGCAGCCTGATCAGGACACAGAGTAGAGCCATAGAGTTGTGCAGCATGGGAACAGATCCTGAAGTCCAACTCGTCCTTACTGAGCATATACCCTAAATAAACCTAGTCCCAGCATTTGGCCCATATCTCTCCAAACTCTTCATATTCATGTACCCATCCTGATGCCTTTTAAATATTGTAATTGTACTCCACCACTTCCTCTGGCAACTCATTCCATACATGCACTACAGCCTGCGTGAAAAAGTTGCAAATTAGGCCCCTTTTAAATTTTTCCCCTCTTACCTATTTTGAACTCCCTTAACCCAGGGAATAAGACCTTAGCTATTCACCCTATCCGTGCTCCTCATGATTTTATAAGCCTCTATAAGGGCACCCCCTCAGCTTTCAACACTCCAGGGAAAATCGCCCCAGCCTATTCAGCCTCTCCCTGTAGCTCAAACTCTCCAACCCTGACAACATCCTTGTAAATCTTTTCTGGACCTTTTCAGGTTTAAAAGCACTTTTCCTATTCCAGGGAGATCAGAATTGTATGCATCGTCATGGGTTTCAGTGAGTGCACCCTCCAAGAATCTAAAGAGCTGGGACATAAGCAATTCTAACTGTCCATGAGCATCCAGCTAATAGTCTACCTGTGTTCCCTTGTTCCAGAGGGCAATACCCACAATGCATTCTTGTGTTAAAGAGCCCTGGGGTGGCCGTGGTGGGGCCTTGAGTTGAGCATAAGAAATATATGGTGGGCCATTCAGCCCCTCTAGCCTGCTCTGTCATTCAATGAGGTCATCTTCCAATTCAAGACCGTTTTCCCATACTATCCCCATATCACATTCTTTTGTATTTAAAAATCTATCAATCTGTGCCTTGGACTTACTTAATGATTGATCTTCCACAGCCCTCAGGAGTAGTGCCAAGACTCACCACTCTCTGAGTGAGGAGGTTTCTCCTCATTTCAGACCTATTTGTTGAGACCCCCATTCTGTGGCTGTGATTCCCGATTCTCAACAACCTCACTCCACTCATCATCGCAGTACTCCCCTGAGAGACATCCTTCCTTTGTCTGGCCCCTCAAGCCCTGTAACAATATTGTATATTTCACATGAATATGAGAGATATGAGTTAGAGTAGGTCACCCTGGGCCCTCTAGCAAGCTGCCATATCCAGTAAGATCATGGCTGATTATAGACCACAGGAAATTGGAGCACGAGTGACCATTCGCCCCTTCAACCTTGCATCGCCATTCAATAGGATCATAGGTGATCCAACATTCTTCCTGTCCCCTTACCTGTCCTTTCCCCCAAACCCTTGATTCCCTGACCAATCAAGAATAAATCCATCTCAGCCTCAAATATACACAGGACTCTGTTCTGACAGCTCTGTGTGACAAGGAGTTCCAAAAAATCATGAGCCTCTGAGAGAAGAAATTCCTCTTCATCTCAGCTTAAGTTGGTGCCCCTTTATTCTGAGACTTCCCACTGGTCCTAGATTCTCCCATGACAAGAAACACCCTCTCAGCATTACCCCTGTCAAGTCCCTTAAGAATCCTTTATGTTCAAACTGAGATTGCCTCGTAATCTTCTAAACTCCAGTGAGTAGAATCCCAATCTGTTTAGCCTTTGCTCATAAGACAATCCCTCCATACCAGAGATCATCCTAGTGAACCTTCTCTGACCTGCCTCAAATGAAATAATATATTTTCTTAAATAAGGGCATCAAAATCGTTCACAGTTCTCCAGTATACAGAAAACATTCCACCTTTCTGCCTAACAAGAATCTACCAACTACTACCTTAAAAATATTCAGAAGTTCTTCTTTTGAAAGATCCAAAGACTTGTGACCCTCTAAGACAAAAAGAATCCTGTCTTGTCTCTACCTTGAATGGCCAACTCCTTGTTCTTGAACAATCACCCCTAGTTCTACATTCTCCCACAAGAGGAAACTTCTTGTTGAAATGTTTAAATGTGTCACCCCATATTCTTCTAAATTATTGCCCAAGTTTATCTAATTTTTCCTCATGGGATGATCCCTCTACCCCAGGAATTTGTATGGTGAAACTTGGTTAGCCTCTGTCTCTGGCAAATATATATTTTTTTGATGGCAATGAGAGAGCAACTAATGCAACGAGATATTTGGGCTGGGTACAACCATCCTAACGAGGCTCATTATGGAGCTGTAACCACTGAAAATGCTGCTAACCCTCATTAATGATTTTTTCTCTGTGTCTATACCCCTAACAGTAGTCTGCTGACTTGGTGTATCCAGGGCTTTGATGTGGCCCTCAAGAGTACCTAATGGGATCATGCCATTCCATGTTCATTGCTGCTATAGTTGTGAAGTGGGCTTGTAAACAATGACTGGGGTATAGTATACACAGTACTGTAATACATAGACTGTAGTACATGTCCATGTACTACAGGACACAACAATGCATTTATATTGTGATTGCAAAAGCTCCAGTATGCTACAGTGCCATTCAGGGAGTAACAATATGCAGCAATTCACTTACATTCTTTAAACAGTGACAGAGGTGCAGTATATAACAGCCCATCTTCCTGCTGTACACAAGCGAGCCTGATGGAACTATCCAACCTCCCACCAATCTCTGTACACAGGAGGTACATCATTCTCTACCCCATCATGCCACCATATGTATGCAGTATCTCAGCACCATCATCACATCCAACTAACCTCACACCCAAGAATCCTGGGATTCCACCAGCGTAGAACAAATTTCATTGCAAATAGAAAACAACCAGTAAAATGTGTGGGCAATGCTGGGGGTTGGTGGTGGAGGGGTAGTTTTTATGAAGTTGGGTAGGGCATTCATGAATTGGAAGGCAGGAAATTAGAATTTGTTGGCAAAAATGATTGTGGGGAAAAGAGTGCTATAGCCCTTTGAAGCTTTGTCTGTGCTTGCAAGTTCATAAATGCAAGCACCCACGTAGAAACATTTTGTGTAGAACAGCCAAGCAGCATTTTTTTTCCAAGACAACCAGTTTGAATTTGGCCAATTAATTTAAACCAAGCACCTAGATACAAAAAGCCAACTGAATTTAAATCTGATGGCATTAACAACCTGAAATCATACATATCGTCAGGATTTGATTATGTCACCATGGATATATAAGACAAGGGCATTTGGAAAATCAGGGAGGACCATCTGCCATCAGCCAGAGTAAGCTCACAGAGAAAGCTCATCTAATTAATCAAAGGTACTATGGTATTTTAGCTCAAAGTCCTTGTTGAAGAAATTGTAGAGATAAAACATCCCTGACAGCAGAAATAGTGGAACAAAGGCATTTGTGAAGAGAGTGGAGAAGACAGAATATTTCTGAAGACAGAATGTGTGAACTTGGAGAATTTTGATCTATTAATTGGATTTATTAAGTGGGACTTGTGTTCATTTGAACAGTATTCCAGTAGAATTTAGACCAGTTAGGATGTAGTTAGTAGTCTAAGGGGGGATTGTCAGTTTGTTAGTAATTCTGTTAACATGTTTGTTGTCGGATTAAATAAATAAATTGTTTCTTGTCACTAGTAAAGTGGAGATCAGGGATTTTCTTTCTTTTAACCATTCTTTTAAGAGATTGTGAGGGGAAAGGCAAGCTTGTCTGGGTGTTACGGGAGTAATTACTAGAGGGGAATTCCTACTTTCATCATAACAGATTGGGGCTTGTGTTTCAGTTTAATTATCAGAGGGGATTGGCTATTCCCCCTCAATAACAAAATTGGGGGCTCAAGTCTGGGATCTGAATGGATCTGGACAATTTGAGTTTGGGATCTGAATGGTTCGTGCAAGAGATTTGAACGGATCTGAATGGATTTGGATAGATTTAAACAGACTTGAGGATTAGCGTCCTAGATCTCTAAATAAAACATAGGCGTGGAAAATCTGGTTAATTTCAGTTATGTGTGGTAGGTTAAAATTAAAAGTGAGGGAAACAGCTCTTAAAATTTCTACAGACGTTCTAGGATTTAGAGATGCTTCCCAAAATCGCCAAGTAAGTTTAGAAAGACAGAGAAAGGATATACTTCAGAATTAGCAAACAGGTTAAATTTGGGTTTAATTGGGGATAAAAGAAAATCTGAAATTGTAATGGAGCTGGTCAAGCAGATCAGTGTATCAGAGAAACAGTCAAGTGCCATGGAGTTTGTAAAAAGTAAATTGCAAATGAGACAACTGGTGTTAGAAGATAAAGAAAGGAGGAGAAGGTTCTTAGCTGAGCAAAGTGAAAGGGAAAGAATGTTCAAGTTGGAAAACAAGAAGTTGGAACTTGAAGTAAAAAAACTTCAAATGACAGAAGTAAAAGTAGAAGACAGATGTGAGGTTGAGCAATCACAGCCAAAGACCTGGTAGGGATGTATATAAATATGTCCAAACACTACCAAAATTTCATTAAAGAGGTGTGGAAGCCTTTTTCATTTCCTTTGAGAAACTAGCTGGGCAGATGACAGTGGGAACTGCAGATGCTGGAGAATCCGAGATAACAAAGTGTGGAGCTGGATGAACACAGCAGGCCAAGCAGCATCTTAGGAGCACAAAAGCTGATGCTTCGGGCCTAGACCCTTCATCAGAGACCCATCATTCTTCTCTGATGAAGAGTCTAGGCCCAAAATGTCAGCTTTTGTTGTCCCGAGATGCTGCTTGGCCTGCTGTGTTCATCCAGCCCCACACTTTGTTACCTGGGCAGATGGACTGGTCAGAGACTGTGTAATGTTAATTCAGACCAAGTAGGTAGGCAGGGCTACTGAGTTGTTTGCAACGCAGACACATGAGGTGTCAAGAAATTATGAAGAGATTAAACAGGCTATTTTGAGTGCCTATGAATTGGTACCAAAAACACATAGACAACGGTTCAGAAGCATAAATGTTATGTCGAGATTGAAAGTATTGAACGGAGCAACTTTGATAGATTAAAGATGTAAAAGACATATGAAAAGATACAATCTTAGAGAGATTACGCTGCTGGAGGAATTTAATACTCACTTCCAAGAGACAAAAACTCACATTGAGGAACAGAAAGTTACCAAAGTAAGAAGAGCTGCAGAGATGACATGAATATGTATTTGTGCATAAAGTGAAATTTAGTTTCCGAAAGCAATTTCATTACGTGAAGGATAGAAATTGGGGAAGAAGGGAGATCCTTCGATGAAAAACAAAAACTAGATCACACTGAGAGCAGCTACAAGAAAAGAAAGAAACCCAAGAGAGTGAAAAGGAGGCAGGAGACTTCAGGTATTTCCACTATAATAAGGTGGGACACACAAAGTCACAGTGCTGGTGTTATAACAATGGCAGTGTGGAAAAGGGTGTGGTAAAAGAGGCTAAACCAGTGGGATTAGTTGAGGTAGTGAAGGAAATCCCAAAAGGAGTCAAGGAGCCTCAGGAGAGTGCACAGCCTAGTTATGGGCTGGACAATCAGAGACTGCCCAGTCTCTACAAATACTTCACCTCTGTGGATAAGGTTTCCTCAGTAAGAACAGGGGGAGATGGTGAAGAAGTTACAATATTGAGAGATATGGGAGCTGCTTAGTCTCTAACAAGAAGAGATGAAAGTATTTGCGCTACTTCTGAAATGTTACCTGAGAGAACGCTAATGTGTAGAATGGATGGACAGAGATTTAGTGTTCCCCTGTGTAAGATCAGGTTGGAAAATCCAATCTAGACTGGGGAAGTGACAGTGGGAGTGATCGAAAGAGTGTCAATTCCAGGAATGTAGTTGTTCTTGGAAACGAACTACCAGGAACAAAAGTGGGAGTGACACCCCTTACAGTGGAGAAGCCGAAGGAAAACTAGGGAACTGAGGAGTTAAAAGAAAAATACCCTGGAATTTTTCCAGACTGTGTGGTGACAAGAACCCAAAGTCAAAAATTAAAGCAAGAGGGGAATACCAAAGAGAAAGTTGAAGGATTTGAGGTCCAGTTAGCTGAAACCCTGTTGGATGAATTGGTAAGGGAAGAACCTAAACAGACAGAGGATCAGGCAGAGGTGTTTAGATCTGAAAGATTATTGGAGTTACAGCAAAAAAATTAGACAATAAAAGATCTATAAACTAAAGCTTACTTGGAAAAGGAATTAGAACGTATTCCCAAGTGTTATTACCTTAAGGATGGAATTCTAAGGTGAAATGGAGACCTCATGGTTAGTGCAGAGGAGAAATGGGTGGAAGTTCACCAGATGGTGTTGCTGGTGGCAAATAGACTGGAAGTATCGCAGGCAGTGCACAAATTGCCAGTAGGCGGTCATTTAGGAGTGAGGAGGACTCAGGCTAAAATACAAAAATACTTCTATTGGCCTGGCTTACATAAGGATGTGGTTGAATTTTGCTGTACCCATCATGTCAAATGGTAGGAAAGCCACAGGAAGTAATAAATCCAGCACCTTTGGAATAGGAACCAGAGAAATAGGTATTAGTTACTGCTACTCAGTGAGGAATCAGAATCCAAATCATTTGATTTTGATGTTCCTCAAAGAAAGTTAAAAAAAAATGAGGCAGTCCCTACAGAATGGCATAGGATAGTGAGTTATTTGTCTCAGGAACAGAGGGCTGAATTCAAAGGCGTGAGGTTAAAGTAGGGAATGCTGTTCTGATAAAACAACAGCCCTACAGGCTTAACCCTCTTAAAGCCACACAAGTATAGAAGGAACTGAAAGCGATGCTCCAAGGAGATGTCATAGAGTCGACTCAAAGTGAGTGGAGGTTGCTGGTCATGTCGGTTTTGAAGACTGATGGTATTCAATGGTTCTGCGGGGATTATTGGAAGGTCAATGCTGTAGCTGAATCGGACTCGTACCCAATTCCAAGGCTGAAGGACAACGTGGAAATAGATGGTCAAGCCACTTATATCACCAAGTAGGGCTTACTCCATGGTTACTGGCAAGAACCTTTGTCGGACACAGCGAAGGAATGTTCTGCATTTGTAACCACAAATAGGTTGTATCAATTTAAAGTAATACCCTATGATATGAAGAATGCATCAGCCAGATTTTAAAGACTTATGAAACGAATTGTGGCAAGATTGGCTAATTGTGCTGCCTATATACATGACATTGTGGTCTTTAGCCACCCATGGAAAGATCACATGGTGCATTTGGCAGGGCCCTTCGAAAGGCCACAGGAGGCAAAACTGGTTATAAACTTAGCAAAAACTGAATTCACGAAAACAGGAGTGACATTCTTGTGCCATAGCATCAGACATGGAAGTATGACCCTGAGGAACGTGAAGTCGAAGCCCATTGAGCAATTTCTCAGACCATCCTCAAAGAAAGAGGTGATACGAATTTTGGGACTAAGTGTTTTCCACTGGAAGTTTGTGCTGAACTTTGGCAGTGCGGTGGCACCGCTGTTGGATTTGCTAAAGAAGAACATGAAATTTCAGTGGGCAGACCAATGCCAAGAGGCATTAGAGAATTAAAGAGCTATGTTAACCACTGAGCCAGTTTTAGTGACACCAAATTTCTTAAAACTCTTTAAAGTCACTATCAACACCAGTGATATAGGGATTGGAGCTGTGTTGATGCAGGAAAATGATGACACAATTGAAAGGTCAGTTGTTCATTTTTTAAAAGAAAATGTTTACATGTGATAGAATTGATATGGTCCAATGTTATATATATTTAGAATTAGCATCAAAGGTACAAAAAGAGTACTGAACTATGTATTATGTGGTTAGTGTTAAGATTTAGAGAAAAAGAAATGAAGCCATCGTTCCATAATGACGGTTCATTTTTTTTTTCTAAAGGAGGGGTAGTTGTTATGAAGTTGGGTAGGGTATTCATGAATTGAAAGACAGGAAGTTAGAATTTGTTGGTAAAAATGATCGTGGGGAAACGAGTGCTATAGTTCTTTTAAGAGCTTATGCTTTGTCTGTGCTTGCAAGTTCATAAATGTGGAATAGATGGACAGAAATCAAAATATTTTTTGTAGAACAATCAAGCAGCAAATTTTCCAGGTTTAATTTGGCCAATTAATTTAAACCAAACACCTAGATACAGAAAGCCAACTGAATTTAATTCTGATGGTATTGATAACCTGAAACCAATCATATTATAAGAATTTGATTATGTCATTACAGGTACATAAGATGAGGGCATTTAGAAGATCAGGGAGAACCATCCACTATCTGCCAAGAGTTAGCACCATTCAACTCTCAGAAAAAGCCCATCTAATTAATCATGGTATTAATAATGGTATTTTAGCTCAAAGTGCTCATTGAAGAAATTGTAGATATAAAACATCCCTGACAGCAGAAACAGTGGAACAAAGACATTTGTGAAGAGAGTGGAAAAGACAGAATATTTCTGAAGACGGAATAAGTGAACTTGGAGAGTTGTTCATTTATTAATTGCGTTTATTAAGTAGGTCTTGTGTTTATTTGAACAGTATTCCTAGAATTTAGACCAGTTAGGTCGTAGTTAGTAGTCTAAGGGGGGATTGTCAGTTTGTTAGTAGTTTTGTTAAAATGTTCATTGTTGGGTTATAGAAATAAATTGTTTCTTGTTACTTGTAAAATGAAGATCAGGGATTTTCTTTCTTCTAGTAGATTACAAGGGGAAAGGTGAGCTTGTCTGGGTGTTTCTAGTCTAATTATTGGAGGGGAACTCGTACTCCTGTCAGAACAGATTGGGGCTTGTGTTTTGGTTTAATTATCAGAGAGGTTCAGCCTCCATAACAGTAGCCAGTTGGTTGACCCATGTTGGCCTAAATGGTAGTGGGGAGCAAAGGAAAGGTGTCCTGTGAAGACAACGTCAGAGGACAGAAACCAAATTTGAGAAACAGGGCCTTATGGTGAGTAAATTCAGGAATACAACCATAACCATAATTTAGTTGCCATATAAATTAGGAAAGTAGATGTATAGCTGACAGACTGGACTAGGAATGAAGGGCATCAGTCACGGGTCACAGGAGCCTGGTCTGAGTAAGAAGCAGTTATACAACTGAGGCAAGATCATCTATGTTTCTATATGTGTGGAAGAGTGGCCATAGACTGCGGTCTGCAGTGCCCCTCATTTGGTAACCACCACCCTCCCCCTTTTCCTCTGCACCATTGAGGAGTCCCAGTCCTCAGGCATCAGTGGTGTTGCCTGCTCCTTGCAAGGGATGAAAATGCAGAGATCTGGCACCCCATACCAGTCAGTGGCTACTCTTCCTTACTGGTTGGTAGAAAGGGCAATGTTGAGTGGGTGCTGGGCATTTGATGAGCATTAGCCCTTCATCTTCACAGCGAGTAGAAAGCACAATGCCCGTGAAGTGTGGGAGGTTAAGGCGAGCGCACTTCACGCATGCGGTGGTGAGGGTGGCATGTCCATGTGCTATGGCTGTGCAGTGACTGGGTTAGGCTGCCTGACAGCCCTATGAGTGAGAGGTTGCGGAGGGCAGGGGATTGTTCATGCTTCTGTTCCTGCAAAACTATTCAATATTAAGCCAAATACAATTTATTCAAATATTACAGGGAAAAGAACTTAGAATAACAACTCTATTGGAAAACATAACAGAATAATAGATACATTAACTGTTACTAATTAACAGTTCCAATATGGTAACATCCCCTAGATACAGCTTTTGGCAAAATTTTGAAAATAGATTTGTCTCACAGGTAATGTAGCAGCAGAGCGGAACCCCAGCTTCTAGTTGTAACCAAGAGTGGGGAAAAATTAGCTTCTTATACTTCAAAACGCCAGCTGCTTCTGCTGAACCAAAAGGCTAAAACTAAACTAGAAATCCTGGTCTGTGGGAGCTGGTAACACCCAGCCAGACTGCTTCAATTGTCCCAACTTTCTTTTAAAAAACCAACACCTTACAAGCTGTTTGTTCCCACAGACTGCTCTGTGCTTCTCAGTCAATCTCTCTCTTAAAATAAACCAGGATAAAATACACCTCTTAAGGCCACAACATCATCACAGGAGTGACAGAAACACCAAATTCCATTTATATAGCACCTTTAAAGCCTCAAGAATGTAATCAAACAATGTTCTGAAATGAAGGGGCACTGGGGCAGGCAAAGAAACTCAGTTTCTCCTTAAGGTGGAATATCTTTTAGGGACGAAAGGAGAGAGGGGTGGAAAGTGGAGGGGTTTAGGGAGAGGATTTTAGAGCTTGGAATCCACATACTTAAAGACATAAGCCACCAACTGTGCAGTGATTAAAATCAGGGACACTCAAGGGACCAAAATCTGAAGGGCGTAGAGTTCCTGAAGTCTAGTCGGCCCTACAGATGGGGCGGAGGATTTGAAAAAGAGACTAAGGAATTTTGATGTCTTGTTGGATCAGAAGACAAAGTGGGTCAGCAAGCACAGAGTGAATGTGACAGAGAGAGTTAAAAGACACAGGGTTTTGGATGAACATGGAACTGAATAGGGCAGAAAATAGGAAGACATACAGGTTTGGAATGATCAGCTCTGGAGACAGCTCCGATGAGCTGAGACAGAGCCAGAGTTAGGTGATGTTGCAGAGGTACAAGGAGAGCAGTCATGGTGATGAAGGTAATATGTAGTCACCTTGGGTCAAACGCAACACTGACCCCAATTCAGGCAATGCAAAGTTACAGGGTCAGTGGGTAGAAAATTGTATCTGTGACTGAGAGGGTACCCAATTGCTCACCAGCTCCATAACTAATTTGGTCTCAAAAATCAGAAGTCCTATTCCAAATTTTCCAGTTAACTGTAGGGAAGAATCAATATGTTAATAAACTTACGTTTCCTAATGAATATGTAAATAGCAATTGTGATTTTTTAAAAATTCATTCATGGGATATGAGCATCACACTGGCCAGACCAGCATTTATTGCCCATCTTTAATTGCCTAGAGGGCAGTTAAGAGTCAAACGCATTTATGTGGGTCCAGAGTCGCATGTAGGCCAGACTAGGTAAGGATGGCAGTTTTCTTCCCTAAAGGACATGGGTGAACCAGATGAGACTTTCCCTTCTGACTATCATTTCATGGTTGTCATTAGACTCTTAATTCCAGATTTTTACTGATTTAAACCCAGGTTCCCACAACATTACCTGTTTCTCTGGATTGGGGGAGGTGATGTATTTTGTTCAGAAGAACAAAAATACCACTTTCTCTTTGAAGTTAAAATGGGAGTACAAAGGGAACTAAAGCTATGTTTTCACAAACAATTGGAAGTGACTGTAATTGAAAGGCAGATGGACCAAGCATCGGTTGGGTCACACTTGCAATATTGTGCATAGTTCTCGCCGTCATGGAAGTAGTGGGCAATATGCAAATAAAGGATTCACAAGCATCATACCATCGAAAGCCTTATCAGGAAAGGCTGAACAGGCTGGGATTCTTCATCACTAGAATAGATAAAGGTGAAGAGAGGCCTGTTAGAGGCCCCTGTAATGGATTTAGCATTCTCTCTCCTGCCAAAATATATCTGTTCCCACTTGCCTCTGTTGAATGTTATCCACCTATCCCATCAGCTTGTCCAAATCCACTTGTTTATTGCTATTTACCTCACAGTTTATCTACCTTCAATCTTCATTAACAGCAAATTTTGAAATAGTGCTATGCCACTCACAAACTTAGAAGTCACGTGACATCAGGTTATAGTCTAGCAGGTTTACTCGGGATCACAAAAATATTTGGAGTGCAGTGCACCTAACGAAGGGGCTGCGGTCCCCAGGCTTGTGTGATTCCAAATAAACGTGTTAGACTCTATCCTGGTGTTGTGTGACTTCTGAATTTGTTCACCCCAACCCAACACTGGCAAATCCTCATCATGACTCACAAACTTAAATTATGAATATTTACTGAAAACAATTCTGGTGCCAGACTGGAACTGTGAGAAACTTTACTGTGAGTCATCCTTAGTCTATAACACAGCCTTAACCAATCTTGTGCCCTTGGTCCAATTGTCTACTTCATCCAAGAGACTTCAATTTTGCAAAGTGTTCTCTTATGTGACACTTTACCAAAACACATTTAAAGGCTCATATGCTCAAAAAATATCTCCATTCCCCACATCTAACTGCACTCCCAAACATCCAGCCTCTCTGTTACTTCTTCGAAGATCTCAGTCAAGTTAGTAAAAATGATATTCCCTGATCTTTGGCCTTCTGCTTGTGGCAATCAATTTTATTAAAGATCATTTTTCTTGAAGCTTAATTTAGGACAGGGATAAGGAAATTTTCTCTCTCTCTCTCTCCTTTAGGGGACCATGTATCTGTGGAAGAGCGATGGAGACATGTTTGTTGATACCCTTCAACTCACTTTATCAAAGATGTTTTCAGGAAAGTATTGCTCAGGGTCCAATCAGATTGGCCATGATCTTATTAAATGGCAGAGTAGGCTTCAGGGGCTGAATGGCCTACTCCCATTTGCCTGTTTGAATGTAGGTAACAACTTCCCCATTGCCAAAATTAAACTGACGGGCCAGGAGTATTTTTCTAGCCTTTCTTGAACAAGAGGTTAATGTTTGTAAGTCTCCAGGCCTCTGGCACCTGTACCTAGGGAGGATTGGAAGACTGTGGGCAGAAGCTTCATAGAATCCCTACAGCGTGAAAGCAAGCCCTCTGAAAAACACCTCAATCAGGCCCACCCTATCCCTTTAACCCTGCATTCCCCATGGCTAATCCACCTCTCCTGCACATCCCTGGACACTATGGGCAATTTCCCATGGCCAACCCACCTTAACCTGCACATCTTTGGACTGTGGGAGGAAACCGAGGCAGAAACAGGGAGTACATGCAAACTCCACACCAACAGTCGCCCGAGGGTGGAATCGAACCCAGGTCCCTGGTGCTGTGAGGCAGCAATACCTCACCTATTTCTAGCCTTACTACCTCAGCAACCAAGGATGCATCACAGCTTGGAATGGGTGATTTGTTAAAGTGCTACCAATCTTTCTGGTACCTCTGTTTGATCATTATGTCAGCCAGTATCCCAACAAAATTCCTCCCTTATTTCAGCTTCAGTATGAAGGAGGTATTGACATTTTGAAGATGGTCAAGGGCATATGTAGACATATTCTGGTCCAGGACAGCCCTGGCTACATGGATGAAAGCAAAAAATGAGGATATTGGCCTGAACGATTAACTTTGCTTTCTCTGCACAGATGCTGCCAGGCCCATTGATTTTCTTTAGCAATGTCCATCCTAGTGTGTTAAATCTCTGAGTTCAAACCCCCCACAGTCAATATTTGCATTCAATTAATATATCTGGAATGTGAAGTCCAAAGAATTGGGACCAAAATGGTAATCAGTGTTTGGGGATGAAAAACAAATCTGTATTGAGAGAGAGGAAGTACACATGTTTTTGTAAGGTTTAGGGGTAAATAAAATCCTAAGCCCAGCTGAAATGTGTCCCAGGCTATTGTGGAAGGGAAGCAAAGAGATGGCAGGGGTTGTGACGCTAATTATTGAATTCTCTCAGGCCACAGGAGGGGCGCCTAAGGATTAGAGAACAGCTAATATAGTACTATTATTCAAGGAGGGTGATTAAGATAGTCCAGGAAACAGCCAATGAACCTTCCATCAATGGTAGAGAAACTATTGGAAAACAAAATCTGAGTGACATATTTTGGAAAGGCAAGAATAGTTGGCATGGCTTTGTAAGGATGAGGCTATGTTTAACAAACTTGATTGAATTTTTTGACGAAGTAATTAAGTACGTCGATGAGGATAGTGCAGTTGATCTAATCCACATGAACTTCTGTAAGGGTTTTGACAAGGGTCTTGCATAGGCAGACAGGCTAAGGAGCTAAGAGCCTATGGGATCTAGGACATATTGGCAAACTGGATCCAAAAACAGTTTTGTGGCACAGAGCAAACAGTGATGGACAAATGATGTTTTTATGACTGGAATCTGTGTGCAGTAGCAAGCACAGGGTTTGGTGCTAAGTCCTTTACTGTTTGTTGTGTATATTAGCAATCAAGATAGGATTGTAGTGGCATCATCAGTAAGCTCCCCAGACGGCCTGAAAATTGGTGGCGTGTTAGGTAGCAAGGGGAAAACCCTTAGACTACAGGACAATATAGATGGGCTGGTTAGTTGCACTGAGCAGTGCCAAATAGAATTTAATCCTGAAGAACATGAGGTACGTATTGAATGGTAGAGGTACAGAGGAGCAGAGGGACCATGGTGTCCAGGTCCATATATCCATGAAGGCAGTTGGACAGGTAGATAAAGTTGTTAAGAAGGCATCTGGATAACGGCTTTGAATACAAGAGGTTATTACGAAGCTGTCAGTAATGTTGGTTAAGTCAGAGCTGGAGTACTGTGTGCAGTCTGGTCACCACACTACAGGAAGGATATGATTGCACTAGAGAAGGTGCAGAGGAGATACATCAGGATCTTGCCTGGGATGGAGTGATTCAGTTGTGAGGAGACATTAGATAGACTGGGGTTGTATTTTTTCGTGCGACCTGATTGAGATGTATGACATTTGAGACTGCATTGACAGGGTAGGCAGGGATGAAATATTCCCCTTAGTAGAGAGCTCAATAACCAGGGGCACAGGTTTAAGGTAAGGAACAGAAGGTTTAATGAGGAATGGAAGAAATATTTTGTCACCCTGAGGGTGGTGGGTATCTGGAGCTCGCTACTTAAAAGGGCAGTGGAGGCAGGAACTCTAAAAACATTTTTAAGGAGAGATGAGTAAGATATAAAAGGGACCTAATGGGCATCTTTTTCACCAGAGGGTGGTGTGTTTATGGAATGAGCTGCCAGAGAAATGGTGGGCACTAGTCCAATTACAACATTTAAAAAGGCATGTAGATATGTACATGGATAGGAAGGGTTTAGAGGAATTTGGGCAAGATACTGGCAAATAGGACTAATTTAGGATATAGGGTTGGCATGGACAAGTTGGACTGAAGGATCTGTTTCCATATTGTGCATCTCTATGGCTCTATTTAAAAATATTTAGTGAACAATTGAAAGAACATAGCATACAAAGTGATGGGCCAAGCGCTGGAAAATGAGATTAGAACTGATGTTTGTTTGATTGGTGTGGACATGATGGGCTGAAGGGCCCCTTTTTGTGCTGTAAAAGCTCCATGATTCTGCATCTAAAGCCATTATCTGTCGCAATAAAAATCCGCCTGGTTCACCAATGACTTTTAGGGAAATAAATCTCCCCTAGTAATCCAGTCTGACCTACATGTGACTCCAGACTCCAGCAACGTGGTTGATTCTTAGCTGTTCTCTGGAATGTCTGAGCAAAACTCACATCTACATCAAAACTCTGCCTACCCTGATAAAAGGAATTCACCGGGGTGGAGCCCCTGGCATCAGCCAAGGCAGCAGAAGCAATGGCGAATGCCACAACTGGGGAGAGCTGTCTCACAGGCTAATCAAGCAACTGCCCAACATGGTGATACTCACAGAATCATACCTTACAATGTCCCAGAAACCACCATCACCGTCCCTGGATATGTCCTGTCCCACCGGCAGGACAGACCCAGCAGACGTGGTGCCATAGTGATATACAGTCAAGAGGGGTGGGGGGGGTGGTGTGGGTGGTGGAGTTGCGCTTGGAGACCTCACAATTGACATCAGGTTAAACATGGGCAAGGAAACCTCCTGCTGATCACCACCTATTGCCCTCCCTCTGCTGATGAATCAGTACTCCTCCATGTTGAACAACACTTAGAGGAAGCATTGAGGATGGCGAGGGCACAAAACGTACTCTGGGTGGGGGATTTCAATGCCCACCACCAAGATTGGCTCGGCAGCAGCTCTACTGATCGAACTGGTTGGGTCCTACAAGACATAGCCGCTAGACTGGGTTTGCAGCAGGTGGTGAGGGAGCCAACAAGAGGAAAGAACATACTTGATCTCATCCTTACCAATCTGCCAGTTACAGTCCATGACAGTATCAATAAGAGGGACCATCACACAGAGACCTTGTGGAGACAAAGACCCACTCTCACATTGAGAATAACCTCCATCATATTGTGTGGCACTATCACTGTGCTCAATGGGGCAGACTTCAAACAGATCCAGCAACTCAAGACTGGTCATCCATGAGGTGCTGTGGACCATCAACAGCAGCAGGATTGTACTTCAGCACAATCTGTAATCTCATGGCCTGACATATCCCCCGCTCAACCATTACCATCAAACCAAGGGATCATCCCTGGTTCAATGGAGAGTGTAGAAGGGAATGCCAGGAGCAGCGCCAGGCATACCTGAAGATAAGGTCTCAATGTAGTGATCTACCAAACAGGATGACTTTCATGCCAAACAGCATAAGTGGCTACCATCCCACAACCAGTGGATCAGATCTAAACTCTGCAGTCCTGCCGTATCCAGTCATGAATGGTGTTGGACAGATCAAACAATTCACTGGGGTGGAGGCTTCACAAATATCCCCATCCTCAATGATGGAAAAGCCCAGCACATCAATGCAAAATTTGAGGCTGAAGCATTTGCAATAATCCAGTGCGACTGGATGATCTACTTTCACTTCCTCCAGTGATTCCCAACATCACAGGTACCAGTCCGCAGCCAATTCGATTTACTTCACGAGATATATAAAAAAAGTTGGAGGCACTGGATAGTGCAAAGTTTTTTTTTATTCAGTTGTGGGATGTGAGCATCGCTGGCTGGGCCAGAATTTATTGCCCACCCCTAGTTGCCCTTGAGAAGGTGGTGGTGAACTGCCTTCTTGACCCACTGTAGTCCTCCTGCAGTGGGTTGACCCACAATGCCCTTAAGAGAGGGAATTCCAAGATTTTGACCCAGCGACTATGAGGGAGCAATGACATATTTCCAAGTCAGGATGGTGAGTGGCTTGGAAGGGAATTTGGAGGGAGTGGTGTTCCCATCTGTCTGCTGCCCCTGTCCTTCTAGATGGAAGTGGTTGTGGGTTTGGTAGGTGCTGTCTGAGGATCTTTGGTGAATTTATGGGCCTAACAACTACCTGATTGATGCATCTGCCCACCTACTTTCATTGACTAGTGTACAAAGACATCCAGATCCCTTTGTACATCCACATCTCTCAATATTTTACCATTTAAACAATAATAGACCTGTACACAATACTCCAAATGCGGCCTAACTGAAGTTCTATACAGCTGCTACAAGCATTGCCAATTTTTATACCGTGTGCCCAGAATGATGAAGGCAAACGTGCCTTATACCTTCTTTACCACCAATTCCACTTCTGTTGCCAGTTCCAAGAAACTGTGGACCTGTATACCTAGATCCCTCGTCTGTTGATGAAACTGAAGATTTAGCCATATATTGTCTACTTTCCCCTGATATTAGATCTTCCAAAAGTGCATCACCTCACATTTTTTCAGATTAAATTCCACCTGCCATTTCTCGGCCCAAGTCTCCAGCCTCTCTATATCCTGTTATATCCTCTGACAATCCTCTTCACCATCCACAACTCCCCCAATCGCAAATGTACTAATCGTTATCGTTCTCAATTTTTCACATTCCCAATTGACACGGCGCCTCCATGGAGTGAGTGGGCTCACATCTCCACCCTCCTTTAAGGGAAAAAGAGTCATGCTCCATGTTCTAATCTCCTCTGTCCCCCCCCCCCTCTCCTGCTCTACTAGTGAGGAATGTTTCTCTCTCTCTCTGTTTAACCTTGGGAATGTTTGGTGGATTCCAGTTTCTACTCCCACATTATCCCACGGTTTTAGTATGGTTTTCCTTCTATTGTCTCTGTGATCCCTTTGCTAGCTTGGCGTTGTGTCATTCAAGCAATTATGTCATGTCACCTCCCCCTCCCCCACCCAAAATATCCATGTGTGCCCTTCCATTAATTAATCTTGGAATGATTTGCTTCATTTCAGCCATTGATTGCAACTGATACTTTGTGCGCTGTGTCTGAAATAATGAGTGGGACAGTGGTCTGGCAGTTATTGTTAAACCCCTGGTGCCAGTTAATCTGTTCAGAGGTCAGGTTCATAGGAAGGTTATTGAAATGATCCTTTTCAGCAGCTTACGGTGATGTTTTATCCAATTACTCTAACCCACATCCTACAAAGGATTGGCATTTATTGAATGTCATTTACCACAACAATTCGTCTGCTTCAATCTATTCCACCTTACCTGGTTTCCTTTTCTCTTCTTCAGTCTCTTCTTGTTCAGCTTTTTGCAAGCATACAATTTCCCTGTGGCCTTCATCTGACAAGCAGACACCTCGCCAAACCCTCCCTTCCCCAAGACCCGAAACTCCAGGAACCAGTCCTCCCCAATGGGTTGAGCCTCCAGCCACTTCCACTGCAAGAACCTCATGAAATACATGCTCTCCTTGTAATGCTCGAAGGGACTGTCCTCCTTTAAGAATTTCATGGTGGCCTCTTTGCACTCCCTGAAGAGATCCTCTCTGACATTCTCACAGTCCTCTTTCACTCTCAAGATGCTCTTTTCTTCCAAATAACTGCAGAAGAGCTCAGTCCCCGACTCCAAGAACTTGCTGATAATGTTTCGAGCTTTCTCGAGAAGACCTTCATCTTCTGCTGTGTCGTACACTTCAATAGCCTTCCAGAGTTCATTGGCCGGTTTGTACTCTGCCACTGAGTCTAAGTATTGCTGGAATAGCTTCTTCCCAATGGGCTGCTTGACACAGATGCTATCGAAGGCCAAGTCAATCTGCTCCTTCAGCGTTTCGCTCTGGGTGATGTGAGGGAGCTTCAGCTTGGCTCGATATTTCTTATCCCTGGTCATCTGCAGGTTGGCGGATCCATCGAAACTGCCCCGAGCTGAGATGTACGCGGAGTTGGCCACCACTGTCTGCAGACTCCCCAAATCCATCCTGATGTCTTTGGTTGCTAATTCACTTCAACCAGAGCAAAACCATGTGAGAGATAGAGAGGAGGGGGCGGTGGGGCTCAAAAAATGCACAGCAGGATCCCAACACTCTGGGGCCCTACAACATGCTCAACAACAGAGCAAACAAAAGGAACTGAGGAGAGGGGCTCAGTGTCTGTGCTGCTGACATGACTGACCCAGCCAGGGGTATGAAAGAATGGTGTGTCTTACACTTTCTCCGGTCTCTTTATCTTAATCCCATCCAATGCTTGTCTGTCTTTATTATAGAGGGCAGGTAGCAGCAATCAAAATAATCCTGAGTCAACATCTTAAATAAATATTTGATCCACTTATAAGTAATTCCACGTCAAGTAATTCCTCTCTTCCGCTGAAACGTCTATGTGTTTCTTTTTATATCTATCACTCTCGAATATTATAACTGTGTCACAGTAATTACCAACCACTCTTGACTATCATAACTGTGTCACACTAATTACCTCTCACTGTCTAATATTTTAAGAGTGGCACACTTAATTATCTATTACTTATTAATATTATAACTGTGTCACACTAATTATCCACTACTCTCGAATATTATAACTATGTCACACTAATTATCTATTACTCTTGAATATTATAACTATAACAGTATTTATCTATCACTCTCGAACATTATAACTGTCAGGCTACTATTGTTGTTGTATTAATGTCATGATTGTATCCCTTTCTAATATTAAGAGTCTCTAATATTGAAAGATACCACTCTCAATTGTTATCCCTGTGTCACTCTCCAATGTTACAACTATCATTCTCTAATACTATTACTTTATAACTCTCTAACATTATAAAGGAATTACTCTCTAAAGTTATCTTCGTAGCAATCTCTAATATTCTACTCAGTTTAATCCCACTCTTTCCCACATTCTCGCAATCCTTAATATCCCACCCAGTCTAATCCCACTTTCTCTTCACTCTGTCTCATTATAACTGGCACAGTATTTATCTATTACTCACTAATATTATGACTGTCACCTTATTTATCTTTCACTGTAGAATATTATAACTATAATATATATATAAACTGTCCTATAATAATATTATTATCACACTGATTATCCATCACTCTAACATTATAACAACGACACAAAATTATCTCGCTCTTTCTAATGTTATAATTGAGTCGAGCTAATTATCTATCACCCTCTAACATTACAACTGTCCCTCCCTATTGTAACTGTGTCACACTGATAGTATAGCTGTTGTGCTCTAATATTATATTGTAACTATCACTCTCTAATATTATAACTGTCACTCTCTGAATTAAAACTGTACTACTCTAATGGTATAGCTATTTCTCTCTAATATTGTAACTGTCACTCTGTAATATTGTGCCACATTGATAGTTTAGTGTCTCCCTCCAATATTGTAACTGTTACTCTCTAATACTACATTGCACTGTTGTGTCAGTTTTATATTATAATGGTGTCATTCTCAGTAACAAGTGTTATACTCTAATGTTAGAATTACACCACTCTTAAATGTTATCCCTGAATCACTCCTAAATATTACACCTGTTTTACTCTCTAACATTTTTACTCTAATACTGTTCAGTAGTATAATTGCATCACTATTAAATCACTTTCTAATATTAAGACTGTCTAATATTGAAAGTCACTTGTTATCCCTGTATCACTCTTCAATGTTACAGCTATTATTCTCTAATACTATTGCTGTATAACTCTTTAACATTATAAAGGAATTACTCTCTAAAGTTATCTTTGTAGCATTCTCCATATTCCCATTCATTCCCATACCCCTTAATATCCCACCAAGTCTAATTCCACTTCCTCCTCACTCCTCACACCCTTTAATATCTCACCCAGTCTAATCCTACAATTACACTAATTCAGTGTATTGCCCATTGTTATGAAGTAATATTTCTTTGGATTTGATCCAAGGCACATTTTGCAATGCATTTCTGACTTACTGCAGGCCAGAGCTGAACTGTTTCAACTACGTTGAAGTGAAATGAAATCCTGGGTTCCAGGAAGAAGTGCTGCATATCTTCAATATTTACTTTTATTGTAAAATTTAGAAGGACAGAGTAAGATGAGTAGAGTCTAAAATATAAGAAAGGACTGGTGTGGAAAGATCTAGGCTGGGAAATAGCCTATGTGAGAATGAACTAGTGTGAGAATAAATAAGTGTAGGAATTAGATAACATTTTAATATTCATTCAGGGGATGTACATGGGCCAGCATTTTTTTGCCCATCCCTAACCGCGCTTGAGAAGATAGCACTGATCTGCCGTCTTGAACCAATACAGTCGACATGGCATGGAGACCTCTGCAGTTCCATTTAACAACACTGAAGGAAGGTGATATATTTCCAAGTCAGGATGATGAGAGACATGGAAGGGACCTTACAGGTGTTCCCACCTATTTATTGCCCTACTCTTTCTGGACGGTAGTGGTTATGGGCTTGAAAGGTGCTGCCAGAGGACTCATAGAGTCACAGTATGGAAACAGGCTCTTCGGCCCAACTTACCCATGCTGCCAGTTTTCACAGTTAAACTAGTCCCATTTGTGCAGCTGTTCTCAAATAATGATGCAACATGGGCCACCCTCCAACCTTTGGGCATTTTACCTATGGCTGTCAATGATACAACTATCTCCACTAAGGGCTCTGTAATTTCCTCCCTAGCTTCCCGCAAAGTCCCGGGACACACTTCATCTGGTCCCGGGATCTTATGCACCTTAATGCGTATTAAGACTTCCATCATCTCCTCTTCTGTAATGTGTCTCTTTAAGACATTGCTATTTATTTCTCCAGGTTCTCAGCATCTATGGCCTTCTCCATGGTAAATCCTGACAAGAAATATTCTTTAGGATCTCACCTATCACTTGTGGCTCTGCACATAGATAACACTGTTGCACTTGGAGCATTGTGTACAGTTTTGGTCACTCTGTTATAAGACATAGTTAAACTAGAAAGTGTGGAAGGAAGATTTACTAGGATGTTGCGAGGACTAGTAGATCTGAGTTACAGGGAGAGGCTGGCCAGGACAGGACTTCATTCCTTGGAACAAAGGAGAACGAGGGGTGACCTTATTGAGGTGTATAAAATCATGAGGGGCATAGATAGTTTGAAGGCATGTAGTCTTTTTCCCAGGGAAGGGAATTGAAAATCAGAGGGCTGGGTTTAAGGTGAGGGGATAGATTTAAGAAGGACCAAGGAGCAACTTCTTCACACAGAGAGTGGTGCATATGTGGAATGGGCTGGCAGACAAAGTGGGTGAGGCAGGAACAAAAGCAACATTTAAAAAGCATTTGGATCGATATATGGATCAGGAGCATTTAGAGGGATATGGACCAAATGTGGACAATTGGAACTAGCTGAGTGTGCAGCATGGACCAGTTTGGGCCAAAGGGGCTGTTTCCATGCTGCATTACTCTATGACTCAATTTCCCGCTGCCTACTCTGTGTGTGTGTGTGTGTGTGTGTGTGTGTGTGTGTGTGTGTGTGTCGGGGGGGTGTGGGTGCTATAGTACAATCAGAGTCATCTCCTCCTTTTTACTTCTCAGTTCTACACACACAGACTCAGTGGACAAACACTCAAGAATGTCATCTGTCAGTACAGCCATGATGTTCTCCCTAATCAAAAATGCAATTCTCCCTCCTCTCTTGCCTCCCCTTCTATCCTTCCTATAGCATCTATAACCCAGAACATTGAGATACCAGACCTGTCCCTCCCTGAGCTATGTTTCTGTGATAGCTGTACTATCCCAGTCCCGTGTACCCATCCATGCCCGAGTTTATTTGCCTTACCTGCCAGTCCTCTTGCAATGAAATAAAGGACCCTTGTTGAATTTCTGCAGTGCGTCTTGTAGATAGTACACACTGCTGCTTTCGCCTGGATGATGTCAAGTTTTTTCTTTGAGTTGTACTCATCCAGGTAGGTGGGGAGTATTCCATCCATCACACTTCTGACTTGCGCCTTGTAGATAATGGGCAGGCTTTGGGAAGTCAGGAGATGAGTTACTCTTTACGGTATTCCTAGCCTCTGACCTGCTGTCATAGCCACAGTACAGTTTCTGGTTGATGGTGAGGGATTCAGAGGTAGTAAAAGAATTGAATGTCAAGGGAAGCTGGTAACATTCTCTCTGGTTGGAGCTGGTCATTGCCTGGCTCTTGTGTGGTGCAAGTGCTGTTTATAGTCATCAGCCCAAGATTGAACAATCTTGAGGTCTTTTGGCTTGCGTGCATGAACAGCTTCAGTATCTCAAGCATCGCAAACGGTGCTGAACCTCCCTGCTTCTGACTTTGTGACAGAGGGAAAGTCATTGATAAAGTTACTGCATTTTGTAGAGCCTAAGGAACCTCCTGTAGAGATGAGCTGGAGCTGGCATGTGGGTCAGTGGTTAGCACTGCTGCCTCAAAGCACCAGGAACGCAGGTTCAACCCACCTTTGGGTGACTGTCTGTGTAGAGTTTGCACATTCTCCCCATGTCTGCATGGGTTTCCGCCAGGTGCTCTGGTCTCCTCCCACAGTTTAAGGATGTTTAGGTTAGGTGGATTGGCCATGGGAAATGCAGGGATAAAATAGGGGGCATGTGGGTTGGATGCTCTTTGGAGAGTTGTTGTGGACTTGTTGGGCTGAATGGCCTGTTTCCACACTGTAGGGATTCTTTGAAATGACTGTTTAGCCCAGGGAAATCAATCTTTGTGCAACGAATGATTCTGGAGAATGAGGTGAATTATGTGCATTAAGTGTCATTAGGACAATATGAAGGGGTAGTGATCGTTGTGTGATTGATGTCAAAAAGCTCCAGACATAGATGAAGTAAAAACAGAACATCTGAAAGCTTTGGAGAAACAGAATTCGAACTGGTAAGGGAAATTTGTGATCAAAAATATGGTAAAAGAATACATTGCAAGTGATTTGAAATACACATTTGTCAAGGCAATCTCAAAATCTCAAGGCAACGGAGTGCAATCATTTCAGCTTATGAGTCATCTTATTAAAATGATCTTTAAAACATAATAAAGAGGAATAATATTACTTCTTGAAACAGAAATTGGTGTCTGACGAACAGGTGCACAATACAAGGTTGACCGAGCGACCAGAAACAAAATATCTACTGCGTGGTTGTTTGCAAACAGGGGAAGAAGGTATACAGCAGAGCTTCCCAGTGACTGGATTAAGGATCTCTCCTTTTTTCTGATAAATATTACGACCTGAGTAAGCACAGGACAGAATTTAGATACAACTGATTGCACAAAACTCGGGTGCATTGTGAACTGTGAGTAGAATAATCATAAGCTTCAAGAGGACATAGGCAAACATGAGAACAAATGAAATGTAACAGTGAAACATGAAGTGATACATTGTGGTGGGAGGAATGAGGAAAGGCAGTATGAAGTAATTGCTCTTATTTTATAGGCTGTGCAGGAACGGAGGGACTGGGCTACTGTGCACGAATCATAGTAGATGGAGGATTTAGTTAAGAAGGAATACATGTCCCTGGGCTTTATGCACATGGTATTAAAAGAAGAGAAGCAAAATGGTTCTGATGAAACTTTATAAAGTTTAACATTGTGTCCAATTTTGGGAACTGCACTTTTGGAAGAATGTGAAGGCCTTCAAGAGAGTGCAGCGAAGATCCAGAATGGTTCCAGAGATGAGGAACTGCAGTTGCGAAGATAGATACCAACGGCTCTACTTCCTCAGAAGGCTAAGGAAACTGGGCATTTCCATAAGAATTCTGACCAACTATTACAGATGCACCATAGAAAGCACTCTATCCAGATGCATCACAGTTCGGTACAGCAACTGCTCTGCCCAGGACTGTAAGGAACATGGCCCAGTCCATCTCACAAACCAACCCTCCATCCATTGACTCCTCCTATACTTCTCGCTACCTTGGAAAGGCAGCCAATATAATCCAGACCCCTCCCACCCCAGTCATAATCTCTTCCAACATCTTCCGTCAGACAAAAGATACAAAAGCTTAAACACACATACCAACGGATTCAAGAACTGCTTCTCCTACATTGTTATTAGACTTCTGGGTGGACATCTCAAATTTTAAATTGAATGTTGATCTCACTTTTTGTGCACCTTCTCTGTAGCCGTAACATTGTATTTCCCATTTGCTTCTATTACCTTTATATGCTTTGGATGGCATGATCTGCCAGCATTGCTCGCAAAACAAACCTTTTCACTGTACCTAGGTACACATGACAATAATAAATCAAATGAAATCAAATCAAAAGATTTAGTTGAGGTGTTCAAATTTGGGAGGGGTCTAGACTGAGAGGATAGAAATTGTTCCCACAGCAATTGAGAATCAAACAGCACTGATTTCAACTTAGAGAATACCATTTATTTTTCTTTCTCTCTGCTAAGGAAGATCTTTATGGAATGTAACTAAGAGTTGAAAACCTTTTCAATTGAAGGAATGATTTTCAGGTTCACAAGTCCGACTTTAAGTCAGGACATCCTGTCAATGGCTAAGGAATCAAAGGTGGCATGAAAAAAACCTTAAGTGTGCTGCCTGGGGATGGGCTGAAGGCTGATTCAACCACGGCCTTCAGAAGAAAATTGCAAAATTGTAGCAGAGATACAGGAAAAGGCAGGAGAGTGAGGCAAGCTCTTGTAAACAAGTGTCACAGAAACAATAGGCCAATGACCTCCTTCTGTGCTGTAATTTTTTTCAGTAATTCTACTCTCTCAGTGTGGCAATCAAGATCAGCGCAATTTAGAGGGAAGGCTGCAACTGGGTTCAAACGGAAGAAGGAACGAGGGAGGAGATTAGCAGAGGAGTTGGTAGAGATGGGGTCGGAAAATGTGGTGGATGATGAAGGTGGGGATGGGACATTAAGAGATGGTGATACCAGGGAGATAGGTGAGTGGGAGAGGGGTGAATGAAGAGGAAAGGAAAGAGAGTTTGGGAAGGCAGAGGGACACATGGCACAGGGCAAGAGGGAGAAAGGGGATAATAATGAGGAGGTGAAAAACAAATTCGGTGACATTCAAGTACGACATTTCCATATGTGAGAGAGACAGGCACTGCAGTAAAATGTCTATGTCCTTAAATGGAGTTTGCATGGATGCTGCCGACCCACATCACTTGTGCAATATAGTTGGCACATGAGTGTTTATATATGTATGCGTGCAATACACTTATACGTCACAGTACAGAGCTAACATTGAAGGATATTTAGACAGAAATCTTGGCACATTGCACTAAAGTACATCATCCAAAACAAAAGCAAAAATCTGAAAGTAATAGCAGTAAATTTGAAATCTGAAGTAAAAATAGAAAGTGCTGGAGAAACTCAGCAGGTCTGGTACCATCCAGCGGACAGGGAGAAATAGAGTAAACATTTCATTCATCATCTACAACCTCATCTATAATCTCGCAGGGAACAACTACTGATATAAATATACAGAAAACAAATAAACCATCAGACGAAACTCTCCCTTAGGCTTGCGTTCATTTTTGGATGTCCAGGTGAAAGATCACTCTTCCTTCAAATTTCTCATAGGGGTTGTCATTAATGATTCCTGGTCCATTAATCTTGCACTGAATTTCAAAGTGTCTGTTCTTTTTCAGACTCAGGAACTTGACTGCAACTAAAGGATTGGTGTAGTTGGGCTGTAAGAAACAACATTGCTCATTATATTTGATTGTTGAAGGGCAGGAGGAAAAGCATCCACAAATCTTTACAAGATTGATAGAAACTCCATACCTGAGGCTGTCTCCCATAGTAAGGAAAATACGACAGGTCAAAAGTACCATTGTCAGGATAAAAGACCACATCTCCAATGCTCTCTGGGTAGGCGTGCTGTCATTAGAGAACAGAAACTTTTGATTTACATGCCTTATACTGCAAATTGATTGATTACAATTTGAAAAACTCATTTCTGAGGTATTAGATTTACGTAGAGTCATAGAGTTGTACAGCATGGAAACAGACCCTTTGGTTCAATTCACACATGCTGATCAGATGTCCTAAACTATTCTAGTCCCATCTGTCAGCATTTAGCCCATAATCCTCTATATCCTCCCTTATTCATGTACCCATGCATTTGCCCTTTAAATGTTGTAATTGTACCAACCTCCACCACCTCTCCTGGCAGCATATCCCACACTTACACACCATGGTCTGTGTGAAAATGTTATCTCTTGGGTCCCTTTTAAATCTTTCCCCTCTCACCATAAGCCCATGCCCTCGAGTTTTGGAGTCCCCTACCCTGGGAAAAAGACCTTGGCTTTCCATCCCTGATCAGATGGACCAATGAATGGCAGATGGAGTTTAATTTAGAAGTATAGGAGTTGGGATGTCATGTTGCAGCTGTACAAGATATTGGCTAGGCTGCTTTTGGAACACTGCTTTCAATTATGGACTCTCTTGTATCGGAAAGATGTTGTTAAACTTGAAAGGGTTCTGAAAACATATAAAAGGATATTGCTGGGTTTAGAGGGTTTGAGCTATAGGGAGAGGCTGAATAGGCTGGGGCTTTTTTCCGTGGAGCATCAAAGACTGTGGGGTGTCAAAGCAGTTTATTATTCCCTTGTGCAATGCTATAGAAATTTGGCCAGTGTTCTTTGATGCAAGCAGTATGTCCTCAACTGTAAACTGGTCCCATATATTGGATGGGAGCATGCTCACTGGGGGGATGGAACCAAGTAGCAGCTGACAGAAAACAGAATGGAACTCACTTCACAAATAGTGGCGTTGGATTCAAAGCTATTCAGAACATTTATAAAGTTCTGGTTAGGTTTTCAACAAGAGTCTCCGTCCACATTTTTGAAAGGGCGTGAGGGGTCCTCAAGACGGCACAGATTGGAATGACCAAAGAGGTTTGGGGATGAAAGATTTTAGTGACGAGGTTAGGTTAGATAAACTGGGGTTCTTTTCCTCAGTGCTAAAGAGATTACGGAGACTTAGTTAAGGTGTAAAAGATTAGGACAGGGTTTGGATAAGGTAACAGAGAAAAGCTGCTTCAGTTAACTTATAGAACAAGGACTAGAAGACATATATTTAAGGTCTTAGGCAAGTTATAAGGTAAATGAGAGAAGAACATTTATTTTACTCAATGACCTGGAACTCTGTGTAAGTGAAGGTAGTGGAGGTGGACACTTTGAAGATTCCATAAGCATTTAGACGGACTCTTGAGGAAAATAAATTTGCAGGGCTCTAGGTACGGAGTGAGGGAGTGGGACTGACTGGATTGCTGTATAAAAGGCCAGCATAACCTCAAATGAGCAAAATGCCTTCTTTCTTTGCCATCATCACTCTATGACTAATGCATGAAACTCTTTGAAGTTGAGGAACTGGTCAAAGGCAAATTCTTGGAGTGAAACAATTTCTCTGATCCTTAGCAAATGTCCAGATAATAAGAGCAAGGTCACTGAAGTAGCCAGGGATATTGCTTCTGCAACAATAGCCTACAGAGGTTTTCAGCAGCAAGTTCATTAATCACAATGTAGCGAGATCTCGGTAAGTAACTAACAAACCGCTGGCTGTCCTTAATGAACAGCAACACCAAAAAATGCAAGTGTTGCAGGGACGTGGGGTGAGTTGGACTGGCTGGACCTCGACTTGACTGAGAATTGAGATTGCATCAGGCCTAGTGATTATAGCAGTCCGAATAGGTCATGCTTTGCTGGGAGACAGTTACAACGTGAGCAACTTATCATCGCTTCCAATGCATCAGCTCAACCTTCAGAGGAAATTAATGTTTGACAACCAGGATCACCAGACTTTAGTGGGAAGAATCAGAAAGCTCCTGGGAAAATAAGAATCTGAATGTGGCAGGACGGCCAACAGATCTTATGGTACAGATTTACAAATCATAAACACGGTGGCTCAGTGGTTAGCACTGATGTCTCATTGTGCCAGGGACCCAGGTTCGATTCCAGCCTCATTCTCCCCATGTCTGCGTGGGTTTTCTCCGGTTTCCTCCCACAGTCCAAAGATGTGCAGGCTAGGTGGATTGGCGATGCTAAATTGCCCGTAGTGTTCAGGGGTGTGTAGATTAGGTAGGTTATAGGTGGATGGGTCTGGGTGGAATGCACTGAGGGTCTGTGTGGGCTTGTTGGGCCAAAGGGAATCTATGATGACTCTATGATAAACTGTAGCAGCGTCAACTAACAAGACCATATTGAGAGAAAACAGCCCTCTCCCATTTCTAGAGGAAGAGAACTGAAAAACAGAGGTGTGATAAGTGTGAGATTGAAACTGCATTTGACTGAGTCTGGCTTTAAAGTACCCTACAAAACTGGAGCCAATGGGAATCAGGGTAAAACTCTCCGTTGGTTGGAGTCATACATTGGTTTAAGTAGCCCAGAAGCATTTAGAGGACTCCATCAAGACCCCCCAGAAGTGGCAGCAGGAATCTCACAAGGAAACAAGATCTAATAATGCTGAGCTGTGAAGTGAAAGCATCTCTCTGGAATAATAGCACCCTCTAAATTACTGTATCAAATCCATAACTCTTGGTGGACAAATGCTCCCTGACTATGGCACTCACCAGAACACCACATGTAACATTTGGGGTGGTTCCATTTCCAGGCAAATAGTTGATAATCTGAAAGTTCAATAAAAAAAAGTTAGTTCAGCTTCATTGTGTTTAGATCATCATTGAGCTGTGTCAAATTTCAGATGGTCCAGCTACTTAATCTGGCCACTTAGGGACCGTGTGCTCCTGAGATGCTGCTTGGCCTGCTGTGTTCATCCAGCCTCACATTTTATTAACTTAGGGACCATGGTTCAATTGACATTGCTTTACCCTTTATGTCGAAGGAGTCAGAATCATAGTATATTCAAGGAGACCCTTCAGCCCATTGCACCTGTTGTGATGATACTATGGCTTTTAGAGGTGTATTTGGTCCTGGTATCTTTCTAAGAAAAGTTATGACAGAGGTACCAGACAGTCTGCTCCAAAGTCAATAAAGTAAACCGCTCTGTGAGGCCTTGTGTTTGTTTTATTTTTGAAAGTTGAAACAGTAGAAGCAGCCTGATTGGGTGGGGGAGAGCTCCCTTAGAACCAGGATTTTCAGTTTTCATTTTTAGTGGCAGTTGCTGGGGTCTTGAAGCTGGATGTGGAAGCTATTTTTCTTCTCTCTGTTACAACTATAAGCTGGGGTTCTCTTCTTAACTGTTAGAATTGCATGTGAGACAATCTATTTTACTGAATTTGCCTTTGCCAAGGGTGTATTTATGGGATGTTACTTTATTAGAACAGTTACTGGTTGGTAGTTGTACAATCTATTATTCTGTTGAGTTTTTCCAATTTTGTTTTTCTTTATTTGTTCACAGGATATGGGCAGCATTTATTGCCCATCCGGGTTTGGAGTCATATGTAGGCCAGACCAGGTAAAGATGGCAGTTTCCTTCCTTAACGGACATTAGTGAATGAGACGGGTTTTTTTTAAGCATCGACAATGGATTCATCATCCTCATTAGACTCTTATTTTTAGATATTTAATTGGACTCAAATTCCACCATCTGCCACAGTGGGTTTCGAACCCCGGTCTCAGAACATTATTTGGGTCTCTGGGTTAACAGTCTAATGATAATACCACTAGGCTATCACATCTTCAATAAATTGAGTTAAATTATTCCAATTTCTTCTTTCTTTTATGTGTATTTTAACTATAGTGTGTGAATAAAGTGTGTTCTGCTTCAAGGCTGGTCTGGAATGCAACACCTGGCACTTGCCTTTAAATTAAATAAAGGTTAGGGTATAGGCTATATATTTTGAGGGAGTTTGGTCTGATCCACAACACTGTGACCACTTACTATACCACTTTTCAAATAATTCCTCTTTAGGTAATAACTCAATTCTCTTTTGAAAGCTACAACTGGCCTGCCTCAGCCACACATTCTCAGCGAGTGCACGTTCCAGACAGTAACTACTTACCATACACTTCCCTCTATCAAACCTTCTCCTAACCTTCTCTTCAATGAAACCAGCCCCAACTTTTCTGGCTGATCCATAAACAATTGAGCTTCCTCTTCCTTTTAACCATTCCCATGAATCTTTATGGCACCCTGTCCAATGCTTTCACATTCTTTTCAAAATTTTATGCCCAGAACTGGATGCAATATTCTATTGTGGCCAAATCATGCTCTTCTGTGAGTTTATCATAACTTCACTGTTATTGCAGCCTGCGTCCATATTTATAAAACCCAGGAGACTTTAAATGTTATTAATCACTTTCTCAATCTGCCTTGTCACTCACATTTCTTCATCCTGTTTATTTTGTATCCTGTCTACTTGTTCTTGCAACAAAATCAAGAACTTCACGCTTCCCTATATTACATTATACACCATATTCAAGAATTGCAGCTTCCCTACTCTTATCACACTTTTTAATTGACCTCTTTAACATTAATGTTGATCTCTCTCTGCACCTTCTCAGCAGCTGTAACTTTGTATCCTGCACTCTGCTCTGTTACCCTTTTGCACTCGCATAGTAAGATCTGCTTGGAAAGCATGTAAGACAACACTTCTCACTGTACTGCAGCACACATAGGAATAAGAAATCAAATCAACTATTAAATTGAATTTGCCACATGAACACCTATTCCACCAGCCGGTCAATGAAGCCCTTTTGAAATTGATGCCTATCTTCCTTATAGTTCACAGTTTGTGTTATCTGCAAATTTTGAAATAGTGCACCATTTACCCAGTCTAAGTCTGAGATCAAGATAAAAACAGAGAGGTAACACCAGTACACCAGTGACAATTTAGCATTTCTCCAGTCTAAAATAACAACCCACTCAACACTGGAGGAGAGGCAATGGCCTAGTGGTATTATCCAGAAATGTTTTGGATCTGGTGACCCTTCCCTCGTTCTGAGCCATCACTCACCATTGTATTCAGATCTGGTTGGAGACTGGGAAGCATTTAGAGGACTCCATCAAGGCCTCCCTGCTCTTTCTTGACTGCCTGGTATTGACCCTTGCCCCCTGTGCCAGCAAACTGTTCAACTGTGAGGAGTAAGCTCATCTCTAAATGGGAGATCAGTGGCACCCCCCCTCCAGAGACGAGAGCCCAGTGCAGTGCAAGGGAAACGAGTCCTGGAACAGCATGAGGGGAAGTGAGTTCCGGAGCAGTGCTACTTACCTTGGTGCAGCTGAGTGCCAGTGCTGTGTGTGCCGGAGGCTTGGAACGGAGCAGGACAATTGTTGGACTGGGGTCTGGCACAAGCTGTCAGACTACACACTGGTCTGCTGCTGTTTGAAGTTCTTTACCAGGCTCAATTGTGAATCCTTTATCTATGTTACAACTATCTTGTTTCTAACTTAATTTTTAGATGCTGTAAGTAATGCTACTACTTTACTTTTTATTCCTCTTTTGTTTCCGAGATACATACCAAGGTAGTTATATCTCTGAGGGTGCTATTAAAAGCAGCCGTTGTAAAGACTTTTCATTGGATTCCCATTCTTCCGTACTGGAGTACACGTGACTATAAAGGATATCCTATTCTATTCTATATCAAGGCTGAAACTCCAGTAAGTCCTGAGGGAGTGCTGCACTGTCTGACATACCATCTAGCAGGCGAGATATTAAAACAAGGCCCTGTCTTGAGTGGAAAAAAATCCAGCAACAATTTCTAAAGTAGAAGTCGAGAGATGTCCTCAGTGGTCCCAGTCAATATTTATCCCTCAATCACACCACTAAAGTAATGGAGTATTACTGCACAGCATGAAGTCTGTTGGCTCAGCCTGTCCACCCTGATCATCAGTACTCATCTATTCTGATCCCATTTCTCAGCACTTGTACCTTGAAGCTTCTTAAATGTCTTCCCACTTTTAACACTCTTTCAGGCAGCTAGGTCAAGGTAGCCACCACCCTCTGAGTGAAAGTGTCCCTAACTCCCCTCTAAACATCCTATCCCATTCCTTAAATCTATGGCCCTGTAATAAGGGGAAACATTTGTTCCTATCAATACAATCAATGCCCCTCATACTACGGTAGACCTCAATCATGAGCCTTCTCAATCTTCTCTACTCTAAGAAAAACAGCGTACGTAATCTCTCCTTGCAACTGAATCACTCCATCCTGGGTAACATCCTGGTGAATGCCCTCCGTACCTCTCTACAGCAATCACATACTTCCTGTGGTATGGTGACCAGGACAGCACACAAGTCTCCAAATGTGGCCTCACTAACAGCTCCATCATAACATCCTCACTCTTGTATTCAAAACATCTTGACAACATAAATCCTTTGAATCATAGAAACCCTACAGTGTGGAAAGAAGCCATTTGGCCCATCATGTCCGCGCCAATATTCCAAACAGCATCCCAGCCCTGACGAGACTGCACATCCCCTGGACACCACAGGCGATTTAGTCTGGAGAATCCACCCTAAACTGCACATTTTTGGACTGCCAAACCCATGCAGACACAGGGAGAATGTGCAAACTCCATACAGACGGTCACCCAAGGCTGGGATCAAACCCAGCTCCCTGGCACTACAAGGCAGCAGTGCTAACCACTGGGTCACTTTTGCTCACTTACCTTATTGCTGTCCATGTAAGCTTGCCATGGTTACATTAGCTACCAGGTTTCCTACACTGTGACTGTGACTGTGACTGCAATTCCAAAATGCTCAAGCGGATATGCAGTGCCTAGTGACAGCTTGACCCTTTGAAAGGTACTAGGTAAGCGAAAGCAGACATACCCGATTCATGCGGATTAAGATGCAGGGCTGGCCAGCTTTGTATCCGAAAGTGGGGTCTTCGAGCCCAGAACAGTTCTTCAGCATCTCTCGAGTAAATTGGCAAGCGTACTTGGAATTCGGTCCATATCCTGATTGGATGGTATAGTTACCCATGCTGCAGTTCCGGCTCGTTTTGGCCTGGATAGATTCATTATAGGCTGAAAGGTGGGAAGACAGGGGTCAGAGCTAGAGAAGATGATTCGGTGGTCAGCAGATACAGCCAGAGAGTAGTAAAGATGTACAGCATGGAGAACACCCTTCGGCCCAACTCGTACTTGCTGACCAGATATCCTAAATTAATATATTCCCATTTGCCAGCATTTGGCCCATATTCCTCTAAACTCTTCCTATACATATGCCGATCCAGATGACTTTTAAATGTTGTAATAGTACCAGCTTCCATCACTTCGTCTGGCAGCTCATTCCATACACACCCTCCACTATTCCATACACACCCTCACAAAGGCATTTTACACTTACGTGAGGAATAAGAGAATGGTCAAAGAAAGAGTAGGGCCGATCAGGGATAGCATAGGGAACTTGTGTGTGGAGCCTGAGGAGGTAGGGGAAGCCCTAAATGAGTTTTTTGCTTCTGTCTTTACGAAAGAAACGACCTGTGTAGTGAATGAAACCTTTGAAGAGCAGGTGTGCATGCTGGAATGGATAGAGATAGAGGAAGCTGATGTACTGAAAATTTTGTCAAACATTAAGATTGACAAGTCGCCAGGCCCGGATCAGATTTGTCCTCGGCTGCTTTGGGAAGCGAGAAATGCAATTGCTTCGCCACTTGCGAAGATCTTTGCATCCTCGCTCTCCACTGGAGTCGTACCTGAGGACTGGAGAGAGGCAAATGTAATTCCTCTCTTCAAGAAAGGAAATAGGGAAATCCCCGGCAATTATAGACCGGTAAGTCTCACGTCTGTCGTCTGCAAGGTGTTAGAAAGGATTCTGAGGGATAAGATTTATGACCATCTGGAAGAGCATGGCTTGATCAAATACAGTCAACACGGCTTTGTGAGGGGTAGGTCATGCCTTACAAACCTTATCGAGTTTTTTGAGGATGTGACTAGTAAGGTTGATGAGGGTCAAGCTGTGGATGTGGTGTATATGGACTTCAGTAAGGCATTTGATAAGGTTCCCCATGGAAGGCTCATTCAGAAGGTCAGGAGGAATGGGATACAGGGGAACTTAGCTGCTTGGATACAGAATTGGCTGGCCAACAGAAGACAGCGAGTGGTAGTAGAAGGAAAATATTCTGCCTGGAAGTCAGTGGTGAGTGGGGTTCCACAGGGCTCTGTCCTTGGGCCTCTACTGTTTGTAATTTTTATTAATGACTTGGATGAGGGAATTGAAGGATGGGTCAGCAAGTTTGCAGACGACACAAAGGTCGGAGGTGTCGTTGACAGTGTAGAGGGCTGTTGTAGGCTGCAGCGGGACATTGACAGGATGCAGAGATGGGCTGAGAGGTGGCAGATGGAGTTCAACCTGGATAAATGCGAGGTGATGCATTTTGGAAGGTCGAATTTGAAAGCTGAGTACAGGATTAAGGATAGGATTCTTGGCAGCGTGGAGGAACAGAGGGATCTTGGTGTGCAGATACATAGATCCCTTAAAATGGCCACCCAAGTGGACAGGGTTGTTAAGAAAGCATATGGTGTTTTGGCTTTCATTAACAGGGGGATTGAGTTTAAGAGTCGTGAGATCTTGTTGCAGCTCTATAAAACTTTGGTTAGACCGCACTTGGAATACTGCGTCCAGTTCTGGGCGCCCTATTATAGGAAAGATGTGGATGCTTTGGAGAGGGTTCAGAGGAGGTTTACCAGGATGCTGCCTGGACTGGAGGGCTTATCTTATGAAGAGAGGTTGACTGAGCTCGGTCTCTTTTCATTGGAGAAAAGGAGGAGGAGAGGGGACCTAATTGAGGTATACAAGATAATGAGAGGCATAGATAGAGTCGATAGCCAGAGACTATTTCCCAGGGCAGAAATGGCTAGCACGAGGGGTCATAGTTTTAAGCTGGTTGGTGGAAAGTATAGAGGGGATGTCAGAGGCAGGTTCTTTACGCAGAGAGTTGTGAGAGCATGGAATGCGTTGCCAGCAGCAGTTGTGGAAGCAAGGTCATTGGGGTCATTTAAGAGACTGCTGGACATGCATATGGTCACAGAAATTTGAGGGTGCATCCATGAGGATCAATGGTCGGCACAACATTGTGGGCTGAAGGGCCTGTTCTGTGCTGTACTGTTCTATGTTCTATGTTCTATGTTCTATGTTCTATGTTCTATTCACGTGAAAATGTTACCTCTCAGGCCCCTTTTAAATCTTTCCTCTTTCACCTTAAACCTATGCCCTCTAGATTTGGGCTCCCCCTCCCCCACCCCCAGGAAAAAGACCTTGGCTATTCATCCTGTCCGTGCCCCTCATTTTATAAACATCTACAAGGCCATCCCTCAGCCTCCAACATTTCAGGAAAAATAGCCCCAGCCTATTCAGCCTCTCACTGCGGCTCAAACCCTCCAACCCTAGAGACACCCCTGCAAATCTTTTCTGAATCCACTCAAATTTCACAACATGTTTCCGGCAGCAGGGAGATTTAGAACTGAATGCAGAATTCCAATAGTGACCTAACCAATGTCCTGTACAGCTGCAACATGACCTTCCCAACTCCTTAACTCGATGCATTGACCAACAAAGGTAAGCAGATGATACAGTGTGCTGGGCGCTTAGAAAGTATGTAATGCATTTGGGGCAGCATGGTTTACAGGGAGCGCAGGGTGTTTTAACAAGAAGGAAAGTCCTGGTTACGGTCTGATACATTGTTTGAAAGAAGATCAATGGTCAGTCTAGATTGTAAGGAGCAAGATGATTGGAAATTCCCCCAGTTCACCCTGACCCATACCCCGGTGTGCTTTACAGGCTAAGGAAGTACTTGAAGGCAAGGTAGAAACGGATTCAATTGTAACTTTTAAATATGCATTGGATAAATACACGAGCAAAAAAATTTGCAGGGTTACGAAGTCTGGCTCAAGGCTTGGCATCAGCTGAATCACAGAATCAGCACAGGACAAAATGAGGTCATTCCACCCATCATGTCTGTGCTGGTTCTACAAATAAGTGATTCACTTAGCACCACTCTCCTGCCTTCTCCCTGTAACTCTGTCCAAATCATTTTCGCAGATAACAATCTGTTCAAACCGAACCTCCCTCCACCACACTCTCGGGCAATACATTCCAAACCCTAACTACTCATCATATGACAACGATTTTCCCCATGTCACTACTGCTTCTTTTGCCAATTATTACAAATGTGGGTCCCCTTGTTTTCAATCCCTTTGTCATGAGGGACAGTTTCTCACGACGTCCAGACCCCTCATGATTTGGAACTCCTCCATCAAATTTCCACTCGACCTTCTCTTCTCCGAGGAGAACAGTCCCAACTTCTCCAATCTATCTTCATCACTGAAGTCCCTCATCCCTGGAGCAATTCTTGTCAATATTTTCTGCGCTCTCTCCCATCCCTTCATCTGAAAAAGTGTCATGCTCAAACCTAAATTCTCCAGCTGAGGCTGGTCATTGCTGAGCCAAAGGGCCTGTTCCTGAGCTGCTTTGAAGGGTGTAAACCAGATGGACCCTGATCATAGTGTCATACAGTCATACAGCAAGTCATAAACTAGTCCCATTTGCCTACACTTAGCCCATATCCTTCTAAACCATTCCCATTCCTGTACCTGTCCAAATGTCTTTTAACTGTTGTAACTGTGCCTGCAGCTACCACTTCCTCCAAAAGCTCATTCCACGTGTGAAGCACACTCTGTGTGAAAAAATTGCCCCTCAGTTCCCTTTTAAGCATTTTCCTCTCACCTTAAAATGATGCTGTCTGGTTTTGGACTCCCCTATCCTCGGGAAAAGACCTTTGCTTTTCATCTTATCTATGCTCCTCATGATTTTATAAAGCTCTATAACGGTCATCTCTCAACCTCCCATACTCCAGTGAAAAAAAATCCCAGCGTATTCAACCTCTCCTTTTAACTCAAATTCTCCAGTCCCAGTAACATCCTAGTTGTGAGGGACTAGATTTTATCTTAATTAAATTCAAAAGGCCACAACCAATTCAAGTGGAGAATTGCAACAGGTCTTCTGAAAGTCCTTGAGACTGAATATATTATGTACATGGAATGAGCTGTCAGAGGAAGCCACAGAGTCATAAAGTCATACCCCGCCGAAACAAACCCTTTGCTCCAACTCAGCCATGTCGACCAGATATCCCAATCTGACCTAGTCCCATTTGTCAGCATTTGGCCCATGTCCCTCTAAACCCTTCCTATTCATGTACCCATCCAGGTGCCTTTTAAATGCTGTAATTGTACCAGCCTCCACTGCTCCCTCTGGCAGCTCATTCCATACACACACCACCCTCTGTGTGAAAATGTTACCCCTCAGGTCCCTGTAAAATCTTTCCCCTCTCACCTTAAACTTATGTCCTCTAGGTTTGGACTCCCCCACCTTGGGAAAAAAATTTGCCAATTCAACCTAGCCATGCTGCTTATGATTTTATAAACCTCAATAAGGTCACCCCTCATCCTCCAACACTCCAGGGAAAATAGCCCCAGCCTATTCAGCCTCTCCCTATAGCTCGAACTCTTCAGTTCCAATATCAATGAAGAAATATATTGCTTACCTGATAACAATGTTCAATTTACTCTGGATCACTACATTTGTATATCGTTCACATTTTTCAAATAAAGTGGGAGATGCAGGGGTAGTTGCAACATTTGAAAGATATTTCGACGAATAGGAATGGTTTAGAGGAATATGGGCTTAATGCGTGAAAATGAGCCCAGTTTAGTTTGGGAACATGGTCCACCTGGACGAGTTGAGCTGAAGGACCTGTTTCCATGTTGTATGAGTGTACGACTCTATAACTCTATGAAAAGAAGAAGGCTACAAGTCAAACAAAGATGATGAATCCATAGATGCAGCTTTGAGCTTGCTTTCGTGGAGTGGAGTAGCCCTGCACCCACTCCACTGTTTGATGGGAGTTGCATGCTGTCCCACTCTGTGTCTATTCAGTGAAGCTTATGTATGAAGAAGCAGCCCAACGGCCAATCTCCCACTAGTGGCGGTCAGGGATTCAGTCATTTCTCCAGGAGCTTTCTGAATTTTTGCCCTCACACCCATTATCGTTCCCTTTCCCTTTAATTGTTCGCAACTCTTAAACGTTGTCTCCTCCAAGCAATTCTCCTCCCCCCACCTCACTGGTGTCACTACACACACCCACCACCCTCCCTGACAACTATATTTATACCCGGGCTCGTAGAAGATTACACAAATGAGAATAGGCTCAATGGTCGAGCCCACCAGCTCTTGGGTTTAAGGTGAAATGGGAAAAATTTTAAAGGGACAACATTTTAATGCAGAGGGTGGTGGGTGTATGGAATGTGCTGCCAAAGGAAGTGGTGAAAGCTGGCTTAATTACAACAGTTAAAAGGTATCTGGACAGACATGTGAATAGGAAGGGTGTAGAGGGATATGGGCCAAATGCTGGCAAATGGGATTATATTGATTTAAGATGACTGGTCAACGTGGGCAAGTTGGACGAAAGGGTCTGTCTCTGTGCTGTACAACCCTATGACTCTATTCAGGTAGGTCTGAAAATGGCACAAAGCAAATTAAAATGAGTCAAGGGCTCAATGGAGTGGGCGGCCTCCTTCAGAGCCATAATGGCTTTAACAGTGACTCTGAACGTGACAATGCAAAGCAAACATCTCCTCAATCTCAGTCCGATAACAAGTCAGCAAAAAGAGCTGGAATTAGATAGGCATGAAGGAAAAGTTCCTGAAAGGATCACTCAGGTGGATGATGTGTTGAGTTGAAAGAGGAGAAGAGGGTCTGGTATAGGGAACAACAGAGTGAGAGACCGATTTGTGTATCTGCCCCTTATGGTAGGACAGTGAAGAATGTGTTAAAGACTAGAATTGAGTCCATAGGAGGAACACACTGAAAGAGAAACTGAATGTAAAGACTTGGTATCATATGTACGTCCATGAATGGTGCAATCTAAAACCAAGAAAACACTGGAAGTCATATCAGATATTTTCCTAAAATTAACCAAGACAAAATTAATCCAGATTTCCAAATGCTTATACTAAATGTAATATTGTCCTGTATCGAAATACTGACAGAGTTCTGTGCATTCATTCCTACCTGAAAGAAAATGCTGAAGAGTGTTGACATAATATTGCCAGGACTTTGGATTTGAGATATTAAAGGAGATCTTCAAACCTCTCGGCTCCGGTCGTATTGTCACACCTAAAACAGGGCACAACTCAAATTTACTGCAGAGTTGCAGAGGCAGTATTCACAAAGGGAGCAAAAAGCATCAGAAACAGAGAAAGGTTTACAATGTGAAAACATCGATCTATCGATGTGTCCATTTTGTAGGAGAAAACAGGATTTAAAAGGTTTGCTAATTTTCATCGGCCCTTATTCAATTATTTTGGTCTAAAGTAATTTTCATTTGCATTTTTTTTAATGAAGATAGAGAAACGTTTTACCTGTAAGAAAAATATATTATACAGCACAGTGCATGATAGGAGAATGACAAACACTCACCTTGATGAACATTGTTGAACTTTTTATTTTACTTGTTTATTTTTCTACTTTATACTAAAAAGGATTTTAATATTGAACTGCTATATTTCCTTATTTTTCTACTTTCTACCTAAGATTTCATACCTTGACATAGTGCTGTGAATGGCAACATTGTAAACTTTTCACTGTATTCTTGTATCCCTGTAAAATCAAATTCTAATTCTAATTCCAATTCTATTTCTAACTCTAATTCTAATTCTATGACATAGGACAAACAGAATGTGATACACAGGGCTAAGCAATCCCGTAGCCAACTAATCAGATCTGTGCTCTACAGGCCTGCCACATCCAGTCGTGAATGGTGATGGACATTTAAGCAGCTCACAGAAGGAGGAGGAGGCGCCACGAATATCCCCATCCTCAGGGATAGGAGAGAGCCCGGCACATCAGCAAAATTCAGCTGAAGCTTTTGCAACAATCTTCGGCTAGGATTGCCGAGTGGTTGATCCATCTCGGCTTCCTCCAGGGATCCCCATTATCACAGACATCAGCCTTCTGTCAACTCAATTATTTGTACATGATCTTGAGATATAGCTGAAGTCTCTGGGTAATATGAAGGCTGTGGGGCCTTGCTACATTCTGGCCAGAGCGCTGACAACTTGTGCTCCGGAACTAGCCACACCCCTAGGTAATCTGTTCTAGTGCAGCTATAACACCAGTAATTACTGAAGTGATGGAAGGGATAATCAGCAGTGCTATCAAGTGGCACTCACTCAGTTACAGCCTGCTCACTGACACTCAGTCTGGGTTGAGCATAAAACATTCAAAACATCTGCTACTGAAGCAGCCTGTACTGCAGGGACCATTCCCCCCGGGATACCCTGGCCCTGTCTTCCTTCTCTCCCAACATCACCCCACTGCCCCACAGTGCCTTCCCCTAAAAATGCCATAGGTGTAACACCTGCCCATTTACCCCCTCCCTCCCCAGTTTCCAAGGGCCCAAACGTACCTTCCTGGTGAAACATCTCTTCACCTGCTGCTCACACAATCTCGTCTGCTGCAACCACTGCTCACAATGTCATCTCCTCTAGAGAGGCCCTTTGGTTCTCCAAGCCTGTGCCAATTCTAATCCTTATTTAGACCCTCTACTTATTGTCAATCCACAGTTCCTAAACATCTGTTCACCATCCCGCCACACCACCCCCCCGCCTCATGTGTCTTATCATCATATGCCTTAAACATTGCTAATGTGCCTGCTTCCACCTACCTCTGCTGGCAGTGCATTCCAAACACCATCACCCTCTGTGTGAAAACGTTTCCCTGCACTTCCCTTCTCACCTCGAGTCTGTGCCCTCTAGTAGTTGACCTTTCCACTCTGGGGAAAAGCCCCTCACTGTCCAGCCTATCTATGCCTCTCATAATTTTGTAGATCTCTATCAGGCTGCCCCTCAGCCTCTATCTTTCCAGGGAAAAGAATCTGAGTTTATCCAATTTCTCCTCATAACTAAAAACCCTCCAGACCAGGTAACATCCTGGTAAACATTCCCTGCACCCTCTCCAAAGCATCCAGGTCCTTCTGGCCATGTGGAAACCAGACTGCATGCTACATTCCAAATATTATACAGCTTTATTACATAACAGAGAGAAGCAGAGTGAGACAGACTGATTGTTGCACACAGTTCGCAATCAGACCGAGGCACACTGTTACACAAAAGTATTTACAGATCTCACCTGGTGATTTCAGCTGGTCTTGGTAGGTTGGTGTATAGGGATCCGTTGTGGTCAACAGCAGAAAGAGAGCCAGTGCAAACAATGCACACATTACAACATAGAAGGCTCCGTAGTATAGAATGATGAGAACTGGGGGAAGGGTAGAGATGTTATATCAAAGACATACATCACAGAAACAGTCCATTCAGCCTGGCCATGACTCGCTTCTCTAGACGAACCTCCCCCAGCCTTCGGGTCCATTTTCATCATTTTAATTCTTTATTCCCTTCTCACTTATGCCCTCATTCAAACTCCAACTTCAGTTGAAATTCCACAATCCCCATGAAATCCATTAGAACACAACACTTCCTGTTGCACTGGCCGGGATTTTTGTGATTACAGGCATAGCAGAACTGTGGACATTCAATGTTATCAGCGTGTGAAATGGATAGCAATTTCAGCCGCCAGCACATTCTCAGTTAGATTTTGTAAATTGCTGTCAGTCACAGCCTGCTCCTTTGCTGCATTCACTGAGTTACTCACCCCTGAGGCAATCAGCGTAATATCGATATTCAGCATTAAACACCCTGTCCAAGCTGCACCAAGCGCTGAAAAAGTTTCTCAATCTCTCAATGTTCTTTGCACCAAAGAAACAGGCCCTTGAGCCCACCGTATCTATCACAAGCACCAAATTACGTTGGCCCCATTCACCTGCACTTATTCCATGGCCTACTAGCCCTGACATTTTAAGTAAAAACCGAAAGAACTGCGGATGATGCAAATCAGGGACAAAAACAAAAGTGACTGGAAAAGCTCAGCGGGTCTGGCAGCATCTGTGAAGGAAAAAACAGAGTTAACGTTTCGGGCCCGGTGTCCCTTCCTCAGAACTCACCGGACCCGAAACGTTAACTCTGTTTTCTCCTCCACAGATGCTGCCAGACCTGCTGAGCTTTTCCAGCAACTTCTGACATTTTAAGTGCTCATCCAGATGCTTCGTAAATGTCATGAGAGTGCTTATCTCCACTGCCCTCTCAGGCAACACATTCCAACCTCTAGGGGAGAAAACAATTTTCTCAGAACTCCTCTAAACCGTTTCCTCCGCACTTTAAATTTATGCCCTCTGGTCTTAGACATGTCTGCCATGGGGACAGAGTTCTTACAAATTACACTCTCATAATTCTGTAGTCCTCAATAAGATCCCATCCTCGACTTCCTCTGCTCCACAGAAAACAAACCCAGTCTATCCTTTCTCTCCCTTATAACCGAGACTTTCCACCACTGGCAACATCCTGGTGAATCTCCCCTGCACCTTCTCCTGTGTAATCATGTCCTTCCGATAGTGTAGCTCACTGGGTTCCATCTGTGGCCTAACCAATGTTTTATATAGTTGTAACAAGACTTCCTTTCTACACTCTGGCTAATGAAGGTAAGCATCCCATCTACCTTCTTCTATATTATTCCACTCAAGCCATACACAATGTTGAGGTATAGCTCCTCACCTTCCAATGGGTTTTTAGCAGGTTTCTAGACTCAACAATGAGTTCAACAATTTCAAACTTTTAATGTCTGTTCCCCCTTTTGCTTCCTTTCTTCGGTTCTGTCTGGCCTCTCTGTTGTTGGACTGTAGCCATACTGCTATTCATATTTCTTATGGTCATACCTCTTGTTTCTTCAACCCCCCTCTAGGCGCACCGTCTCCTTTCAATGATAATAAATCTTACTATCTTTCAAATTTTCCTCTGAGAGGTCATCCGTCTGAAATATTAATTTCACTTCTCTGGCTTGCTAAGAACTATCGACATTTTCTGTTTTTTATTTTATATCTCCAGCATCCACATTATGTTGTTTCCAGAAAGATTCATTTGAATGAGCTTTTCAAGGACTTACCAATTTATGGTTATAGCTAAACCCCTCTCTGGCCCTGACACACTAACTTTGGAAATCCGTGTCCAACGATAAACATTCTAAAGATTTTTAAAATAATAATGACTTTTAAAATGTTTAATACTTCAGATTCCACTATTATCTGTCTATGATCTATCCAGTGACAGTCTTCAACCTTCCTAAAAGGATTTCAAAAAAACAGACAACCTGTGCTTTTAATTGTATCAGAGATAATGGGAACTGCAGATGCTGGAGAATTCCAAGATAATAAAATGTGAGGCTGGATGAACACAGCAGGCCAAGCAGCATCTCAGGAGCACAAAAGCTGACGTTTAGGGCCTAGACCCTTCATCATGATGAAGGGTCTAGGCCCGAAACGTCAGCTTTTGTGCTCCTGAGATGCTGCTTGGCCTGCTGTGTTCATCCAGCCTCACATTTTATTATCTGTGCTTTTAATTCCCTGGTTTGTTTTACAAAAGATTTTCGTTCTTCATTCTGATTCTCAGTGAGCCCGTTTTCCAGTCAACCACACATACTCTGTGGTTTGTACTGGGATCTCACTGCCCTGTTCTCCCCTCACTGACAACAGGTGGTTCTGGGATTTCTATGCCCACTCTCCCCTTGCCGACCAGTAGGTGGTGTTGAAATCAAATATGTCACAACTGGGGAAAGGATACCTTCTAAATATTTGTGGTCAACTTTCTCCAAAGTTATGGCCAGCAGTGTCCTAAAACTGGGTGACTAAACTTTTTCTGATGAAGGCCCGAAACGTCAGCTTTTGTGCTCCTGAGATGCTGCTTGGCCTGCTGTGTTCATCCAGCCCCACACCTTGTTATCTCAGATTCTCCAGCATCTGCAGTTCCCATTATCTCTGACTAAACGCAACAGGCTATTATTACACCAGAGTAAAAACAAGATAAAGAATAGTTCACTTCCAAAAATGGCCCACAGTCCAGCAGCAAATGAACTTTCCACATCAAGGATAATGGAGCAGAATTATGCTTGAATGGGCATTGGGTGACATAATCAGTCCTTATAATGTTTATAAATTGTTCTTATCGTATCTCCCTACCTATCTGTTACCTTTACACTTATTAAAACTACAATTAGGGTGCTGATACTCAGAATCACAACCCTTCCTTTACCCAGCAAAGTCTTTTAATTAATTCTGGTCAAATTTCTAGCTGTGCAGAATGGATTGGAGGGCAAATATATCTGAAAGGTTCTCAGAAAAAGAGTTACTCTTTGGAATGTTAATCATGGGACACAGATTTCCAAAGTTAGCGTTTCAGGGCTAGAGAGGGGATCTAGCTATGACTACAAATTGGTATGTCCCTAATGAGCCATTTATAAAACCACTGCACTTTCCAGCAACACTTAGACCACAGTGTCTGTACTCATGCTCCTACAGCAATCCATTACCAATCCCACTGCCCCACCCTCTCCTCAATCAATCTCAGCAAATCAGTCTTTTTTTCTCCTAAATTCCCAAGTATCAATCCCAAATATATCCCTCTGTTTGACTCCCTACCATTGCATCAATTCCAATTCTAATCCCACGAACTCATTCTCTCCCCATAACCCTGTATCAATCCCAAACTCTCCCCAAAGTCCTGTATCAATCTAAAACTATTCCTATTCCCTCTCCATAGCTTTATATCAATCCCAAAGTAATTCATTTGTCTCACTCCCTCCCCGTAGCCTTGTATCAATTCCAGACTAATCCCCTGCTGCCCTGCTCCCTCTCAATAGCCCTGCATCAATCTCAATCTAATCCCACTGCCCTGCTCTCTCCCTACACTACTCTATCTATACCAAATTAGCCCCACTATCCCACTCTCTCTTCATAGCCCTGTGCCAATCCCAAACTGACCCACTGCTGACAAAATAGCTGTGTAATCTCAATTTCCAAATTGTCAACCATATTTCTCTTCCCCAGTATTATCCTGGTGAATCATTGGCCACAAACATATCACTATTATTGAGTCATACAGCGTGGAAACAGACCCTTCGGTCCAACCAGTCCATGCCAGCTATATTCCCAAATTAAACTAGTCTCACCTGCCTGCACTTGGCCCACATCCCTCCAATCCTTTCCTATTCATGAACTGATCCAAAAGTCTTTTAAACATGGTAACTCTATCCACATCCATCACTTTGTCTGGAAGTTCATTCCACACATTCTGTGTAAAAAAGTTTCCCCTCGTGTCCTTTTGAAATGTTTCTCCTCTCACCTTGAAACATGCCCCCTACTTTTGAACTCCCCCACCCTAGGGAAAAGACCCTCTTCATTCACCTTATCTATGCCGCTCAACCCCCGAACTGCTAGCCGACCAGCGTTTAGAATAAACACCTCATGACTTGTCTCCTCCTCTCGTAACTTCTGCCCTCAAAGAATTTGCGAACCATTTTTGCCCGAAGCTGCCCAATCCCATTTCACGCTGTTGAGGGTCCGACCTACCCCACTTTCCGGGTGTCCGTCCCATGAACTCCTTTGTGTCAGGATTCCAGACAAAGCGTTTGAATTCTTCCATGCGTTGATTGCAAGTCTTCTTCTCATTGAAAGTTGCCATTGTTCAAATCTCTGTGGGTTGACAGTCCAAATGGGGCAAAGTCAAGTTTGTTGCAAAACGAGTGAAATCGTTATGGGGGGGCGGGAGCACCGAGCAATCCTCTTATAGCAATGACGTGGTGCCACCAAACTGTAGCCAGGGACGTAAAGCACAGCTCAGAGCATTCCTAAGATATCAGCACTGTTTAGATTAGTGTAAATGGATCAATAGCTATGCTACTATGAAGTGACTTCCTGACTGTGTGCTCAGTTTACAATAATCCTGCAGCACACGAGGTGATAACTTTATCATGCTTGACTATTCTAATGTAAACTAACTTCATCAGCAGGCCTGAAACTCTTGCGATTTTTTTTTCAACAGGCTCACTTACAATCCAAGGACACTGCAGGAACTCAATGGGCTGACACTATCCGGTACCAAAAGTGACAATCTAGAGCCACATCACTCCCAGCCTCATAGATCCCACCCTCTCCATCCCAGTCAGATCTCCACCACAAGGCAGCAGCTACGTAAAGACTGGCCTCCAGACACAAATCTCTTGTTGCTACCACTCTAGCCAAGAGCAATTATTGTTTTTATTTTTTGCTGGTAACACAATCATTTGCTCCCCATCCCTAGCTGTCCTTGAACTGAGTGACTTGCTGGGCCATTTCAGAAAGCGTTGAGAAGATTGCTGAGGGTCTGGAGTCACATTTGGACCAGACAGAATAAGGACGGTAGATTTCCTTCCCAAAAAGACATTGGTGTACCAGATGGGTTTTTACTTCAATCCAACAGTGACGATTATCTCAGAGAACACAATGTAATCTTTATCAGGAGGGTCGAACGGCCGAGTAGTGGCAAATGGAGTTTAACTTAAATAACTGCGAGGTGCTGCATTTGGTAAGACAGATCAGGGCAGGACTTATACACTTAGTGGTAGGGTCCTGGGGAGTGTTGCCAAAAAAAGATGTTGGTGGGAAGGTTCACAGTTTCTTGAAAGTGGAGTCGCAGGTAGACAGGATTCTGAAGGCGGCTTTCGGTACACTTGCTTTTATTGGTCAGTGCTGATATCATTGGAGAGCTCTTAACTCCTGCACTTTATGTCTCTGGCTATAACTTGGTGACGTCACATCATTGCTATGAAAGGATTGCTCGATATACACCCCCCCACGCCAACATAACGCTTTTACTGGTTGTCCAACATTGAGTGTCATGTTGTGCGTATATAGGACATTGGGTAGGCCACTTTAGGAATTCTGCTTGCAGTTCTCATCTCCCTGCTATGGGAAAGATGTTGTTAAACTTGAAAGGGTTCAGAAAAGATTTACAAGGATGTTGCCTGGGTTGGAGGGTTTGAACCACAGCGAGAGGATGAATAGGTTTACAGGCACCACGGTGGCTCAGTGGTTAGCCCTGCTGCCTCATAGGACTAGGGACCTGGGTTTGATTCCACCCTCAGCTGACTGTCTGTGTGGATTTTGCACATTCTCCCCGTGTCTGCGTGGGTTTCCTCTGGGTGCTTCCCACAGGCCAAAGATGTGCAGGCTAGGTGGATTGACCATGCTAAATTGCCTGTAGTGTTCAGGGCTGTGTAGGTTAAGTGGGTTATAGGGCGATGGGTCTGGGTAGGAAGCTCTGAGGGTTGGTGTAGACTTGTTGGGCTGAAGGGCCTATTTCCACACTGTAGGGATTCTATAATGAGGTTGGGACAACTTGCTTTGGAGGTTGAGAGATGACCTTATAGAAGTTTATAAAATCATGAGGGACATGGATAGGGTGAATAGCCACAGTCTTTTTCCCAGGATAGGGGAGTCCAAAACTAGAGGGTATAGGTTTAATCTGAAGGGGAAGGATTTAAAAAGGACCATGCAAAAATGGTGCATGTATGGACTGAGCTGCCATGGGGAGTGGTGGAGGCTGGTACAATTACAACATTTAAAAGGCGTCTGGATGGGTATATGCATAGGAAGGGTTTAGTGGGATATGGGCCAAGTGCTGACAAATGGGACTAGATTTATTTAGTATATCTGGTCAGCATGGATGAGTTGGACCAAGGAGTCTGTTTCCATGCTGTACAGCTCTATGACTATAACATAGTCTCATGGCCACTGTTACTAAGAATAGCTTTCAATTCCAGATATATTAATGAATTGAACCTAAATTCCACCAGTTCCTATGGTGGGCTTGAACCCATGTCTCCTGGCATCAACAACTTTGAGGGCCCATGGTGTTCGAGGTGAGCCACTGGCTTGGATTGAGGATTGGCCGTCTGACAGAAGGCAGAGAGTTGGGATAAAAGGCTCTTTTTCGGAATGGCAACCGGTGATGAGCGGTGTCCCGCAGGGTTCAGTGTTGGGGCCGTAGCTGTTCACCTTATACATTAATGATTTGGATGAAGGGACTGGGGGCATTCTGGCAAGGTTTGCTGATAATACAAAAATAGGTGGACAGGCAGGTAGTACTGAGGAGGTGGGGAAGCTGCAGAAAGATTTAGACAGTTTAGGAGAGTGGTCCAGGAAATGGCTGATGAAATTCAATGTGAGTAAATGTGAGGTTTTGCACTTTGGAAAAAAGAATACAGGCATGGACTATTTTCTAAATGGTGAGAAAATTCGCAAAGCAGAAGTACAAAGGGATCTGGGAGTGTTGGTCCAGGATTCTCTAAAGGTTAACTTGCAGGTAGAGTCCGTAATTAAGAAAGCGATGTAATGTTGTCGTTTATCTCAAGAGGGTTGGAATATAAAAGCAGCGATGTGCTTCTGAGGCTTTATGAAGCTCTAGTTAGGCCCCATTTAGAATACTGCGTTCAATTTTGGGCCCCACACCTCAGGAAGGACATACTAGCCCTGGAGTGTGTCCAGTGAGATTCACACGGATGATCCATGGAATGGTAGGTTTAACGTATGATGAATGGCTAAGGATCCTGGGATTGTACTCGTTAGAGTTTAGAAGGTTGAAGGGAGATCTAATAGAAACTTACAAGATAATGTATGGTTTAGAAGGGGTGGACGCTAGGAAGTTGTTTCCGTTAGGTGGGGAGACTAGGACCCGTGGGCACAGCCTTAAAATTAGAGGGGGGTAAATTTAAAACTGAAATGAGACGACATTTCTTCAGCCAGAGAGTGGTGGGCTTGTGGAATTCATTGCCACAAAGTGCAATGGAGGCCGGGACGTTGGATGCCTTCAAGGCAGAGATCGACAAATTCTTGATCTCAGAAGGAATCAAGGGCTATGCGGAGAGTGCAGGGAAGTGGACTTGAAATGCCCATCAGCCATGATTTAAATGGCAGAGTGGACTTGATGGGCTGAATGGCCTTACTTCCACTCCTATGACTTATGGTCTTAACTCTGGTGCAGATATAAGTTCCCAAAAATAACTGGGTGAGAATTATGTACCACTACTGACACAGTGTATGGGTCGATCAACAGATTGATAGCTGGCAAGTAACATTCACTCCACACAAATGCCAGCTCGGTCCATACACACCTCCAACAAGAGAGAATTGATCATCCCTCCTTGACATTCAATGGTGCTGTAATGCCAACTCCCTCTCTGTCAACATCCTTGGGAGTTACTGTGGACCATAAACTGAACTAGACCAGCCATATTGGTCTCCTTATTTAAGGAAGGATATAAATACATTGCAGGCATTTCAGAGGAGGTTTACCAAGAATGATACCTGGAATGAGTGATTTGTCTTATGAGGAGAGATTGGACAAGCTGGGCTTGTTTCCAGCAGAGGTTAGAGGAGTGAGGGGTAATTTGCAGGAGGTGCATAAAATCAGTGAATGATCTTGACAAGCCTGACCTGGAAAGGATGTTCCCTCTTGTGGGTTTGTTTTAAAATTAAGGGTCACCCCTTTAGGACAGAGATGAGAGGAAAGACCGTCTCTCTGAGGGTTGTGTGACCTCAGAACTCTGCTGCAGAAGTCAATGAAGGTGGAATAATTGGATATTTTAAGGCAGATGTTTGTTAGGCAGGAGAAACAGATGTTACTGGGGGCCAGATGGGAAAGTGAAATTCAGAACACAAACAGATAAATCATGACCTTATTGAATGGCTGGGCAGACTTGAAGGGCTGATTGATATGTTTCTGTTCCTAATTCATACTTTCATATACAAATACTGCGGCTACAGGAGCAGGACACAGGCTAAGAATTCAGCAGAGTGATTCGCCTCTCCAAAGCCTGTCCATCACCTACAAGGCACAAGTTTGGCTTGTAATGGAATACTCCTCTTTTGTCTGGATGGGTGCAGCCTCAACAACACTCAAAAAGCCTAACACCATCCAGGACAAAGCTTGATTGGCATCGCATTCACAAATGTTCACTTCTTTACTGCCAGTGCAGATCAGCAGCAGTGTGTACTATCTACAAGATGCACTGCAGAAATTCACCCAAGATCCTCAGGCAGCACCTTCCACACCCACGACCCACTTCCATCTCAAAGGACAAGGGCAGCAGATACATGGGAACACCATCACCTGCAAGTTCCCCTCCAAGCCACTCGCCATCGTGACTTGGAAATACGTCGCCGTTCCTGTCACTGTCGCTGGCCCCAAATGCTGAAATTCCCTCCTTGAGGGCATTATGGGTGCCCATTTACCCCTGGACTCCAGTGAGTCAAGGAGGGAACTTCCCACCATCTTCAAAAAGCCATGTGTAACAAACGCCTGATTAACCATTCGTGTGGTGAATGTATAAATACAAACCTTTATAAAGAAAATGTCTGGTAACTCTATCTCGTTCTCGTTTGTGGGATCCTGCTGTGCTCCAAGTAGATATGGTTTCCCTCTACAAGCCGCGAGACGTCTGTAGCTCAGCGACAACCTACTCTTCAAACCACAGGAAGCTTGCAAAAGGCACGACACACGTGCAGGTGAAAAGGAGTCTAACTGTACAGAGATTTATAGCGATCTTCAGCCAACTTCTTGGGAAAATATGATTTTAAAGAGGGAAACATGATGAATACTTAATATGGTTACATCTTTTTTCTAGCCAGGAGCTTCCCAGCATCAATATTTTTAACAGAGCTGTGGGCCACCTCGTACTTTAATAACCATTATCCAACCATTGCAGTGGGCATCACAGAACTGTTTAATTCTGAACATCCTGTGTTTTTGAGATGAGTTTGCAGTCCTCCCATCACACATTGAAGGAAATCTGGATGAGTTAAACTGAAATTAACTCTGCTCTTAACTGAAATTAACTCTGCTCTTAAGCTGTCAGTTTCACTGTGAGTTTGAGGATATCTTGGGTTATAAGAGGGTCTAGTTTAGTCTGGGAACATGGTCAGCATGGACTAGAATCATAGAATCTGTACAGCGTGGAAACAGACCCTTTGGCCCAACAAGTCCACACTCACCCTCAGAGCATCCCATCCGGTCCCATTCCCCTCTAACCCACCTAATCTACACATCCCTGAACACTATGGACGATTTAGCATGGACAATCCACCTAGCATGCACATCTTTGGACTGTGGGAGGAAACCGGAGCACCTGGAGGAAACCTATGCAGGCACAGAGAGAATGTGCAAACTTCACACAGACAGTCACCCGAGGCTGGAATCGAACCCGGGTCCCTGGCGCTGTGAGGCTGCAGTGCTAACCACTGAGCCACTGTGCTGCCCCAAACAAGTACTAACCCGGCCTAGTCTGCTTAGCTTCCAAGATCGGACAAGATTGGGCGTTTTCAGACTAGTTTGTTGGATCGAAGGGTCTGTTTCTATGTTAAGAACATAGAACATAGAACATAGAAAAGTACAGCACAGTACAGGCCCTTCGGCCCACGATGTTGTACCGTGGAATAATCCTAATCCAAAAATAAAATAACCTAACCTACATTCCCCTTAACTCACTGCTGTCCATGTGCATGTCCAGCAGTCGCTTAAATGTCACTAATGGCTCTGCTTCCACGACAATCTCTGGCAAACTATTCCATGCGCTCACAACTCTCTGGGTGTAGACAGATGGAACGCAGGCTACTTCAGGAGAAGGCATTATGGTTGCCACCAGGATAATGGGCATTCAACTACTCAATGGGTTGTACAAGAACACTAAATTGACAGCTAAATCCACTAAACTCTCTGAATAGATGCACTCATCAAAATACATCCAAAACAAACTTGCATTGAACAGCAGAAATAAATCAAAAACATCTCATTTGCAAGTTGAATGTTAATGGGGAAGTCTGTCATGCAGCTGAGTGTTATTAACACTGGATGTGTCCGTGTTTTGAAAATACACACAATATTAGTTAGAACAAGCATATCAACTAGATCAGAAAAAGCTAGAAGCATGTCTTATGCCATGTTCTTATCTCAGGCTTCTGTAGTACTGGCATCAACAATGGTCCACCTCTTAGACACCTCTTTCTGGAACAAAGATCCAAAATATTCAGTACTCTTAACATACGTGTGCTTGGCATTGGAGGCTTACACCTGAAACAGATACTAAGCCCTCCATGTCTGCAGATAAGGAATTTAACTTTCTGTTTAATGACTCTTTTATCACAATGTTTTACTCAAATTGGGCAAGCTGCAATCAAGAAAACCATATCTTCATGTGGCTTAACTACCAATCATTATAGGAACAACTCCATGCTGGCAGCAGAAAAAAATGTTTAAAGAAACATTAACCTGACTCTAGAATCTGATAATACAGGTATAATATCAATCACCCTACATTTAAAACACAGTTGCTCAATGCTATTCTCGACCCTCATTGCAACTCTTGGTCCATCTCTTCCCTTCTTCTAAATTCAGGCTGAACTACCAGACATGCAGCTGACATAAATTTAAAAGTTTTTCATTGTTTAAGTCCTACAAACATCCAGCAGCTGCCCATACGAGCCATACAATGTAAAAGAAGACTGTGAACCAACATTGTGTGGTTCTCATGTCCATCTATTCCAATGAAAATATCATTCACTTTTGAGACCGAACTTTAGACAGCTTTTTCTTTGACTTTGACACATCACACCATGTTTCTTCAATGCACTGACTTTGGTTCACGGATGCCTTCTATGTTTTTTTGGTGATTCAAACTGAATGCAGTGCTTAACATGTGGTCTGGTTGGTGACACATTGAACATTGAGTCTGTTAGGGCTTCAGACACATTGACTTCAGGTAAAATATTATTAACTTAGAATATAGATTTTATGAAAGAGCCTAAGCCACAGTTCTTTGAATATTTTTAAGACAGATAAAGATAGATTCTTGATCAACAAGGAAGTCAAAGGTTTTTGTGGAGGCAGGGATGTAGATTTGAAGCCCCAATTTGATCAGCCATAATCTTATTGAATGGCAGAGAGCATTAGAAAGGCAAAATAACCCTCTCATGCTCCTAATTCATATCTTATTGCTAACTTTTGCAAATTTCATAATACTGCAATAGACCTAAAACATTGTCTCTTTTTTTTCTTATTACTAACTTTTGCAAATTTCATAATACTGCAATAGACCTAAAACATTGTCTCTTTTTTTTCCTCCACAGATGCTGCCTGACCTGCTGAGTATTTTGATTTTAGATTTCCAACATCTGCAATAGTTTGCTTTTTGCATCTAATAAGGAGTATGGTGCCAGATTTTGGTAAAGGCTTTTGAACACTTATAGGCTAATCACGCTTATGATATGTCAGGAATTCCAATTCAGAATACAACTCTCAAGGTGATGATTGGAGAGTAGCAGTTTCCACAACCCTGGAAAGATAACAAAATGGAATTGGAATGGTATGAGATGGTAGAGGACAAGTGTAAGGTTCCCAACTTGAAAACGATGGGAGGACGAAAACCATTTTCACAAATCAGTAGATAGTGAGCATGCTTAAACTGACCTCTTTGCCTATTGGGAAGGGTCGAAGTTGTACTATTCTTTCTAAACCTGTGTTCACCAAATTATTTCTGTCGGGGAAGAGGACAAAGGTTGTATGACTCTATGTCTCTGAAGAACCATCCGATATGATCAAAACTTCACAAAAACAACCCTCTCCTGCTTTTAAAAGAGCAGTCTTTGCCAGTTTGATGCCAGCCAACCTTCAGCTTTGATGCTTTGTGAGGGTAGCAGCTGCCACAATGACACGCAGGAAAAAGCAGGGATCATGGTGTGGGATCTTTCCTGTGGGACCTTATGAATCCCTGAGCTCTGGGGATCTGAACAGGTATTGCTTGCTGTGTTGGGGAAGTGACAATAATTTGGTAATTATTAGTAGCAAGAATATCTGAACTGCAATAAACTAATCAGCTTGGCCCAGCAGCTAATTCGACGATAGCTCTATTGTATTTTTTCCTTTCTCCCTGCTCTCTGATATTCATTTTTAGCCATTTTTATCTCTCACAGTCACGGAAATTTCAAATGTACAACAGGAGACGTAGCACAGTGTACAGAGGGAAATGGAACAGACCGTATAAAGAGAGAGAGAGAGAGAGAGAGAATGCATTGTGTCACCTTCCTCTTCTTAAACAATACCTCAACTTCAAAGATAACTTATAAACAGGTAGGCCTCTCGACCTTTTGAGCTTGCGTCCCATTCGATAAGATCATTGCTCAGCTGTTTTAATCTCATCTCTACATTTCTGCAGACTCCCAATAATCTTTCATCCCTTTGGTATCTATCCACTTCTGCCTTAAAAATATTTTAAAATTCTGCATCTGTTGCCTTTTGAGGAAAGGAATTCCAATGCTTGGAATTCCAATTCCAATTAGGTGGGTTATAGGCAGATGGGGCTGGGTGGGATGCTCTGAGGTTTGGTGTAGACTTATTGGGCTGAAGAGCCTGTTTCCACACCGTAGGGATTCTATATCAAAGGGCTAGGGATTCTAATGCTGTACCTCCAGCTCCACACTGTGTTGCCTTGTTGCAAGAATGATGCCTGGATGTCAGGGGTGAAGTTATGTGGAGAGATTGTACAAATCAGGCCTACCTTCTCTAGAAGGTTAAGGGTGATATGATCAAAGTCTTCATGATTTTTTTTATTACTCCTGGGGGACATAGGTGTTGCTGGCTGGCCAGCATTTTGAGAACGTGTCTCAAAGCCTGTCCCTTGAGAAGGTGGTAGTGAGCTGCCTTTTTGAACCATTACAGTCCATCTGCTGCAGTTTGACCCACAATGTCCTTAGGGAGGGAATTCCAGGATTTTGACCCAGCGACAGTGAAGGAACAACAATATATTTCCAAGTCAGAATGGGGAGGGGCTTGGAGGGGAACTAGCCGGGGGTGGTGTTGCCATGTATCTGCTGTCCTAGCCCTTATAGATAGAATTGGCCATGGGTTTGGGATTTGCTGCCTAGGGATCTTTAGTGAGTTTCTGCATCTTGTAGATGGTACACACTGATGCTACTGAGCGTTGTGGTGGGGGGAGTGAGATGCTTGTGGATGTGGTGCCAATCAAGCGGCTGCTCTGTCCTGGATGGTGTCGAGCTTCTTGAGTGTTGTTGGGGCTGCACCCGTCCAGGCAAGTGGGGAGTATTCCATCTCACTCCTGACTTGTGCCTTGTAGGTGGTGGACAGGCTTTGGGGTGTCAGGAGGGGAGTTACTCACCGCAGTATTCCTAGCCTTTGACTTGCTCTTGTAGCCACTGTGTTTCTGTGGAGAGTCTGATTGATTTTCTGGTCAAAGAATGTTGATTGTGGGGCAATTCAGTGATAGTAATATCATTGAATATCAAGGACCAGTGGTTTGTTTGACTTTCAGATTGTCTTTTAGTGGAAATTGTCATAGCCTGGCTTTTGCATGGTGTGAATGTTACTTGCGACTTGTCAGCCCGAGCTTGGATGTTATCCAGATCTTGGTGTATTTGAACATGAACTGCTTCAGTATCTGAGGAGTCACAATGGTGCTGAACATTGTGCAAGCATCGGTGAACATCCCCATTCTGACCTTATGATGGAGGGAAGGTCTTTGAGGAAGCAACTGAACATAGTCAGGCCTAGGACACTACCCCAAAGAACTCCCGCAGAGATGTCCTGAATTTGTGATGACTGACTTCCAACAACCACAACCATCTTCCTATGTGCCAGGTATGACTCTAATCAGCGGAGAATTTTTTTCCCCAGTTCTCATTGATTCCAGCTTTGCTAGGGCTCCTTGATGCCACACTCAGTCAATTGCAGCCATGATATCAGGCGCTGGACCAGTCACCTCACTCTCTGGAATTCAGCTCTTCTGTCCATGTTTGAACCAAGACTGTAATGAGTTCAGGAGCTGAGTGGCCCTGGCGGAACCCAAACTGGGCGTCACTGACCAGGTTATTGCTGAGCAGGTGCTGCTTAATAGCGCTGTTACTGACACCTTCCATCACTTTACTGATGATTGAGAGGAGACCGATGAGGCGGTAATTGGCCGGGTTGGATTTATCCCGCTTCTTATGTACAGGACATACTTGAGCAAGCTTGCACGGTGTCAGGTAAATACCAGTGTTGTAACTGTACTGGAACAGCTTGGCTAGGGGAGCAGCAAGTTCTGGAGCACAGGTTTTCAGTACTATTGCTGGGATGTTGTCAGGGCCCATAGCCTTTGCAGTATCCATTGTCTCCAACCATTTACTGATATCACGTGGAGTGAATCAAATTGGGTAAAGACTGGTATCTGTAATGCTGGGGATCACTGGAGGAGGCCGAGATGGATCTTCCACTAGGCACTTCTGACTAAAGATTGCGGTGAATGCTCCAGCCTTATCTTTTATGCTAATGTATTGGGCTCTTCCATCATTGAGGATGGGAATATTTGTGGAGCCTCCTCCTCCAGTGAGTTGTTTAATTGTCCACCACCATTCACTACTGGATGTGGCAGGGCTGCAGAGCTTAGATCTGATCCGTTAGTTGTGGGATCGCTTAGCTCTGTCTATCACTTGCTGCTTAGACTGTTGGTATTCAAGCAGTCCCGTTTGCTGGCTTCATCAGGATGGCACCTCATCTTTGGGTATGCCTGGGACTGTTCCTGGCATACCCCCCTGTACTCTCCATTGAACCAGGATTGATGCCCTGACTTGATGGTAATAGTTTAGTTGGGGATATGCCAAGCCATGAGGTTACAGATTGTGCTGGAGTACAATTCTGCTGCTGCTGATGGGCCACAGAGCCTCATGGATGCCCAGTTTTCAGTTGCTAGATCTGTTCTAAGTCTGTCCCATGCTGGTGATGCCACTCAATATCATGGAGGGTATTCTCAATGTGAAGGTGAGACTTCATCTCCAAAAGGACTGTGCAGTGGTCGCTCTTACTGATATTGTCATGGACAGATGCATCTGCAGCTGGTAAGGAGAAGGTTAAGTATGTTTTTCCCTCTTGTTGGTTCCCTCACCACCTGCTGCAGACCCAGCTAGCAGCTATGTCCTTTAGGACCTGACCAGTTTGATCAGTAGTGTTAACAGGAAAAGACAAATTAGATAAACTATTTCCACTAGTTGGGGAGAGAGATAACAAAGTGTGGGGCTGGATGAACACAGCAGGCCATGCAGCATCTTAGGAGCACAAAAGATGACGTTTCAGGCCCAAAACGTCAGCTTTTGTGCTCCTAAGATGCTGCTTGGCCTGCTGCGTTCATCCAGCTCCACACTTTTATCTCCACTAGTTGGGGATTCTAGAACTGTGGGCATAGTCTGAGAATTTAGGACCAGGCCATTCAGGAGAGACGTTAGGAAGAAAGTCTACACACAAAGGGTGGTAAATGTTTGGATTTCTCTTCCACAAATGGCTATGGGTGTTGGATCTGTTGTCAATTTTAATTCTGAGATAGACATCCTTTTGTTAAGGAAAGGTATTAAGGGAAACAAGTCAAAAGCAGGTTATTGGAGTTAGGTCACAGATTAGTCATGACCTCATTGTGGAGCTGAATGGCCTATTGGTGTTGTTATAGATGCCATTCCCCTCCCATTCCTGAGGTACAAAACTTCTACCATCAGTGCTAAACCCTTCCTACAGTTCAACAGAGGTGAATATTCCAACCTCCGAAACTCTGGGATGTTAGGAAGGAAATTTCCGCAGCTGGACATGATGACCTGGGATGTACTACCCAACAAGGGCACAGACAAGACATCAATCCGAACCATCAAAAAGAAACCAGATGTCTATCTGAACCAGGCAAATCTCTCTTGGCTTCAAGGAAATTGCCAGCAGCTGGTGCTTTGGGATAGCACACAACCGCTGTCAATTGCGCTGAATGGGATCTTTCAGTTTATATCAACTCACTGCATGAAAGAAATTTAATGGAAGTTTATCTTATGATTTATTGGAGGAAATCCAAGTCAAAATAAAGATTCCATTGAGACCTGACCATTCTGATGTGACATCATCAATCTGAAATGTTAACTCTGTTTCTCTCGAAATCAGATGTTGGCAGGCCTGCTGAGTTCCTCCAACATTTTGTTTGTATTTCGGATCTTCCAATGATTTCCATTTGCATTGCTCCAAAAATCATCCTCTAACTCAACATCAAGTGGCACACAATTTGATTTATAAGTTACATAAAGTTACACAGAACAATGTTATCACCCAGAGAGTGGGGAGACTAAGGAATGCAGTGCCTGGGAGTGTAGTTGAGGCAGGAAACCTCACAACTTATGTAAAAGTACTTGGATGAGCACTTTAAGTGTCATAACGTTCAAGGCTATGGGCCGATTGCAAGAAAGAATGGGAAGTAGTATGTAGTTGGCAGCATCGACTCAATGGACTGAAGGGCTTCTTCCATAGAAACCGCAAAAAGTGGGCCAATCTTCTCTATGTCAATCCAAACGCACCCAGATCCCTTCGCTAACCCTATCTTGCTGCACACAGCCCATAGCCCTGTAGCCTACAGCACATAAGGTGCATCTCCAGGTACCTTTTCTTTAAAAATTAGTTTAGGTTCTCCAATTTCGCCACTGATTTAGGCAGCAAATTTCAGATACCAACCTTTATGCAAAATCATTTTCCCCTCTCATCCCTTCTAAAATTCCTGCCACGTTCGTTGAAACTATATCCCCTAGTTTTTGACCTCTCTGCCGGGGGAAATCGGGTTCAGCCTGTCTACTCCATCTCTACTCCTGACAATTTTGAACACAACGCAGTACAGTTCTATGATTTAAGCAACTGACCCTCCCAGACAATGATGAATCCCAGACAGAGAAATGCCAGATTACACCAGATATTGGCAATCACATCGACTGGGGACCATTCAGATGAATCATCGTGAACTATGTTAATGTTGTACAGGGCTTTGGTGAGGCCTTTTCTTGAGTTCTGTGTCCAGTTCTGGCTAAAGGAAGGTTATTAAGCTGGAGAGGGTTTAGAGAAGATTGACCAGCACGTCACTGGGAATAGAGGGTTTAACTTATGAAAAGCTGGAGAGTCTGGGACCTTTACTCGCTGCAGCACAGGAGGTTGAGGGGTAAGCTTATAGATGTTGATACAATCATGAGAAGGATAAATAAAGTCACTGACTGGTGCCATTCCGAGAGTGAAGGATTTTCAAAGTTAGTGGACACATTAAGGTGAAGGGAGAAAGAATTTTAAAAAAAAGTCATGACTGATTGTTTTTAAAAAAGAAAATTAAAATGAGTGGCTCACGTGAAGAATAAACTTCCAGAGGAAGTGGTTGATGTGGGTACAGTTACAACATTTAAAAGACATTTGGATAAATACATGAATAGGAAAGGCTTGGAGGGATATGGGCCAAGCGCAGGCAGGTGGGACGAGGCTCTTGTGAAGAGGATAATAAAGTGTGAAGCTGGATGAACACAGCAGGTCCAGCAGCATCTCAGGAGCACAAAAGCTGACGTTTCGGGACTAGTCCCTTCATCAGAGAGGAGTGAAGAGGAGCTTGGGATGATGGTTGGCATGGACTGGTTACACCAAAGGGTCTGTTTCTGTGCTATATCAATCTACGACTAATAATAAGACTCTGCAAAGCAAACTGGAAAACTGTCATATTTGGGCATAAAGACGAAAACCAACTTGACACCGAAAATTATAGTTGGGAAGCAAACGTTTATTGTGGGCGAGAAATCAATTACATTAAGATGGCTAACTGCAGCAGCACAGGAACTGAATTTAAAAAAACAACTTTGCCTGGAGAGAGATCTCATCGACAACCGCACTCATCCACCACCATTTCATCGTAATGTCTCAGGACAACATTGTCATTGTTATCATAATAGAGCATGGAGATCGGGGAGAGTTTAATGGGTACACAGCAGGGTTGGGGAGTGTCCTCAGGGTCAGTGGCATGCACCAGAGTTTGCAGAATGGCGTGGTTGGTGCCATTCAGGCTCTCGCTGAGTGGGTAAGGGCACTCCCCGTGGCAATAGTTAGCCATGTAGCCCTGGGGCGCGATGATCCAGTGCTGCCAGCCCACGTCCCTGAACTGGATGTGGAGCCTCCTGCGTTTGCAGACTCGGCTGAAGGCCGGAGGCAGGTGGAAGGAGCTCCTCTTCCTCCTTGACGTCCGGCATCTCTCCCGGTTCAGGCTCACCACCAGCAGAGAGGCGCGCAGGGCCAGGCCGAGGGGGGCACAGGCCGAGCCCGCTACCTGCCGGCCTCCCGTCGTGGGGCTGCCCACCTCCAGGATGGCACCCGGGTTACCGCTGCGCTGCCTCCAGGCCCTGGAGCTGGTGGTCAGGTCGAAGTTGAGGGAGACGTGAAGGTTCTGGAAGGACTGTGAGGAGATGAGGCTCGGCCTGGAGTGGGGAGTCACTCCCACCTTCCAGAGGGACAGGGTGCAGGTTTCCCCTGCTGTCCCAGGGAGTGGGTACGGCCCTCCCGGGAGACTCAGCTCCAGCTGGGCCAACGTCAGCTCCTCCGCCTCTTGCAGCACCGACAGGTTGAAGTAGAGTCTTCTCCGAGAGCACAGCCACGGCTGGGATCCCAGGCCAGAGATTGGGCCCCCTGACAAACAAGGGATAGGATAATAATTTACATTTATATAGCGCCGCCAACCTACTCAAACATCCCGAGGTGCTATAGAGCAAAGACAAACATACACAGAGTTAAGGGGTCAGGCAACACAAAGATCAGCCAAGGAAATACGTTTCATTTAAATCAATTAAAGCAATCTTGAGAATCAGGAAACCTCAGAGCCTGCGGCTGATGCAACTGAATGCACGGCCACCAGTGACAGAGCCATTGAAACTCGGAATGCAACAAGAGGCGAGAGAATGCTGATATCTCAGAGGGTTTTGGAATTGGAGGAGAAAACAGAAAGAGGGAGGGGCAAGGCCATGGAGGGATCTGAAAAGCAAGATGAGAATTCTTTTTAAACAACTGAGATGTCGCTTGAGCAGGAGCTGCTGTAGATCGGACAGCAGAAGGACAGATAAGGAAACAGACTGGCTGCAAATTAAGGCAAAGGAAACAGCATCTTGGATAATCGAACTTCCAGAGAATTGTACATCAGAGAGGAGCCAGGAGTATGTGAGAATAGCCAAGTCTGGAGTTGGATGAGAATTTCAGCAGCAAATGATCTGAGACAGGACCATAAGACCATAAGACATAGGTGGAAGTAAAGCTATTCAGTCCATCAAGTCCACTCCGCCATTTAAATCATGGCTGATGGGCATTTCAACTCCACTTCACTGCACTCTCCCTGTAGCCCTTAATTCCTTCTGAGATCAAGAATTTGTCGATCTCTACCTTGAAGGCATCCAACGTCCCGGCCTCCACTGCACTCCGCGGCAATGAATTCCACAAGCCCACCACTCTTTGGCTGAAGAAATGTCGTCTCATTTCAGTTTTAAATTTACCCCCCTCTAATTTTAAGGCTGTGCCCACAGGTCCGAGTCTCCCCACCTAACGGAAACAACTTCCTAGCGTCCACCCCTTCTAAACCATACATTATCTTGTAAGTTTCTATTAGATCTCCCCTCAACCTTCTAAACTCTAATGAGTACAATCCCAGGATCCTTAGCCGTTCAACATACGTTAAACCTACCATTCCAGGGATCATCCATGTGAATCTCCGTTGGACACGCTCCAGCGCTAGTATGTCCTTCCTGAGGTGTGGGGCCCAAAATTGGACACAATATTCTAAATGGGGCCTAACTAGAGCCTTACAAAGCCTCAGAAGCACATCGCTGCTTTTATATTCCAAGCCTCTTGACATCATGTAGGTGGAAATTACTGGTTTCAGTGAGAAAGACGCTCTTTGGTCTGCCTGTAACTTGCTGGTCTGCCAGCTGAAAGACCTGACCCCAACCGAATGTTGCAGACTGGCGCACTCCAAGGTCCAGGACTACGTGCTGAGGGACCCGCTGAAGCTTGGGGCAGCCGCCGCCAAGGCGCGGTGGGGAAAGACCATGGTATGAAACCCCTTGTCCAGAATAGAAAAAAAGGGCCCTATCTGGTAACTGGGCCCAGCTGGCATCTTCCCCAACTGGTCAGGGGGCCAACGGGGACTGTGCGGGGTGACGACTGCCGGGGTGTTTTCTTTGCTTTGTTTCTTTTTTCTTCTTTGTTTGTTTTTTTTCCTTTAGTTGGTGTACGTACCCCCTGGGTAACCCGGAGCGGCTTGCATGACTGGGTAGGTGTATAAATATGTTTTATGTTTTGTACATCTTATGAATAAAGTATATTTTTTCAAATAAAAAAAAATTACTGGTTTCAGTGAGGAGATTGGAAGCTCATCTTGGGGTCAGATGTGACACCAAGTTTGTGAACAGATATGTAAATAAGTGATGAGTTGGAGACCATGGGGGAGTGGAGAGAGGTGGTGCTGATAGAGAAAGAGCCAGGAGCTGTCAGTGTGATCAGAGAGATAGAAATAGGAAGGTGTGGGGGTGGGGGTGGGTGAAGGTGAAATGGAATCTGGAGACAAATGGGAGATGGGGTCAAGGGGAAGGTTTGGATGCTTGTTCAGGCCAACAGTTGTTTTTCTGAGGCAACAGCAGATTTAAAAGAGAGGGAGGGAAAACACTTGAACACATGTTCCCGAATGTTAAACATCTGCACAACCAGCAAATGGGGCAGATCAAAACAGCCCTCTGGGTGGGCACGCTGACCCCAGGCTGATCCCTCCAACACAGAGTTGCACACTGACCCCAAGTTGACAACAAATTCCCCTCCTCACCCCTCGTTTCCAGGTGACACAAACCCCAGGCTGACCTCCCCTCCTCCCTGGTAATGCCAAGCCCACACAGACACCACTTGCCTCAGGAACTCAGACAGAGCTGTCCCCCAGCCCTCCCAAAGGAAACAGGGACTCCCCGATTGACAGCCCAACCCTACACCAAAGCGGATGGGGGTCTACCAGTTAAGGTAAAGTTGTGATAACAATTAAAGGCTCAAATACATTCACCAGTCATTGATACCCAGCCAGAAGTGATAACAGAGCCTCCCACATTCCTCAACAGGACAGGAGCAGTGCAGCCCCCTTCCGGGGTATGGAGTGTCATTCAGAATTTACTACAGGCAGGGGATACAGGGTTTACCACAGGCACAGGATCCTGCCGCTCTGCAATCCCTGCCAATGGTTATCCCCTGCTCCGGGTTCCTCACAAATTTTGTTTCTCTCATCCTGTCAGCAGCTCTTTCCCGACATTTCCTCCTCATTAAATTTTCCCTCAAAACCCTATTGATGATATTTCAGAGATAGTAGGAACTGCAGATGCTGGAGAATCTGAGGTAACAAGGTGTAGAGCTGGATGAACACAGCAGGCCAAGCAGCATCAGAGGAGCAGGAAGGGTCTAGGCCTGAATGCTGCTTGGCCTAGTGATGATATTGTCCTCACTCTGGGTGGTAGTGAGTACCAGATTCTAATCAGCGAGGAGTATCCAGCCTGGCTGACCCCTCTCAGCCTCCTCTCCCTCCCCACCCTCCCACTCACTCTGCCTCAGGGTTACTTACCCAGATCAGGAAGATGACGGACTGTGTCTCCATCCACCCCCAGCTCATCCACTCGGCACGGGTCAGCTCCCGCCTGGTCGTCCTGGTGGGCGAGGGGCCTGGACCTCCTGTGGTACATTTTCCAGAACCGAGCTGGCACAGGCCTGGGCTCAGAGGGCCGGGGCCTGTTCTGTAAACCCAACGCTTTTAGAAAAGCCTTCTCCCGAGCCAGGGGCTCCAACAGCAGCTCCCCCAAACTGACTGGGCAAAGGAACATCACAGTGAAACAGAGAGGGAGCCAGCCAAATGCAACCATTGTTAGCTCTGGGAGCAAAGACTCAAGGAGTAATGATGGGCAGGGAGAACCCTGGGCCCAGCTCCTGTTACAAACCAGGGTCAGATTCAATCACCCAGTTAAGTGTTGATTAAAGCTCTCTCTCTCTCTTTCTCTCTCTCTCACATTCACTCTTTCTCTCTAATTAACATTTCAACAGGGAGTTCCTGGAGACTGCCTCACATTCTGGGGCTATGGGGAAACAAGGAACTCACCTCCCTTCCTGCTTCTACCATTTGGGACCCTGACTGCTGGTATTCCTGGGTTTGAATTAGCTGTCAATGCACATCAATTCTCACCTATGGCATGTGCTCAGTGGCTCTTCAAAGGAGCCGAATAATGGTGTTTGCATCTGAAAGGAGCTCTCTCCCATCCCAGACACTTCACTGCTGGACTTCATGTTAATGTCATAATCTCCCCTTCGTTTCAGACAACTCTGAGGATCCTCCCAGACTGGAGTGTGTATTCCTGGTAGTCTGCAGGGACAGGCTTCCAACTGTCAGGCCAAACAGAAATTCAGCCTTTCAACTCAAGAATGATCAGTCTTTCTTTGAGCATCAAGAATTTGGGAGGAATAGACAAATCTAGGCACGGAAAAGCACTCAGAGTTACTGATCTTTAGAAAAAAATAGATTATTAAGGCTAATAGGATTGGATTGCAGCCCAGAAAGTGGCCACAGTACCCTCTACCCCTCTGTGCTGTGCCCCCACACCCCCCCCAAGCAAAAGCAATCATTTCTGCACAGCCCTGCATTTTACCTGATTTGAGCTGATGATTCCGGTCTCATTTGAAGGCCTAAATTGAACCATTGTTATCAGACTGTTGAAAGGACCTCTCTCTGCACCCTCTCAGCAGCTGTAACACTGTACCTGTGCTCTGTTCTGTCGCCCTCATACACATGCATAGTACGATCTGTCAGTAAAGCATGTTAGACGACACTTTTCACAGTATCTTAGTACATGTTACAATATTAAATCAAACCTGTCCCCACTACTCGATCAGGAGGGCGTTCCTGACCAAATCTACCTGATGTGCAAGAAGATGTTCTCCCTACATCTCAAGATGTAGGAACAGAAGTACCCCATTCAGCCCAGATAACAAGGTGTGGAGCTGGATAAGCACAGCTGGCCAAGCAGCACCTTAGGAGCTCTTATAGTGTCTTACTACGCATCATCCTCCGACACTTCCGCCATCTACAATCCAACCCCACCACCCAAGACATTTTTCCATCCCCAACCTTGTCTGCTTTCCGGAGAGACCACTCTCTCCGTGACTCCCTGGTCTGCTCCACATTGCTCTCCAACGCCACCACACCCGGCACCTTCCCCTGCAACCGCAGAAAGTGCTACACTTGCCCCCACACCTCCTCCCTCACCCCCATCCCAGGCCCCAAGATGACTTTCCACAGTAAGCAGATGTTCACCTGCACATCTGCTGATGTGGTATACTGTATCCATTATACCCGGTGTGGCTTCCTCTACATTGGGAAAACCAAGCGGAGGCTTGGGGACCACTTTGCAGAATACCTCCGCTCGGTTCGCAATAAACAACTGCACCTCCCAGTCGCGAACCATTTTAACTCCGCCTCCCATTCCTCAGACGACATGTCCATCATGGGCCTCCTGCAGTGCCACAATGATGCCACCCGAAGGTTGCAGGAACAGCAACTCATATTCCGCTTGGGAACCCTGCAGCCCAATGGTATCAATGTGGACTTCACATGCTTCAAAATCTCCCCCTCCCCACTGCATCCCAAAACCAGCACAGCTCATCCCCGCCTCCCTAATCTGTTCTCCCTCTCACCTATCCGCTCCTCCCACCTCAAGTCGCACCTCCATTTCCTACCTACTAACCTCATCCCGCCTCCTTGACCTGTCTGTCCTCCCCGGACTGACCTATCCCCTCCCCACCTCCCCACCTATACTCTCCTCTCCACCTGTCTTCTTTTCTCTCCATTTTCGGTCCGCCTCCCCCTCTCTCCCTATTTATTCCAGAACCCTCTCCCCATCCCCCTCTCTGATGAAGGGTCTAGGCCCGAAACGTCAGCTTTTGTGCTCCTGAGATGCTGCTTGGCCTGCTGTGTTCATCCAGCTCTACACCTTGTTATCTCAGATTTTCCAGCAACTGCAGTTCCTCTTACAACATTCAGCCCATTGGAGCTACACCAAGATCCAATGATACTCTGTCTTCATGACTACTTTTGTCTTTACTTGGAGGCCCCTGATTCTCTATCCCAGCCCCACAGGGAATGGTTCCTCCCTACTGACAATGTCCAGGCTCTCTTGACGATTTAGAATAATGGAATGTCAAGTCTCACCTCAAAGTCAGTTTGGGGGAGTTGCTGTTGGAGCCCCCGGCTCGGGAGAAGGACATAAAGGATTGGTAACTGTTAAATATGTCTAAATGACACCACATCTCCAAAACAGAATTCAGCACTACACATTAAATGTAAGAACAGACTTGGCAGGGAGCACTGTACAGCTTGATACTCACCAGCTTAATAACGCTGTTAAAGGGTTAAATTCTGAAAACTGGCTCCACAGAACAGGCTTGTCCTTCCTCATCGTTCCCCTGGTGAGGAGTTCAAGCTAATTGAAGGGGATGGTAAGATGACTGAAGTTGTTGATATGTCAGGGAGAGAGGGATGATTGCCTCTGTTTGAGGGGGGAGTCCAGGATGGGGCAGGTGGGTGAAAGCATGACCTTAAAACAGAGCCGACCCATTTACAACAAGGGGTGTGCGTTTATGGCACTCTCTCCTCCAAAACAGCAGCTGAAAATTCTGAAGCTAAGTTTAGCAGATTTATGTTGGATTTAGGCAAAAATAATAACAGAACTGAAATGGATAGCTGAGGTTGGGCCACAAATAAATGAGTTGAATGGTTTATGTTAGTTTGAAGGGCTGAATGGCCTCTTCCAATTGCTGAACTATAAAGTAAAGCCATGTTGCTGCTGATTCCTTCTCTCTGAACAAGTTCGATTAGGAGTAATGTAGATGAACGGTCTGGTTATGTGAAATCTGCGAAGCCCGTGTATCTGATGTTAGTCCCTATCAGTGAAGTGTCTGGGATGGGAGAGAGCTCCTTTCAGATGCAAACACCATTATTCGGCTCCTTTGAAGAGCCACTGAGCACATGCCATAGGTGAGAATTGATGTGCATTGACAGCTAATTCAAACCCAGGAATACCAGCAGTCAGGGTCCCAAATGGTAGAAGCAGGAAGGGAGGTGAGTTCCTTGTTTCCCCATAGCCCCAGAATGTGAGGCAGTCTCCAGGAACTCCCTGTTGAAATGTTAATTAGAGAGAAAGAGTGAATGTGAGAGAGAGAGAGAGAGAGAGAGTGTGAGCTTTAATCAACACTTAACTGGGTGATTGAATCTGACCCTGGTTTGTAACAGGAGCTGGGCCCAGGGTTCTCCCTGCCCATCATTACTCCTTGAGTCTTTGCTCCCAGAGCTAACAATGGTTGCATTTGGCTGGCTCCCTCTCTGTTTCACTGTGATGTTCCTTTGCCCAGTCAGTTTGGGGGAGCTGCTGTTGGAGCCCCTGGCTCGGGAGAAGGCTTTTCTAAAAGCGTTGGGTTTACAGAACAGGCCCCGGCCCTCTGAGCCCAGGCCTGTGCCAGCTCGGTTCTGGAAAATGTACCACAGGAGGTCCAGGCCCCTCGCCCACCAGGACGACCAGGCGGGAGCTGACCCGTGCCGAGTGGATGAGCTGGGGGTGGATGGAGACACAGTCCGTCATCTTCCTGATCTGGGTAAGTAACCCTGAGGCAGAGTGAGTGGGAGGGTGGGGAGGGAGAGGAGGCTGAGAGGGGTCAGCCAGGCTGGATACTCCTTGCTCATTAGAATCTGGTACTTACTACCACCCAGAGTGAGGACAATATCATCACTAGGCCAAGATAATAAAATGTGAGGCTGGATGAACACAGCAGACCAAGCAGCATCTCAGGAGCACAAAAGCTGACGTTTCGGGCCTAGACCCTTGATCAGAGAGGGGGATGGGGGGAGGGAACTGGAATAAATAGGGAGAGAGGGGGAGGCGGACCGAAGATGGAGAGTAAAGAAGATAGGTGGAGAGGGTGTAGGTGGGGAGGTAGGGAGGGGATAGGTCAGTCCAGGGAAGACGGACAGGTCAAGGAGGTGGGATGAGGTTAGTAGGTAGCTGGGGATGCGGCTTGGGGTGGGAGGAAGGGATGGGTGAGAGGAAGAACCGGTTAGGGAGGCAGAGACAGGTTGGACTGGTTTTGGGAGCTGGGGATGCGGCTTGGGGTGGGAGGAAGGGATGGGTGAGAGGAAGAACCGGTTACAAGCAGCATTCAGGCCTAGACCCTTCCTGCTCCTCTGATGCTGCTTGGCCTGCTGTGTTCATCCAGCTCTACACCTTGTTACCTCAGATTCTCCAGCATCTGCAGTTCCTACTATCTCTGAAATATCATCAATAGGGTTTTGAGGGAAAATTTAATGAGGAGGAAATGTCAGGAAAGAGCTGCTGACAGGATGAGAGAAACAAAATTTGTGAGGAACCCGGAGCAGGGGATAACCATTGGCAGGGATTGCAGAGCGGCAGGATCCCGTGCCTGTGGTAAACCCTGTATCCCCTGCCTGTAGTAAATTCTGAATGACACTCCATACCCCGGAAGGGGGCTGCACTGCTCCTGTCCTGTTGAGGAATGTGGGAGGCTCTGTTATCACTTCTGGCTGGGTATCAATGACTGGTGAATGTATTTGAGCCTTTAATTGTTATCACAACTTTACCTTAACTGGTAGACCCCCATCCGCTTTGGTGTAGGGGTGGGCTGTCAATCGGGGAGTCCCTGTTTCCTTTGGGAGGGCTGGGGGACAGCTCTGTCTGAGTTCCTGAGGCAAGTGGTGTCTGTGTGGGCTTGGCATTACCAGGGAGGAGGGAGGTCAGCCTGGGGTTTGTGTCACCTGGAAACGAGGGGTGAGGAGGGGAATTTGTTGTCAACTTGGGGTCAGTATGCAACTCTGTGTTGGAGGGATCAGCCTGGGGTCAGCGTGCCCACCCAGAGGGCTGTTTTGATCTGCCCCATTTGCTGGTTGTGCAGATGTTTAACATTCGGGAACATGTGTTCAGGTGTTTTCCCTCCCTCTCTTTTAAATCTGCTGTTGCCTCAGAAAAACAACTGTTGGCCTGAACAAGCATCCAAACCTTCCCCTTGACCCCATCTCCCATTTACCTCCAGATTCCATTTCACCTTCACCCACCCCCACCCCCACACCTTCCTATTTCTATCTCTCTGATCACACTGACAGCTCCTGTCTCTTTCTCTATCAGCACCACCTCCCTCCACTCCCCCATGGTCTCCAAATCGTCACTTATTTACATATCTGTTCACAAACTTGGTGTCACATCTGACCCCAAGATGAGCTTCCAATCTCCTCACTGAAACCAGTAATTTTTTTTATTTGAAAAAATATACTTTATTCATAAGATGTACACAAAATAAACCATATTTATACACCTACCCAGTCATGCAAGCCGCTCCGGGTTACCCAGGGGGTACGTACACCAACTAAAGGAAAAAAAAACAAACAAAGAAGAAAAAAGAAACAAAGCAAAGAAAATACCCCAGCAGTCGTCACCCCGCACAGTCCCCGTTGGCCCCCTGACCAGTTGGGGAAGATGCCAGCTGGGCCCAGTTACCAGATAGGGCCCTTTTTTTCGATTCTGGACAAGGCGTTTCATACCATGGTCTTTCCCCACCGCGCCTTGGCGGCGGCTGCCCCAAGCTTTAGCGGGTCCCTCAGCACGTAGTCCTGGGCCTTGGAGTGCGCCAGTCTGCAACATTCGGTTGGGGTCAGTTCTTTCAGCTGGCAGACCAGCAAGTTACAGGCAGACCAAAGAGCGTCTTTCTCACTGAAACCAGTAATTTCCACCTACAAGATGTCAAGAGGCTTGGAATATAAAAGCAGCGATGTGCTTCTGAGGCTTTGTAAGGCTCTAGTTAGGCCCCATTTAGAATATTGTGTCCAATTTTGGGCCCCACACCTCAGGAAGGACATACTAGCCCTGGAGCGTGTCCAACGGAGATTCACACGGATGATCCCTGGAATGGTAGGTTTAATGTATGTTGAACGGCTAAGGATCCTGGGATTGTGCTCATTAGAGTTTAGAAGGTTGAGGGGAGATCTAATAGAAACTTGCAAGATAATGTATGGTTTAGAAGGGGTGGACGCTAGGAAGTTGTTTCCATTAGGTCGGGAGACTAGGACCTGTGGGCACAGCCTTAAAATTAGAGGGGGGTAAATTTAAAACTGAAATGAGACGACATTTCTTCAGCCAGAGAGTGGTGGGCTTGTGGAATTCATTACCGCGGAGTGCAGTGGAGGCCGGGACGTTGGATGCCTTCAAGGTAGAGATCGACAAATTCTTGATCTCAGAAGGAATTAAGGGCTACGGGGAGAGTGCAGGGAAGTGGAGTTGAAATGCCCATCAGCCATGATTTAAATGGCGGAGTGGACTTGATGGACCGAATAGCTTTACTTCCACTCCTATGTCTTATGGTCTTATGGTCCTGTCTGAGATCATTTGCTGCTGAAATTCTCATCCAACTCCAGACTTGGCTATTCTCACATACTCCTGGCTCCTGTCTGACGTACAATCCTCTGGAAGTTCGATTATCCAAGATGCTGTTTCCTTTGCCTTAATTTGCAGCCAGTCTGTTTCCTTATCTGTCCTTCTGCTGTCTGATCTACAGCAGCTCCTGCTCAAGCGACATCTCAGTTGTTTAAAAAGAATTCTCATCTTGCTTTTCAGATCCCTCCATGGCCTTGCCCCTCCCTCTTTCTGTTTTCTCCTCCAATTCCAAAACCCTCTGAGATATCAGCATTCTCTCGCCTCTTGTTGCATTCCGAGTTTCAATGGCTCTGTCACTGGTGGCCGTGCATTCAGTTGCATCAGCCGCAGGCTCTGAGGTTTCCTGATTCTCAAGATTGCTTTAATTGATTTAAATGAAACGTATTTCCTTGGCTGATCTTTGTGTTGCCTGACCCCTTAACTCTGTGTATGTTTGTCTTTGCTCTATAGCACCTCGGGATGTTTGAGTAGGTTGGCGGCGCTATATAAATGTAAATTATTATCCTATCCCTTGTTTGTCAGGGGGCCCAATCTCTGGCCTGGGATCCCAGCCGTGGCTGTGCTCTCGGAGAAGACTCTACTTCAACCTGTCGGTGCTGCAAGAGGCGGAGGAGCTGACGTTGGCCCAGCTGGAGCTGAGTCTCCCGGGAGGGCCGTACCCACTCCCTGGGACAGCAGGGGAAACCTGCACCCTGTCCCTCTGGAAGGTGGGAGTGACTCCCCACTCCAGGCCGAGCCTCATCTCCTCACAGTCCTTCCAGAACCTTCACGTCTCCCTCAACTTCGACCTGACCACCAGCTCCAGGGCCTGGAGGCAGCGCAGCGGTAACCCGGGTGCCATCCTGGAGGTGGGCAGCCCCACGACGGGAGGCCGGCAGGTAGCGGGCTCGGCCTGTGCCCCCCTCGGCCTGGCCCTGCGCGCCTCTCTGCTGGTGGTGAGCCTGAACCGGGAGAGATGCCGGACGTCAAGGAGGAAGAGGAGCTCCTTCCACCTGCCTCCGGCCTTCAGCCGAGTCTGCAAACGCAGGAGGCTCCACATCCAGTTCAGGGACGTGGGCTGGCAGCACTGGATCATCGCGCCCCAGGGCTACATGGCTAACTATTGCCACGGGGAGTGCCCTTACCCACTCAGCGAGAGCCTGAATGGCACCAACCACGCCATTCTGCAAACTCTGGTGCATGCCACTGACCCTGAGGACACTCCCCAACCCTGCTGTGTACCCATTAAACTCTCCCCGATCTCCATGCTCTATTATGATAACAATGACAATGTTGTCCTGAGACATTACGATGAAATGGTGGTGGATGAGTGCGGTTGTCGATGAGATCTCTCTCCAGGCAAAGTTGTTTTTTTAAATTCAGTTCCTGTGCTGCTGCAGTTAGCCATCTTAATGTAATTGATTTCTCGCCCACAATAAACGTTTGCTTCCCAACTATAATTTTCGGTGTCAAGTTGGTTTTCGTCTTTATGCCCAAATATGACAGTTTTCCAGTTTGCTTTGTGGAGTAACTTTGATAATTAGAGCTCATTCATCTGAACAGTCCCCAGCAGGCCCAATTGGAAATATCTGGTGCAATCTTAGACACTTTCGTCTGTGATTCACTTTGGGCTGAGTGTGTCAGTTGCTCAATAGCTCTGTTTAGTGTCACGTCAACTTTACATTTAAAATGGAGTGTTCACTTCTCCAAAAAATCTCAAAATAAACCTGGGTCACATTTCTTCAGGATACCTGATGCCACAGGTATCTGTCGTCTCCTGGAACATAAATTGGGAAATGGATATTGCGGTCTTAAAAAAATCCAATGTACATATATTACAACTAACTGTTGCACACAAACACTGTATTTCTCAGGCCCATCAGTGTCTTGGGCTAAGATGAAGCCATGCATTTACAGCTGAGTTGCTTGCTTCCAGTCGAGTGCCATACTTCAAGTGATCTGAGGATAAGGTGACAATACAGTGATATCATGAGCATGTCTCTTAAAAATCACTGACTATGACATATGACATAACACGATCAGCTCTTCCAGTAGATTAGATTAAATTAGATTCCCTACAGTGTGGAAGCAGGCCCTTTGGCCCAGCAAGTCCACATCACCCCTTGAAGCATCCCACCCAGACCCATACCCCTATAACCCACACACCCCTGAACACTACAGGCAATTTAGCATGGCCGATCCACCTAGCCTACACATCTTTGGGCTGTGGGAGGAAACCGGAGCACCCGGAGGAAACCCACGCAGACATGGGGAGAATGTTGAAACTCCACACAGACTGTTACCTGAGGCTGGAATTGAACCCGGGTCTCTGGCGCTGTGAGGCTGCAGTGCTAACCACTGAGCCACCATGCTGCCCCTAGATTTAGCAGTGTGGAACCACCCCAACACCTCCCCTCAGCATCAATCATTAAAAGGTACCAGCAGGGTCTAGACTCTACATACCTTTCCCCATGACATGGCCCAGTAAGGGAAGCTTTTTTCCCTTTGCTGGAAGTTCCAAGCTTCCTACTTCCTCTTGTTATCCTGCTGACTCCTCTGGACACATCTCCACTTCTTCACTCTCCCCTTTATCCCTTAGGTTTGGTCTGTTGTCAGATCTTTATCTTGTATCCTTTCCCCGGCCCCACAATCCATCTCTGCCTTGGACGCTCTCTTGTTTGGAAGCTGTTCATCTCCACTGTTTTCCAGATTCAACGAACAGCTGAGACGCTGGCCTGAATACTGGCCTGGGGGGCTTGGTAATGCTGTTAAAACTGGGGAAATTGTCACCCTCCACACATACTTCTGCCTCATCAGATTTTGTGCAAGCAGCCCCCTCAAGATAACGAGGCAGGCAATGATTATCAAAGTGTTAATCACTCAATTACAGCTTCATTACCCAGGGACCACGGACCTCCTGGGGCTCATTTAAGTGTACGAATTAGGAGCAGAAACGGATCATTCAGTTCTTCAAACTGGGTCTACCATTTGCTAGGGTCCTTGAGGATCCAACTGATCACCAGTACCTTTGTGACCAACCTCGATAACTTCTCGGTCATGAATTCATCCAAGTCAACCTTAAAAATATTCAATTCCCTTGTGAGACTGCTCTTTGCGCCGACCAGAGACTCTCTGAGGGAAAAGAAGCTCTCCTCATCTCTTTGAAGGGTAACTGTTTTGTGTGGAATCTGGGTGTCTAACACACTGCCCGCAAAAGACCCTCCTCACTCTCAGAAGGAACGCCTGTCAGCTCTTGTGCTCATTAGTCATCTAATTCTCTTTAAAAATTAATTCATGGGTATCCTTGGTTGGGCCCGCATTTATTGTCCATCGTACATTATCCTGGAGAAGGTGATGGTGAGCTGCCTTCTTGAATTGTTGCAATGCATGCTGGGCAAATATGGCCACAGCACTGTTAGGAGAAATCTTCCAGGTTGGGGACGGAGGCATCATTGGGAGAGGTAGCCATCGGGATCCAGTGCCAGGGCATGGTGGTTGTCTGTGACCATCCCCTGCCCCATGACAAAGCCCTCAATTGAGTCAAAATGATCAGAAATTGAGGACTATCACCCTGGCCAGAGAAGAGAAGCCTGAGAGGAAATTTGTTTGAGGTGTTAAAAATCATGAAGGGCCTGGATGAAGAAGATAGCAAGCTACTGTTCCCATTGGTGTGAGGAGCGAGAAACAAAGGGTACAAATTAAAAATGATTGGCAAAAGAGCCAAAGTTGATAGGACCTTAAACTTCAGGGCAGCATGGTGGCTCAGTGGTTAGCACTGCAGCCTCACAACGCCAGGGACCCGGGTTCAATTCCAGCCTCGGGCGACTGTCTGTGCAGAGTTTGCACATTCTCCCCGTGTCTGCGTGGGTTTCCTCCGGGTGCTCCGGTTTCCTCCCACAGTCCAAAGATGTGCAGGCCAGGTGGATGGGCCATGCTAAATTGCCTGTAGTGTTCAGGGGTGTGTGGGTTATAGGGGGATGGGTCTGGGTGGGATGCTTCAAGGGGCGGCGTGGCCTTGTTGGGCCGAAGGGCCTGTTTCCACACTGTAGGTAATCTAATCTAATTTACAGTGCCAGTGATTAGGAAAGAGAATGCATTGACTGATAATAATTAGCCCCCAGTTGAGCTGCATTTTGATTTTAATATTCTCTTCCTTGAAAATACTTACTTTCCTGGGCAGTTAATCAGTAGAGAGAATAGTATTTCCCCGTGATAATGGGAACTGCAGATGCTGGAGAATCCAAGATAATAAAATGTGAGGCTGGATGAACACAGCAGGCCCAGCAGCATCTCAGGAGCACAAAAGCTGACGTTTCGGGCCTAGACCCTTCATCAGAGAGCACCTCTCTGATGAAGGGTCTAGGCCCGAAACGTCAGTATTTCCCCGTGCCCTGACTCCTTACAAGAGGATAGGATCTGTCATAGTTGGCAATCTCCTGTGTAAATTTATGTCTCTGATCCTGATGCAAAGTAGTAGGATGGAAGGAATCAGTGAACATTGGAGACTAGGAGCTAGAATAGGCCATTCAGCCGTTTGATCCTGTTCGGCTAATCAGTTAGATTGCAATAGATCTATATGTTGATTGCACCACTCTGTTTATCATTACCAACAAAAGCAACTGATCTTCACATGACATTTACAACAGACCCCAGAGGGAGTGATTGGAATAGTGAATTTCAGATTTCCATTCCCTTTTTGTAAAGAATTTTTTTTTCAAATTCATTCGCAGGATGTGGGTATCACTGGCCAGGCCAGCATTTATTGCCCACCCCTAATTGCCCAGAAGGACAGTTACAAATTAAACGCATTGCTGTGGATCTAGAGGCATGTGTAGGCCAGGCCTGGTAAGGACCAAAAACAGAAATTGCTGGAAACAGTCAGCAGGTCTTGCAGCATCTGAAGCGAGAAATCAGACCATTCTGAGGAAGAGTCGCCCGATCCGAAACATTAACTCTGATTTCTCTCCACAGGTGCTGCCAGGCCTGCTGAGCTTTCCCAGCAATTTCAGTTTTTGTTTCAGAGTTAATGTTTTGGGCCCAGTGACCCTTCCACAGAATGGTAAAGTTATTAGATTTCATTTGCTAACGTGACATTAGTGAACCAGATGGGTTTTTCCTGACTAATCAACAATAGTTTTGTGGTCACCATCAGATGCCTAATTCCAGACTGTTATTGAATTTAAATTCCACCATCTGCCACTGGCAGGATTCAAACCCAGGTCCCCAGAACATTACATGGGTCTCCGGATTAATTGGCTTTTGACAGTACCACTAGACAATCACCTCCCCCGTCCCATTCTCTCCTAAAAGGCTGATATCTAATTCTCCTGTAATAATTGGGAAGTGAAGAACCAAACACCAGGTGTGGGATCACTTTATCAGAGGGTCCCATTCGCAAAAGAAACAAACAAAACCCATTAACCTTGCAATCTCTGTCAGCACGTTTCGCTGTGGACAAAACACCAGCATCAAACCTAATCCTAATGTTAAGTGAGGACCCACGCTCTCCCTCAAACTTTTCCTGAAGTCAGTTTTCTCTTGCTCCCTGCTGCTCCCATCCCAAGGTCTCGGGTCATGCACACAATGTCACTTTGAAGCTTGTCATTGGAAGTTGCTGAGGCGAGTCACACGCTCTGTTCTAGCTCCGTTGCCCTGGAAGCATGCACTGCATGCGAGCTTCTGAAGGTGGCAGGGCAAGTTGATAAGGCTGTTTAAAACAAAACACGCGCAGGATCCTTGATTTATAAATAGAAGGGCAGCGAACAAAGGCAAATAATGTATGTTAAATGTTTGTAAGTTATTGGTCAGGCCTCAGTTGGAGTACTCCACCACCTTTTAGGAAAGATGTGACTCCTTACTGGCTAAGCACTGGCATGAGATAGAGGATTGGCCAACTGGCAGAAGGCAGAGAGCGGGGATAAAGAGGCTATTTACAGGATGACAGCCAGTGACTAGTAGAGTTCCACCAGCATCAGTGTTGGGACCACTACTGTTCACGTTATACATTAATGATCTGGACCAAGGAACTGGGGACATTGTCGCTAAGTTTGCACATGACACAAAGATAGATGGACGGACAGGTAGTGTTGACGAAATGGTGTGGGGAGTCTAGAAGAAAGGGCAAAGAAGTGGCAGATGGGATTTCTGGGTCCAGGCTGGCCACTACAAACCAACCAACTCCCTACAATTATCTTGACTATACAATCTCCCACCGTGCTTCCTGTAAAGATTTTATTCCAATCTCCCAGTTCCTCCATCTCCATCAGATCTGTTCAGATATTTGCCAATTTCGATAAGGGAGACTCTGAAATGTCCACCTTCTTCCTCAAATGAGGATTGCCCACCTCCATAGCTGACAGGCCCTCAGCGAGTCTAAAACACCACCTACACTTCAGCCCTCACCCTCTCTCTTCCCTCCCACAGCAGTGATAGGCTGTCCCTTGTCCTCACCACCATCCAACCAGCATCCACATCCAGAGAATCATTCACCAACAATGCCGCCACCTCCAGCAGGATGCCACCATCAGGCACATATTCTCCCCAATCACCTGTCAGCCTCCCACAAAGACCATTCTCTCTGGAACACCCCAGTCCACTCTTCCTTGACTCCCAACAACATCGGCAGCCCCACGGCATGCTCCCCTGCACCTGCAGAAGATGTACCACCAGCCCATTTACTCCCTCTCCACTGTCCAAGAGCCCAAACACACCTTTCAGCTGAAGCAGCGCTTCACTTAATCTAGTCTATTGCATTCATTGCCCATAATGTGGTCTCATCCACATTGGGGAAATAAAGCTTAGTCTGGGTGACCATATTGCAGAACGCCTACGTTCTGTCCACATGAAAGAGCCTAAACTTCCAGTTGTCTGCCACTTTAACACACCACCCTGTCCCCTGGACCAACATCTCTGTCTCTGGCTTGCCGCAGTGCTCAAGCAAAGCCCAATGCAAGCTGGAAGAACAGCACCTCATTAGCTGTTTGGGACATCTATCACTTCCTGGACTCACTATCGAGTTCAACAATTTTTGGGCTTGATGCACCTTCTCCCAAGTCCTTGCACCAACCCCCACACAGCAGGCCATGCTATCACATGGTCTGCTATTACACACAATCCATTGTTAGCCATTAATAGTCCCCATTAGCAGCTATTTATTCTCCTAGATTGATCATTATCCACTCTTTTGTCTGTCCAACTGTTTTTCTCTTTCTTTGACCTCATTTACTCCCCAGCCTCTCTCCCACCCTGTCTTTTGCATTAAAAAAATTTTCCCAGCTGCCATCAGTTCTGAGGAAGGGTCACTGGACCCGGACCTTTAACTCTTGTTTCTATCCACAGATGCAACCAGAACTGCTGAACGTTTCCAGCAATTTTTGCTTTTATTTGGGAGGTTATGCACTTTGAGAAAAAGATTAGAGGCACAGGCTATTCCCTAAATGGGGAAAGGCTTTGGAAATCTGAAGCACAAAGGCACTTGGGAGCACGAGTTCAGGATTCTCTCAAGGTTAACATGCAGGTTCAGTTGGCAGCTAGGAAGGCAAATGCAATGTTAGCATTCATTTTGACAGGGCTAGAATACAGGAGCAGAGACATATTGCTGAGACTGTATAAGGATCTGGTCAGATCGCATTTGGAATATTGGTCCTGCATCTAACCTAATCTAAAGGAAATGTACTGGCGTTGGAGGGGGTCCAGAGGAGGTCTACAAGAATGATCCCAGGGTTGAAGGGCTTCTCATATATAAGGAGCAGTTGAGGTCTCTGGGTCTGTTCTCATTGGGGACTAAAACTGACAGTCTACTGCGAGGCCCCTGGTGAGAGTGGATGTGGAGAAGATGTTTCCAATGGTAGGAGTGACTAGGACCTGAGGGCACAGCCTCAGACTGAAGGGATGACTCTTTAGAACTCAGATGAATAAAGATTTGTTCAGCCAGAAGGTAGTGACTGTGTAACAAAAGCACAAACTAACTGTCCAGTTCTGGTCACCCTGTTATAGGGAAGATATTATTAAGCTAGACAGGGTTCAGAAGAGATTTACCAGCATGTTGCTGGGAATGGAGAGTTTGGGTTATAAGGAGAGGTTGGGATTTCTTGCACTGCAGTGTAGGGGCTTGAGAAGTGACCTTTTTACAAAACTATAAGGGGTATGGATAAAGTGACTGCCAGGTGTCCTTTCCCTAGGGTGGGGGTTTCAAGTCCAGGGGGCATATTCTTAAGGTGAGAGGACAAAGATTTAAAAGAAATATGAAGGCCAACTTTGTTACATACAGAGTAGTCAATGTGTGGAATTAACTTTCAGAGGAAATGGTGGATGTGGGGACAGTTACATTGCTAAGGAGATATTTAGGTAAGTACATGAAGAAATGTTTGGAAGACTATGGGCCAATCGCAGGCAGGTGGGATTAGTTTGCTTTGGGATTATGCTCAACTTGGACTGGTTGGACTGAAGGGCCCGTTTCCATGCTGTATGACTGCATGACTCCATAATGGTTAATGGAAATATATAGAGGGTGAACAGAAACATATTAGATCAAAATAACATTGGGAGGGATGATGTATCTCCACCGCTGCGGTATCCATCCATCTCTAAAGGCTTCTATCATGCTAGTGGACATTGCATATTCCCTCTCCACAGGCATCCAAACACAGACATTTCACAAAAGAGGGGATCCTAGTTTCTATGCTGAACCAAAGGGCCATCTAATTGTAACTGGTAAAGGATGGGCCACTGGTGAGTCTTAACAAGAAGAAGCACTTGATTCGCAAAGCAAGAAGCAGTTTATTCTAGGATCGAAAGGCCACGTGACATCATCAGATTGAGTGGAGCTCAAAGCAAATTCACATTAACTCTTTCAGAATCATTTCCTTGTAAAATAGGAAGCATTTTCAACTGCAAGTTTGGAAAGGAAAGTAGATAAATGCAACAAAGGGAAATATTGTGGAATTGAATAGTCTCCTTCTGAGTTGCTTAAAATTGCTCCACGGTATCGCACATTTGATATCAATTGCAATGAGTATTCTGTGACTACACAGAAAGATTCCTGTACTGTGTCACTGTAACCATCTTCAGGATTGGTGTCAGACTGTTTTGCCAATTCCAGTTTTCTATGTGCTGTTTTAACCTGAGGTTGGAGCTGTGTGTCTGAATCTGCTTCTTCAGTCACCAGGCACAATGTCAACCTTAGCTGGAGACAAAAAAAGCTGCAGATGCTGGAATCCAACGTAGACAACAGGAGGCTGGAAGAACACAGCAGGCCAGGCAGTATCTGAAGGAAAGGAACAGTCAACGTTCTGGGTATCACCCTTCCTCAGGACTGTATCAGTCCTGAAGAAGGTTTATATCCGAAATGTTGACTGCTCCTTTCCTCCAGATGCTGTCTGGCCTGCCGTGTTCTTCCAGCCTCCTGTCTGTCTACAATGTCGACCTTGCCTACTTCTAGTCTTTCGAGAAGCAAGCAGTAAATGGTTGTTGAATCGCGAACAACATACAGTTGGCCAGTGATATTTATTGTCCCCACAGTCATATTGATGTTTCACAAGCTTGATTTTAAACCAAGATCCTCATCAGTCTTGAGCACTGTTTGACGAGAGGAGATTTCTGAGGAGTATTTCAGGCATTTGTGAGCAGATAGACAACACCATAAGATGTATTCTTAACCCCTCCGACCATTTTGTGTCGGCAAGGCTTTCTCCAGGTGTTCCAGTTTTGTCCCACAGTCCAAAGATGTGCAGATTAGGGTAGATTGGCCATGCTAAATTTCCCAGGGATGTACAGACTAGGTGGATTAGCCATTGTAAATGAAGGGTTACTGGGATAGGGTAGGCGAATGAGTCTGGTTGGGAATGCTCTTCAAAGGGTTGATATGGCCGGCCAAAAAGCCTGCTTCCACACAGTAGGGATTCTATGATCTAGCAGTGCAGCAAGACAAGCAATGCCAAAAATGTGCCAATCTGAAAGGAAATGCCAAATGCATGTAGCATTCATTTGAGGGACTGCTCATAAAGTGTGCTGTCATTCTTTTTAGTGAAACTTTAGTAAACCTCCTCTTTTAATATTTTTACAGCAATTTCAGGGTCAATGCTGATCAGAAACCCACAAGGGGGATACTTTTATTCAGGAAATGTCTCTACATAATTGCTTCAAGGAAATTAGAAGCTAGAGCCAGAGAGATTTTGGAAAGGGATTCCCAACATTGGGGTTGAGGCAGCTAAAAGCATGGTCGTCCATGATGGGACAGCAGAAATTGTGAGTGTGCAAATGGGAAAAATTGGAGAGGAGCAGATGTCTTGGAAGGAAACAATTCTTCTGAAGAGACAAGTAGTTTACAGAAGAAAGATGGCTGCCAAATGTAATGAGCTGGCCTTTGAAGAGATAATGTTTTCAGTATGGAATAGTGCGATCAACTCTTAAGAAACAAAAGTAAAGGATATTTCAATCATGGGACCAGGGCAGAGAAGATACTGGCAGCCATGGGAGAACGGTTTGGGGCCATACAGAATGTATTAATATGAGAGGTGTCGGGTAAGGGTACTTTCAGGAATGAGAAGGGGTGTTGAACTGGTCTGTCTTGAGTCCACAATGACGTGGGGATATGGGTTGAAATTAGCTAAAACTTACAAATTGTTGAGCCACAATAATCATTGTCTCTCTGCTGGCCCTCTCATGCACTCTCAGACTCACTCAGATCAACTAAAATCACCCTGAACATTTCTAGTCTTAGGTCCTGTGATGTAAAGCATGTGATTGGTATATACATATATGTCAATATCATTTATCAAATCAAATCGAATCCCTACAGTGTGGAAACAGGCCCTTTGTCCCAACAAGTCCACACCGACCCTCAGTGCATCCCACCCAGACCCATCCCCATTTAACCTACCTAATCTATACATCCCTGAACACTATGGGCAATTTAGCATGGCCAATCCACCTAGCCTGCACACCTTTGGACCGTGGGAAGAAACCAGAGGACCTGAAGGAAACCCACGCAGACATGGGGAGAATGTGCAAACCGCACACAGGGAGTGGAATCAAACAGAGTCCCTGGCGCTATGTGGCAGCAGTGCTAGTCACTGAGCCACTATGCCATCCTTAAGTGTTTAGATTTTGAACTAGTAGCATGTGGGTTTTCATCTTTGTGTGTTAGAATGTTTAATAATGAACTTGTTAGTCTTTCTAGAGCCATGATTTTAAACCAGCATGTATCAGAGAGGGGATGATTTGGGCTCTCCCAGTCCGATAACGAGTATTTGTTTGCATTTTGGATTGAGAGAGAAAACATTAAAAAGCATTAATTTGCTTTCGGTTTAGGAGAATCAACAACTGACTTTTACTTTTGGAGCAAGGAGTTAGTTCACAACAACGAGGTTAACTCAATATAAGGGTTTTAGTTTGAAAACTCAAGACTAGATGTATTGGGTTAAAACACTGAAGGAGTTATTTGAAGCTAAAAAAAGTTTAAGCTCAGTTATATCAAAAAGGAAATAGCTATAATTTCTAATTTCTCAAGACTCGAAAATGAAAGAAAAACCTAAAGTTGTGATAGAGAAGGGAACTATCTTGTTATTTGAGTACAACAGTAATGGTGATGGAAATGGATGGAACATTATTTTGCTGTGTTAGTTTTATTTCAAGTTGTGTTATACAGATAGCTGGATCTAGTTTATTTTCAACTGTCTGGAGTAATAAACATCTATTTTATTCCCAAAATCAAAAATGTTGCATTACATGCTTATGTTTTGGTGAAAGATCACCTTGTCAAATAAGAAAAAAGACAAAACATAGTCTATCAAGCCAGATTTCTGTCTGAGATCTGGTTTGTCCAGTAATAGCATCAGCTGGGATAATAACAGTGCCCACAGGCTGTCCTAGAAATAAGGATCAAAAGGGGCATGATACAAACAGCCAAAATAAGGTAGAATCCCTTAAAATAGTTGGTCACCCTGGTATTCTATTCCACCTGAATGGGAAGATAGTGAAACTTCAGAAATGGTGTTGCCTAGTCACTTGAATCCTGCCTAAAATGATGAACCATTGATAAGAAAAGTTTTAAAATTGAATCAATTTTAATGAGGAGAATTCCAATCATGTGCTGATACATTGTAAGTGTTAACATTTGTGATAGAAGGGGAAATGATATAAGAACAGAACAGACTGAGAACAAAAGATAAGTACAGCACAGGAACAGGCCATTCGACCCTGTAAGCCTGTGCTGATCATCATGCCCTGACTAAAATAAAAAACAAACCTTCTGCCCTTATTTATTCCATATCAGTCTAACCAGAAAAGTACAGCACAGGAACAGCCTCTTTTGTCTGCAGATTGTCTTCAGTGTTTGAAAGGGCTAAACTGAGAGTCACCAATGCACAATTGAGGGTAAGTGGTGACGTATTAGTGGAGAGGTTAAACATTGAGAGGCTGTGGAGCCAATCTCCAGGGTTTGCAGTTGAAATAGAAATTGTGTCAACGCTCAAGGTTAGATTGTTGCGATGGCTGAAAGGCAAGGGAGTAATGGATTGTGGGTACAAGTTGCGTCAATCTGATCAAGAATATTTGCTTGTGTGGATGGCACACAAAGGCACAGACTGATTAGTCTGTGTGTTGTGTGTGATAGGCCAGGTTCAACACAGCCTGAGCAGCTATAGTCAGAGATTAGGGAGAGAATTCAAGAACTTCATAATAGATGTTGGAAACACTTACCCCTCTCTTATATCTACCTCAGTCTCCTCCTCCATTGGGCAGAAAGTTGGCTCAGTGGTTAGCACTGATTCCGACCTTGGGTGACTGTCTGTGTGAAGTCTGTATGCTCTCCCCGTGTCTGCGTGGGTTTCCTCCAGGTGCTCTGGTTTCTTCCCACAGTCCATTGATGCGCAGGTTAGGTGGGTTGGCCATGGGAAATTGCCCGTAGTGTCCAGGAATGTGTAGAGCAGGTGGGTTAGCCATGGGAAATGCAAGGTTAGAGGGATAGGGTAGGGGTGAGTCTGGGTGGGATGCTCTTTGGGGGTTCGATGTGGACTAGACGGGCTAAATAGCCTGCTTCCACACTGCGGGGATTCTATGGATCTGAAATCTCCAGCATCACAGATGCCTATCTTTAGCTCATTTGATTTGCTCCACATGATATCAAGAAATAGTTGGAGACATTGGACAGAGCAAAGGCTATGGGCCCTGACAACATTCAAGCAAAAGCAGTGGAAACTTCAGCTTCAGAACTTGCCAAGCTGTTCCAGAACAGCTATATTATTGGCATCTACCCTGACAATGTGGAATGTTACCCAGGTATGACCTGTACACAAAAAGTAGGATAAATCCAGGGCAGTCAATACAATCCCATCAGTCAAAGGTCTGCAAACTGATGGGAAGGATTGTGGACAGTGCTATTAAGTGGCACTTCCTCAATAAGTTTGTGGTTTGCCAGGAGCATCCTGAATCTGAGCTGACAACAGGTTTGATTCGAACAAAGGCCAAAAAGCTGAATCCTACAGGTTAGGTGACACCCCCTTGATGTCAATGCAGCATTTGATCGAGCGAGGTGTCTAGGAGTTCTCGGAAAACTCGGCTCATTGGGAATGAAGGGAAATCTCTCCCCTGGTGTGAGTCACAGCACAGAGGTGGTTGTGGCTGTGGAAAGCACAAACCCTTTAGAGAATACTTTCAGTAACATCGGGATTAAGGTATGATAACAGTACTTCTTCCAACATTCATTTACATTCCACAGTTGCACAGACCAGGCAAGGTACTGAGACTGGCCTTGAGGGAACACTACCAGCAGAGATTTGATGGGCAACTGAATCTGCCCCTTTAAAATAAAACTGCAGAGCTGGAAAAAGCAATAACTTTTTATAGGATACATGATCCTTTTCCGCTGCTACACTGGCACTATCCTCCATCTCTCCCTCCGCTACATCAATGACTGTATCAGCGCCGCCTCATGCTCCCACGAAGAGCTTGAACAGTTCATCAACTTTACTGACACCTCTCACCCCAAACTCAAGTTAACCTGGAACATCTCTGATACCTCTCTCTCCTTCCTGGACCTCTTTGTCTCCATCTTCGGTGACCGTCTGGAAACTGACATCTGTTTCAAGCCCACCGACTCCCACAGCCACCTGGACTACACCTCCTCTCACCCACTCTCCTGCAAGAATATGATCCCCTATTCCCAATTCCTCCACCTCCGCCACATCTGCTCCCAAGATGGGCCATTCTACTCCCAAACATCCCAGATGTCCCCGTTTTCCAAGGACCGTAACATCCCCCTTCCAGGGAGGGTCAAAAATGCCCTCAAACGAATCTCTTGCATTTCCTGCACTTCTGCCCTCACACCCCCTCCCCGCAACAAAAACAAAGACAGAATCCCCCATGTCCTCACCTATCACTCCGCCAACCTCTGTATCCATGTATCATTCTCTGCCACTTCCGCTCCCCCCCCCACTGCAATCCGACCCCAAAACCAAAGAGATATTTCCCTCCCCACCCCTATCTGCTTTCCGTAGGGACTGCTCTCTCCAAGACTCCCTCATCTGCTCCACACTCCCCAGTAAATCCACCAGCCCCAGCACCTTTCCCTGCAACCACAGGAAGTGCTACACCCGCCCTTACGCCTCCCCCCCTCACCTCCATTCAAGGCCCAAAACAGACCTTTCTTATCAAATAGGGGCTCACCTGCACATCTGTCAACTTGTTCTACTGTATCCACTGCTCCCGAAGTGGCGTCCTCTACATTGGTAACACCAAGCAGAGACTTGGAGATCACTTCATAGAGCACCTACACTTGGTATGCGACAAACGACAACACCTTCCGATTACAAACATTTTAACTCCCCCCTCTCACTCCCTGGGTGATGTATCCATCCTGGGCCTCCTCCAGTGTCACAACGAAGCCACCCAGAAACTGGAGGGGCAGCACCTCATATTCCACTTTGGGACCCTACAGTCCTCTGGCCTAAACATGGAATTCACCAGTTTTAAAATCTCCCCAGCCCTGGTTTCATCCCATGTTCATTCCTGCCTCCTTGACCTGACACAACCTATCCATCTTCTCTCCCACCTATCTGATCCACCAAACTCACTGACCAATCCCCACTATTCCCAACCTGCATTCATCTATTGCTATCCCACCTACCTTCCCCAGCACCATGCCTCCTGTCTCTATTCATTTCAGAGCCCCCTCCCGCCTCCACCATTTCTCAAGAAGGGCCCTGACCCGAAACGTCAACTTTTCTGCTCCTCTGATGTCGTCTGGCCTGCTGTATCCATCCAGCTCCGCACTGTGTTGCACCAAAAATAAATTTGCTTTGGCTGTTAGTATGAAAAAGCTTAGTCAGCAAAGTTGTAAAGATCCTCTGACACAGATATCCTGTAGATGGAGTATACAATTCTCCTCAACAACACCCTAACAGGACTCTGTGACTCATTTCAAAGAGTTGCTGTTTTATCCCATGTCATTAATTTGGTGATTAATGAATATTCTCTATAATCCACCCAATAGTGAAATCAAACAGATAAGCTCAAGGTTCTGGATGAATGTGTTCTTCCCTTATTGCGGTTGTTGAAATGACACAATATTCTGATCGATTGATTTATTGTTTTCACATAGTCATACAGCACAGACCCTTCAGTCCATGCTGACAAATACCGGACACTGTACTCCAGAAGAGGCCCCTCCAATGTCCTGTACAGACTCAACGCGACTTCCCAACTCCTATACTCAAAGGACTCAGCAATGAAGGCAAGTGTGCTAAATGCCTTCTAAGCCACCCTGTTCTACACCACTACTCAAGGTCCTACCATTAACCGCACCTGTTTGTTCTACCAAAATGCATGTGTTGAGATACAGTGAAAAGTGTTGTTTTGCAAGCTACACAGGCAGATCATACCGTACAAAGTCCGTCAGGGTAGCAGAACGCTGTGATCTGATTTTCCAAAATCAGATGGGGGATTTGATGGTTTTTAACAATGGTCAAGAATGCTTGGACTTTAAGTGGGACAGACATGTTGATGGTTTTTTGACATTTTGGATGTTTAGGCCCTCCTTTTCATAAAGATGAATATATAACTGGTTAAACACTGGGTTCTGTCTGTGGCTTGGCTTCGTGGATCACCAAGCTTTCCATTTAGAGAATGGAAGCAATAGTGGTTAGATCACTGCCATAACGATCGAGAGGCCCAGGCTAATCCAAAGAGAGAGGTTCAAATCCCACCATGGCCACGTGGGAGACTTCAAATTCAATCAATTAACAAAATAAACCAGATATTAAATGATAGGCTCATTAATAAAGATTATGAAACAATCAGATTGACACAAAGACAGGGAAGGAAATCTGTCCAAAGCACATCCAATCTATGTGTGACTCCAGTCACACAGCAATGTGGCTGACTCTGAGTTACACTTCAAAATGGCCCAGAAAACCACTATAATGTGTCTCACTACCATCCGATGAACAGCAATTATAGAGATGGATAATAAATCCTGGGTTCACCCTCCGTGCCCACATGCTTAAATGGGTACATCTGGGAGTACACATACCCAATGTACTCTTTCAGCAGTTCAGGGTGGCACAGTGGCTCAGTGGTTAGCACTGCAGCCTCACAGCATCAGGGACTTGGGTTCAATTCCAGCCTCGGGCAACTATTTGTATGGGTTTTGTACATTCTTCCCATGCCTGCCCGGGTTTCCTCTGGGTGCTCCGGTTTCCTCCCACAAAGTTGCGCATGTTAAGTGGATTGGACATGCTAAATTGCCCATGGTGCCCAGGGATGTGTAGGATAGGTGGATTAGTTATGGGAAATGCAGAGTTATAGGGTATAAGGTTTGGGGGGGGGATGGGACTGGAGGATTGGTTTGGACTCAATGGGCCAAATAGCCTGCTTCCCTACTGTAGGGATTCTGTGAAAAGGTGACTGTTTTCAGGTAGACAGCAGAGAAAACAACTTCGAAACTCTGAACAGGCAGGTTCAAAAACTGCCCACAATTTACAATAGGCCGGATTAAACACCACACTGCTGTTACACTCTGTTAAGTATTGTCAAGCTAAGTGGTCATTTCTGGATTGTGCATTTAACGTCACAGTGTAGATGTATTTTGGCAGTGTTCCTTTCAAGGTGAACCATCCTTAAAAGGTGCTGAAAAGAACCGCTCTGGTTTTAATCAATCCAGGACAATGACATGCAAGGTCGAATGAGAATGTGCAAAAAAAAAGTACAGACAGTGATTCAATCTTGTGGGATCATTCTTCACACATTATAGAAATTTGGCACCAGTTAGACTGGCGTGAGGAAAACTGTGTGGTTTGCAGCTTGATAATTTCCACAATCACTGCAGTAACTTGACCATTTGGTTTATTTAATGCTCTATATTTACTGCCCTTTTCTCTAACCCCTACAGGTTAATCCTGGACCACCAATCTGTCCTGCTCCACCCACACTGAGTCAACGGTCCGGAAAGCACACCAACGTCTCTACTTCCTCAGGAGGCTAAGAAAATTCGGCATGTCCACACGGATTCCTAACAATTTTTACAGATGCAGCATCGAAAGCATCCCATCCGGATGCCTCACAGTGTGGCACTGCAACAGCTCTTCCCAAGGCTGCAAAAAATTACAGCGAGTTGTGAACACAGCCCAGTCCATCACGTAAACCAGCCTTCCACCCATTGACACCATCCATACTTTCTCTTCCTTGGGAAAGCAGCCAACATCATCAAAGACCCCTCCCACCTATTTATAATATCTTCTGTTGAATAAATTCAAGAACAGCTTCTTCCCCTTGATTATCAGACTTTTGAACAGACTTCTCAAATGTTAATTCTGATCTTTCTCTGCACCTTCTTGTGGCTGTAATACTGCATTCTGTTCTGCTACCCTGATGCACTTTGAACTAGGTGCCTGTATAGCACACAAAACACACTTTCCATTGTAGAAGGTGATCTTTCCATTGTATCTCGGTACATGTGACAACAATAAATCAATCAATAATTCAAACACCACTTCAAGATTTATTGTAAATCATTAACACAGTTATGCTGTTATCAGACACATCTGCTCCGTTCTGTTCAATGTCTGGATACAACAGATTCCACAGTGTGTTTTTCTAACCCACCATGCCATACCAACCCAATCCCCAAGAGGCCATATCAGCCACTTTCCCCTCACAAGAACCCCCTTTCAAACTCAAATCTTCATCACCAACCTACTTACCCTGCCAATCCACCCCTAACACTGATCCAATCCCTCCCCCTTTTCAATAATCAACTCCTGCTGTGTCAAGCCAGCAAACATCGCTAGTAAATGAAAACCAAATACTGCAAAGTTGGATATCTGAAATAAAAAAACAGAATCCGCTGGAGAAACTCAGCTGGACTGGCAGCCTTCAGGGAGAGACAAACAGAGTTAAATGTTTTGAGTCCAGAGACTTTTCCTATAGATTCATAGAGTGCAGAAAAGGCCATTCAAGTCAGCACCGACATGACTGCCACTAACAGTGCGCTAATCCCAATTTCCTGCACATGTCCCACATCCTGAAATTTGAAGTACTCATCCTAATACGTTTTTAAAGGTTGTAAGGTTTCCAGCCTCCATTTCCTGCCTGAGCACTGCATTCCAAGTTTCAGCACCCACTGAGTGAAAAAGGTTTATTACCCAATGCCCTCCGAATCTCCTGCCCCTTATCCTAAAACCATGCTCCCTTTGCGATTGGCCTGTCCAGAAAATGGGAACAGCTGCTCTGTATTCATCCTGTCCGGTCCCCCCGTAATCTTACACACTTCAATCATGTCCCCCCCCCAACCCCTATCTGGTCTTTCCTTCCAGCTCAATTTCTCCAGCCTGGGTAGCATCCTGGTGAACCTCCTCTGCACCCCCATTAGTGTGGACCCCGTCTAGCGCGCTCCATCAGAAAGCCATCTCCCTCTCTCTGATGGGCCAAAGTTCCACACATCCACTGTAGGCACCCAGCTCTATAGCTCCACCATCTGCCTCAACCCTTTAACTGCACCTGCAGCCAGACAGCTGGTCTGACATGCTGTTTTGAATGAGCGGCTACTTCCTCTAATTAAACATTAGGAAAACCAAGCCTGTTACCTTAAAGTCCCTGCCACCAAATTTGAAAGCTCGGGATCATTGTCAACCCCGGGCTCAGCTAATTCTGATCTAGGATCCTGTCTGCCGTTAAAACAGCCAAATTCGAGCACTGTCACTGTCACGTTACGTACATGGGGTTACCTTGAGGTTTAGATTAGATTTAGACCTTACCGTCATGTGTACTCAAGTACAAAAGTACAGGAGTACAGCGAAGAATTTTCAATGTCACCATGCACGGAACCATCTTAGGTACAAATAAAGGTGGACAGAAATAAGGAAAAAAGTTAAAAGTCACTCTTAGTGTAGTGTAAAGAAAGTAAAGAAATAAAGTTAAAAGTTAAACATTAAAGTCCTTCTTAGTATTAAGTCAAAAAAAATGAAGCTAAAAGTTCAACCATTGCAGTCTTTCTGAAGTACTTAGCCATGCACTTCTGATAAGGGCTTGATCCCCTCCGCTTTTGGCACACTTTCCCCGTTCTAGCTCAGTCTCTGCTGCTCTCATCGTCGCTGTAGATGTCAGGGAACCTGCATCACTGCATTGGGCTCACTCCTGGGATCTCAGACCGCCAAAGTCCCAATCCAGGTGCCCTCTGTGCCATGCCTCGGTCTCGCCTTTAGCCCATGCACCAGGCATCAGGAACTCAGAAAAAGTCCCATGTCAGGCCCCCAGCTGGTGCCTTGCACTGGACATCAAGCCAATAGATCATTTCCACAAGCCCGATACCGCCACCGCCATAGAATATATCGCACAGAAACAGGTCATTGACTCAACCAGTCCATGCCAGTGTTTGTACTGCCCCTGCATCATGACCATCTTTTCCCTTCCCCTTCATGCACTTGTCTAACATCCTGTCAAATACATCTACACTATTCACACCAACAGCTTCTCTATCTTGCCCTGAAATCTTGCCGCCAGAAAGCCTATTCACTGCTGCCTTTGTTCCCTGATGTGAAAGCCTCACATTTTGTTCATACAAAATCAGACTTAATCATAGAATGCCTACAGTGTGGAAACAGGCCCTTCGGCCCGACAAGTCCACACTGACCCTCAGAGCACCCCACCCAGACACATCCCCCTATAGCCCACCTATTTCACACACCCCTAAACACTGCGGGTAGTATAGCACGGCCAAGCCACCCCAACCTGCACATCTTTGGACTGTGGGAGGAAACCGGAGCACCCGGAGGAAGCCCACGCAGACACAGGGAGAATGCGCAAACTCCACACAGACAGTCGCCCGAGGCGGGAATCGAACCCCGGTCCCTGGTGCTGTGAGGCAGCAGTACTACCATCTGAGCCACCATGCTGCCCATGTCAGTCAGAATTTGGAACAGTCACTTGACCCCCGTTTTAAAAACTTAAATTTAAAAAAAGGTCCAAATTATAACATTTTCAAAAATCTCTTAACAATAATAAAACATTTTCTCCTACTGAATGCATCAAAATCCTTCATAATTTTAACTTTTCTATAAATCTCTTCAGAATGTTCTGCCAGTGGAGGTGGTGGAGGCTGGAACAATTACAACCTATAAAACGCATCCAGAAAGATATACAAATAGGAAGGGTTTAGAGAGATAATGGGCCATATTCTGGCAAACGGGACTAGGTCAGATTGGGATGTCTGATTAGATTAGATTCCCTACAGTGTGGAAACAGGCCCTTTGGCCCAACAAGTCCACACCACCGCATGAAGCATCCCACCCAGACCCATCCCCCTATAACCCACACACCCCTGAACCCTACAGGCAATTTAGCACGGCCAATCCACCTAACCTGCACATCTTTGGACTGTGGGAGGAAACCAGAGCACCCGGAGGAAACCCACACAGACACGGGGAGAATGTGCAAACTTCACACAGACAGTTGCCCGAGGTGGGAATCGAACCCGGGTCCCTGGCGCTGTGAGGCTGCAGTGCTAACCACTGTGGCACTGTGCCGCCAAGTCGACAAGGACGAGTTGGACCAAAGGGTCCATTTCCATGCTGTGTTACTCTATTCAACCACTCCCTTTGGTAGCAAGTTTGGGATTCTCAATCATCTTTGGGTAAGGGAGTTTCTGCTGAATTCCCTGTTGGATGCCTTGATGACTTTAATGGCAGCTCAGTGGTTAACACCGCTCCCTCACAGCACCAGGGACTTGGGTTTGATTCCACCTTTGGGCAACTACTTGGTGGAGTTTGCACATTTGCATGAGTTTTCTTCAGGTGCTCCAGTTTCCTCCCACAGCACAAAAATGTGTAGCTTAGGTGGATCGGCCATGGGAAATGCATAGACTAGGTGGGTGGGATGCTCTTTGGAGGGTTGCTGTGGACTCAAAAGGGCCAAATGGCCTGCTCCATACTTTAGGGGTTGTCTGAGCATTTTAAATTGAGGGCCTCCAACATCTTCCATCACTGCCCCTGCCTTAGCTCTTTGTGTTACTGGAGATCACAACGTACCCAGTGGTTGCCCCCCTGGAAAACTCTATCCACATCTCACACCCAATCCAGCTCATCCAGCATGCCAAGGATTCAAAATTTTGAAGGTATGAGGAGGATAGTGATCAGGGATAGTCAACATGGCTTTGTGATTGGGAAATCGTATCTCACTAACTTAACTGAGTTTTTTGAAGAAGTAACGAAGAGGATGGATAAAGGTAGAGCAGTGAACGTGATCTATATGGGCTTCAGTGAGATGCTCGACCAGGTTCCTCATGTTAGACTGGTTAGCAAGGTTAGAACACTTGGAATAGAGGGAGAACCAGCCATTTGGATACAGAACTGGCTTGAAGGTAGAAGACGGAGGGTGGTAGTGGAGCAGTTAGCAAGAACTGCAGATGCTGGAAGTCAGAGTCAATACAGTGTAGAGCTGAGGGAACACAGCAGTATCAGAGGAGGAGAAAAGTCGATGCTTCAGGTTGGGACCCTTCATCAGGGTCCTGATCTTAAATATTAACGTCCTCCCTCCCCTGATGCTGTCAGCTGTTGTGGTTGTGGAGGGTTCCTTTTCAGACTGGAGACCTGTGACCAATAGTATGCCACAAGGATTGGTGCTGGGTCCACTGCTTTTTGTTATTTATACAAATGACTTGGATGTGAACATCAGTGGAACAGTTAGTAGGTTTGCAGATGATATCAAAATTGCAGGTGTAGTGGACAGCGAACAAGGTTATCTCAGAATACAACAGGATCTTGATCAGTTGGGCAAATGAGTCAAGGAGTGGCAGATGGAGTTAATAAATAAATATGAGGTGGTGCATTTTGGAAAGGCAAATCAGGGCAGGACTTATACATTTAATGGTAAGGTCCTGGGGAGTGCTGCTGAACAGAGACCTTGGAGTGCAGGTTCATAGTTCCTTGAACGTGGAGCCACAGGTAGATAGTACTGAAAAGATGTTTGGTATGCTTGCCTTTATTAGTCAGTGCATTGAGTGTAGGAATTGGGAGGTCATGTTGCAACTGCACAGGACATTGATTAGGCCACTTTTAGAATATTGCATGCAGTTCTGGTCTCCCTGCTGTAGGAAGGATGTTGTGAAACTTGGAAGGGTTCAGAAAAGATATACAAGGATGTGGCAGTGGTTGGAGGGTTTGAGCTACAGGGAGAGGCTGAATAGGCCGGGCCTATTTTCCCTGGAGCATTGGAGGCTGAGGAGTGACCTTATAGAGGTTTATAAACTCATGAGGGGCATGGATAGGGTAAAGAGACAAGGTCTTTTCCCTGGGGCAGTGAAGTCCAAAACTAGAGGGATACATTCAAGGTGAGAGGGTAAAGATTTAAAACAGACCTAATGGACAACTTTTTCATACAGAGGGGTGGTGTATATATGGAAGTGGGGAAAGCTGGTACAATTACAACATTTGAAAGGCATCTGGATCGGTAGATAAATGGGAAGGGTTTAGAGGGATATGAGCTAAATGGAAGTAGATTTATTTAGGATACCTGGTTGGCATGGACAAGTTGGACCTAAGGGTCCATTTCTACGCTGCATACCTCTATGACTCTATGTTAGGACAATTTTCAACAGTGGAGAGGAAAGTTCATTAAGGTATTCAAAAGCACGGGCTGGAGTAGACAGAGACAGTTCCCAGTTGTGTCTGAGAGTGTGGCGCAGGCAAATTCACTGGTGTGGTTAAGGTCTGTAATGTACTGTTTGAGAGTGTGGGGCTGCGATGTAGGTTTAATCGAAGCTTTCAAAAAGGAATTAGATCATTACGCAGAAAGGAATAGAGTGTGGCATGACAGGGAGTGAACTGGTGATTTATGTGCTCCCTTGGGTCTAGACCGAGTTCCAGTTGGACAACACCCCATGTGCACCACTCTCTCCCCAGCCTCAGTGACCTTGGGGCTGCAGGTCCTTCAGGTGCAGCCACTTGCGAAGGAGCTGCTCTGGGCTCAGATTCCGGAAGTCGTCTCACGCAGGAAGGACCGTTCGCACAGCCTGCCGGGACGTGTAGTCTCTGCAAACATTTCCCAGAGTGCTCCGGTAATCATGGACTGTACGCATGCGTGGGGTATCCGCTTCAGGTGAGGCGAATGTGAGAGAGGGGATGGGTTTATGTGTGTGTCTCTGTGGGTGAATATATATGTGTGTGTCTCTGTGGGTGAATATATGTGTGTGTGTCTCTGTGGGTGAATATATGTGTGTGTTTCTGTGGGTGAATATATATGTGTGTGTGCGCTCTGTACAGTGTTAGTTGGTGCCAATGTTGGCACAGATTCTCTTTCCGTACAAAAGGCAGTCAGTTATGAATTGTTTCAGAGATAATGGGAACTGCAGATGCTGGAGAATCCGAGATGACAAATTGCGAGGCTGGATGAACACAGCAGGCCAAGCAGCATCTCAGGAGCACAAAAGCTGACGTTTCGGGCCTAGACCCTTCATCAGAAAATGAATTATGAATCGCTGCTCCCTCCCTCTCCCCCCCCCCCCAAGGTTACCCCCTGCCGTTCCCTCCCTTCCCCCTAAGGTTACCAAACTGCTGATCTCTCCTCAGTTTTTTTCATCTCTGTCAGAGGCGCTCCACTTAACCCATTTTTAAAATTAATTTCTTTTGCTCACATTCTGACACAAATCCCTTAGGTTCTTAGACATGGTAGGAACTGCTGATGCCAGTGGCTGAGATAACAAGGTGGTATCTCAGACTATTTATCTGTTTATTTCAGAGCTTCCCCCCTTCCCCTCCCCCACTTCTGAAGAAGGGTCCAGACACAAAACATCAGCCTTCCTGCTCCTCTGATGCTACCTGGCCTGCTGCATTCATCCAGCTCCACACCTTGTCATCCCTTTGGTTCCTGATATCCAGAAGGTTTTTTTATAGCTCCACAAAGAGCTCCAGGAGGTTGGTTGGACAGGATCTCTGTCTTCCACACAGCAAGCATCTCACTTTTGCTCCTTATCTGCCACTTATTCACTAGTTGGATTCCACAGAAGGGATGTCAGTGCTTTTATTCCCAAATTACGTTCTTTATTCTTTCCTGTTTAGTCTCTGATCCTGTTTCTAAGGCAACTTTAAGGATGGCTGTTAGGACCACTGCGTGCAAACCTGTGAGGTGACAGAAACCCTCACAACATTTGAGAAATACTTGAAGCACTGTAACTATTAGGCTGTGGAGTTTGAGCTCAATAATAGAGTGAAGTTAGATGGTTCCCATGTGATTCATGGGAAAACATACTGAGACCTTAATGCTGAATAACATACTACATATTGATGACAATATACACAGATCCATTCCCTCTGTTTGTGGTATAGGGTCTTACAGTGCAGATGGAGGCCACTGATGCCTGTGCAAGCTCTATGAAAGAGAACTATCTGCTGTCCCCTCTGGCTCTTCCTGCTTATCCCCATGAGAATGTTCAGGAGGCTTTTGTAAATATCTTGTACGTTCTATTGCCTTTGCCCTTCAATTTCAACTTTATTATTTAACATAAAAAACCAAAAAGTTAAAGGGTTTTGTTTAAGTAACTAATGCACATCATTGATCACAGCACACACATTGACCTTTTGAAGCTTCAAAATCCGCCCCCCCCCAAAAGAGGGATCAGCTTATTTGCCAAACATAACATAACAAGCCAAGCAGCAAATAGAAATACAGACACTTAGATTTTTCTCCATTGGGATACATTGGTAACTGTACCATCCTTGTATGGGAAGATGGGAAAGTTGATCACTGCTCATTTTAAGAGTGGGTTTTTTTTCAGTATTTGGTCTGATAAACCCGCTCTGCTTTGGTCCTTTGCAACAGACAATTGTGCCAAAAGAAAACAAAATAAAAATCACTTTCCCGATGTCTTAATTGCACTCAGAAAAGTACATGAGATATATGCTTAATACATAAAAAATTCCATGGCTAAATTAAAGCTTTGCTGTCCCTCTCTGTTATCTCCCAGTAGAAAAACAACATTGGGCCCATCAATCTATAGTTGACCAATTGCACATGTAATTTCTAAAATCTCATCCTGCTTTCAAATCAATTAAAATCATTCACAGTGGTTAACATAAAAACTGTCATTTCTTGATACATCTTGAGAGGTTATTTTAAAGGTATACCTGACAGGAATGGCCTTTAAGTCATTTTTACTTTCTGTTAATGGCCCTGCCTTAAACTAAAGTGATTATCGAGGCCTCCACAAAACGACAGATTATAGAAATCCCCAGAGCCAATGTAATAAAATGTACACACGCCACCTACAAAATTTTGTCTGTTGGATAGTTTTACAGTTCACAAAGATGTTAATGGTCAGGATTTTAAAAAAAAACATACTTTTTAAAAATAAATTCCCAGTCTGGTTTCAGTTAATTATTTCTGTTCAGTTATGGTCATTTTTTTTCATCTGACTTACTAAAGGTCAATTACATCGTGATTGAAGTCGCAGTTGCGCTCCATTTCAATTCTTTTTTTTAAAAAGGCTTTCATTACTGTTATAATTCAGGCAGTTGGGAGTTTATTAGCAGAAAGGGATGGATCAATTTATACTGAGCAATCTGTACTATGTTCAAATATGTAGCCTTTGTGTGGAAACTCACTTGCTTTATGCATGGTGTGTTTTTGCTAAACATATTTACCTTGGTTATTTAAAAGAAGAATGATATTTTTTCTTGTCTCCTTGTTAAGGAAGGATATACTTACCATTAAAGAATAGGAATAAAAGTTCACAAAATATGTCACTTTGATAGTAGGATTGCCCTGTGAGGAGAGTTTAAAGAGATTGGGCCTGTATTCTGTAGCGTTTAGAAGAAGAGGAATTTACCTCATTGAATATTACAAAATTCTTGCAGGACTTGATGGGACAAGGACATAAAGGATCCTTCTCCTGGCCCTTTCTGAAGAAGGGTCCTGACCCGAAAGGTCAGCTTTTTTCTCCCCTGATGGTGTCTGTCTTGCTGTGTTCCTCCAGCTCCACACTGTGTTATTTCCCCTGGCTCTGTGGTCTAGAACTGAGGACCAGTCTCAGAATAAGTCGCAAGTCATTTTGGACTGAGGTGAGGAATTTCTTCATCCAGGGGGAGGAGAATCTTGGAAATTTGTAGAGGTGCATTCATTGAATGTACTGGAAACTGAAAATAGTAGAAAGTAGAGATATAAAGGGATATGGGGATAAAGTTGAAGTAGATCGGCCATGATCTATTTGAATGGTGGAGCAGGCTTAAAGGAGGCAAATGGTCAAACTACTTCTGTCCTAATATTTATCCAGTCTCTTGCTGGAAGTTACTGTTAAACACGCTTTCATCAACAACTGCATTAAGGATCATAAGAAAACAGTGGAGAAAAAAACAATAATTCTCCATTTCAGTGCTAGCTCTTCGGGATTTGCATATTTGAGACAGAGATGGGTGGGAGTTCCCACTCTCAGATGGTGGTGAATCTGTAGAAGACTTTACCACGGAGGGTTGTTAAGATTGAGTCATTCAGGAGATTTAAGGCCAAGAGATTTTTAATCAGTCGGGGAATCAAGGGAACTTTCAGGAAAGTGGAGCTGTGGAATATCAGATCAGCTATGATCTTATTGAACAGCAGAGCAGACTTGACGGGCTAAATAACCTATATCTGCTCCTATCTCTTATGGTCTTTATCATTGTACCTTCTGGCTACTGATGCTCTGCTAATGGAAATCCTCTCTTCTTATACATCATCCCTTTCCTAATGTGAATAATGAGATTAAATCTCCCACTAACCTTCTCTTTCGCAAGGAGATTAACCCACCTTCTCACTAATAAACACCTACTCCAATTTTGAGGCTTTTCAAAATGTTGCATGCCAAATTTCTGACAATACGCTGTTTGGGTTCAGCCCCAACTGATCTGTTGACTCTCCTGACTCTCTCAGATAACCATACCATCCTCTTCTGGAGCTTGACGGGTCGTTCAGATTATGGAACACGGACTCCGCTGGTTCATCAGCAACTCTCTCCGAAGGCAGGGTCATCTTGGGAGGACCTGCAGACGCTTTTGCCAGCTGACGCAAAATATAACGACATGTAGACAGACTGGCAGATTTTGCTTGTCGCGTCTCCCTGGAAATGTTTACAGGCCCCAGTCAGAGAGGCACTGTCATAATGACTTCAGTGAACTACTTCAGCTGGAAGCTGTGAGGAAGTACATTGATGATCTGAAAGACGAGTACAAAGAAATCACAAACAGACTGAATTGCAACCAGTCACACGAGGAAGATGGAAAGTTATTAAGCAGACGTCATGTCAGGCTGGCTCCCCTCGCCTCAGTTTTGGAAGAGCTGCAGTCGTCAGAAAAAGATTTGCTTGAATTGGAATCTATATACAATAGTAATGAAAGTTCCACTTTTGTATTTGGCGTTGTTATCATTTTGTTGATCTTTGGCATTTTTTTGTTGCTTTTAATGATCTCCAGTTGTGGGCTGTTTTAAACCAACCTGTGGGAGAGTCTAAAACCAGAGGCCACTGAGAAATCCATGAGGGAATTAAAGAGGAACTTGGGTGCGCAGGAGAATGTGGAACTTGTTCCTGTGTTGAACAGCAGATAATGCACTTAAGAAGAAACTAAATGAGGGATAAAAGCACAGAGGGATTTGTAGACAGTGTGGGAGGATGTTTGTGTGCAGGATAAACACTGGCATGGAGCAGTTAGGCTAAACAGCCTTTCTCTAAATTCATTGGATTGTAGCAATATGACTACGTCTGTGTGCCAGCAGGTGGCTGCGATAGGGTTAGATAGCTCAAAATGCAATTGCTGTTTGAGAATAAAAGGTCTCCCCTTTAAGACAGGGATGAGGAGGAATGCATTCCCTTAGGATTGTTAGACTATGGAGTTCTCTTGTGCAGAAGATAAAGCCTTGTCTTTGTTCAAGGCTGAGGTAGGTAGATTTTTGTCAGATGAGGGTGTCAAAAGTTTGAGTCAGACTGGAAAGTGGAGCAAAGTTTGCAACCAGATCAACAATGATTTTAATGAATCGCAGAGTAGATGCAAATGGTCTATTCCTGCTACAATATCTGGTGTTCCAGTATCTTCCTGATATTACCAGAACTGGTCATGTGGAGGGAAGCACATAAAGAGGGAAGGACTTACGAGACTGATACACCTTCAGCCATGAAATTGTTTTGTTTCTTAAGTCATTGATAACCATGGTACCAGCACTAGGTTCAAACAGCACAAAGTAACTCTGCACAGTAGAGAATTGGGATAGCAGATTTGGTGAATGCAGCAGTTATCTGCTGATTGAACCCACTGTCAGCATTGAGCCATTCTTGTCTGGCTAAGAATTTATCTGATTAAAAAGTTCGAATCCTCAACAATATGGTGCAACCTCACTTGAGGTTTTGTGAAAGTGTGGCATTTAATTTTCCACTGGCTTTCGATTCCAGAATGTGATCTCTGCTCGTGGATGTGCTCCACATTTCTGTAACCCTGTGTCCATGGCCCTCCATCAGTGCCAGAGGCTCCAGCCATCAGGTACTCCCTTCCTGGATCACTTGACCCTTATTACCCTTTTCTGGCTTTATCAGCGTCCTCGTGACTAGCCTTTTATCCAACTTTGCTTCTTGTTTTGTCTACCCTACCATTCCAACTCCTGATCCATGCCTGTTTCTCCTCAGGGAATTAATTTGCCTTAATTGACCAGTTCAGACATATTTTGAAAAGTGGGATTTGAACCTTTGGGCCCAGAGGTGGGAACACTGCCACTATCCCACAAGCCTCTTGGGTCTCTCTTTATTGAGGACTTTGTATAATTACAAATTTTGCCGATTAATTGCCAGAGCATCAAAGTTGAAACATTCAACACGAGAAGGCTGAGTTTGGATTTCATAGAGAGCTGTATAAAACCGTGAAAGAGTTTGACAGAATAGGTCATTTGTCACTGAGACCAAATCCAGGTGCTGTAAACCTGAGATCATCATGAAGTATTCCATCAGGAGAAATGTCCTTGGAGAATGTGGAACTCAATATCATAGAATAATTGAGGCCAATATTATAGTTGTACTTATGTAGATCCATTTTTAAAAAATATATACTTGCTATAGAAAGGAGTGCAAGGGTGGTTCACCAGACTAATTCTGGGACGGTGGGGTTGCCCTACACAGAGATAGGGATTGAGGAGACTGGCCCTGTATTCTCTAGGATTTGGAAGAATGAGTGGTGATCCATTGAAGCATAGAAAATTCTTACAGGACTCGACAAAATAGATGCGAGAAGGATGGGGAAACCAAGACCCAAGGTCTCAGAATACGGATTGATAATTTAGGAATGAGATGAGGAGGAATTTCTTTGCTCAGAGAGCAGTGAATCTTTGCCACCTAACTCTTGGAAGTTTCCATCCAAAAGTATAGCGGAAACTCAAATCATCGAGCAGGTTCAAGTCAGAGATCAATGGGTTTCTAGATACCAATACCATCAAACAATAAGGGGATAGCATGAGAAAATGGTGGAGGTAGATGAGGTTAGCTAACATGGTGTCACTATTTAAGAAAGCTGGTAAGGAAAAGCCAGGGAACTATAGACCGGTGAGCCTGATATCAGTGGTGGGCGCGTTGTTGGAGGGAATCCTGAAAGACAGGATTTACATGTATTTGGAAAGGCAGGGACTGATTTGGGATAGTCAATGTGGCTTTGTGCGTGGGAAATCGTGTTTCACTAGTTTGATTGAGATTTTTGGTCGAGTAATAAAGAGGATCGATGAGGGCAGAGCAGTGGATGTAATCTATATGGACTTCAGTAATGCGCTCAATAAGGTTCCTCATGGTAGACTGGTTAGCAAAGTTTGATCACATGGAATTCAGGACAACTAGCCATTTGGATACAGAATCGGCTCGAAGGTAGTGACAGAAGATGGTGGAGGGTTCCATTTCAGACTGGAGGCCTGTGACCAGCAGTGCACCACAAGAATCAGTGATGGGTCCACTGATTTTCATCACTTACATGAATGACTTGGATGTGAACATAGGATTATGCTTAGTAAGTTTTCACATGACACTAAAATTGGAGGTGGACAGCAAAAGGAGGTTACCTCAGTACAGTGGGATCTTGATCAGGTGGGAAGATGAGTCAAGGAATGGCAGATGGAGTATAGTTTAGATAAATGTGAGGTGCTGCATTTTGTAAAGGCAAGTCAGGACAGGACTTATACACTTACTATTAAGTCCCTGGGGAGTGTTGCTGAGCAAAGAGACCTTGGAGTGCAGGTTCATAGTTAGTTGAAAGTGGAGTCACAGGTAGGTAGAATAGTGAAGAAGGCACTTAGTATGCTTCCCTTTATTTGACATTGCATTGAGTATAGGAGTTGGGAGATCACGTTGCGGCTATACAGGACATTAGTTAGGCGACTTTTAGAATACTGTTTGCAATTCTGATCACTCTGCTATTTGAAAGATGTTGTGAAACTTGGAAGGGTTCAGAAGAGATTTACGAGGATGTTGGCCAGGATTGGAGGGTTTGAGCTACAGGGAGAAGCTGATTAGGCTGGGGCTGTTTTCCCTGGAGCGTTGGAAGCTGAGGGGTGACCTTTATAGAAGTTTATAAAATCATAAGGGGCATGGAAGGGTGAATAGCCAACATCTTTACTTGGAGTGGGGAATCCAAAATTTGAGGGCATAGGTTTAAGGTCAGAGGGGGACGATTTAAAAGGGTCCTAAGGGGCAACTTTTTCTTGCAGAGGGTGGTGCGTGTCTGGAATGAGCCACCAGAGGAAGCGATGGAGGCTGGTACAGTTACAACATTGGAAAAGCATCTGGATGGGTATATGATTAGGAGTGGTTTGGAGGGATATGGGCCAAATAGTGGCAAATGGGACGCGATTTATTAAGAACGGCTGGTCGGCATGGACGAATTGGACCGAAGGGTCCATTTCCATGTTGTACATCTCTTTGACTGTATAACCGTAATCTAGAATGGCAGAGTAGGCTTGTGAGGATGAATGGCCTATCTCTGCTCCAACATTTCAGGAAAGAAATAGAGGGATATGAGATGAAGTAGGGTGGGAGGAAGCTCATGTGAAGCTTTAACACTAACTGATCATGGTGTGATTAGTCGGGTTCTGTGCTGTAAAATTCTGCATAAAAGCTGAGAATGGTGATGACATGAGTGAGTCAAGCAGAAGCAAGTGAGGCTGAGTTGCTGTTTGGTAGATACTGAGCACTTCATGTTTGATGTAGCCCTACAAATGTGTAGACTAGCCAGAACTGCTATATTGTGGCTGTTGGACAAGAAACTCAAAGAACCTGAAACTAAACAACAAAGGTTTTTCAATTTCTTTGGTACTTTTAAAGCATTTATTTACTACTAATTTTTAACCAATTTGCTTTCAGGTCTGAAGGCCAGAGATGACCAGGAGTTGATACCATTGGTCCTTGAAGAACAGCAGCAGTTGAACAAAAGCATTGTGGTTTTACAGGGAAAGGTGAGTGTAAATGGGTATCCAGGAAATTCTTCCGAAAAAAAAGTCCATTTCGTTTGTTGGATAGCTTGTCTGACTTCAAGAGATGCAGAAATTCCTTTAACTAAAAAGAAGCATAAATTTTGACCCTATAGGAAGGACATTGAGCCCATTGTTCTGATTTTCTGATTCAAAACACTCTTACAGGCAGTGTTCCCCTATAGTCTCAGTGTAGCCTTCTGCATTTTACCTTGAATCTATGCCTCCTGTTTATTGACCTCTCTACTGATGGTAAAAGTGTCTTCCTATTCACTCTATCTATGCCCCTCATAATCCTTTACACCTCAATCCAATCTTCACTGCTCCAAGGAAAACAGGCCCAGTCTATCCAATCTTTTCCTCATAGCTCAGACCATCCAGCCCAGGTAGCATCCTGGTGAATCTCCTCTGTTCCCTCTCTAGTACAATCATATCCTTCCTGTAATGTGGTGACCAGAACTGCACACAGGACCCCACTAACTAACTAACCAACATTTTATACAGTTCCAGCAGCTAATAAAAAAAACAATTATCCTACATGCCGCCTTAACTAGCTGATATTTTCAGGGATCCCTGGATTTGCATCCGAGGTCCCTCTGCTCTGCTGTACTTTCCAGGGCTCTATCGTTCATGGTATAATCCCATGCTTCATTAGCCTGCCCCAAGTGCATGACCTCCCACTTCTCTGGGTTGAATTTGATTTGCCAAATTTCAGTCCACTGACCAGTTTGCCGATACCTTCACGCAGATTGCAGCAGGCGGCACGGTGGCTCAGTGGTTAGCACTGCTGCCTCATCGCCCTGGGGAACCGGGTTTGAATCCATCCATGGTCAACTCTCTGTGTGAAGTTTGTATGTTCTCCCAATGTCTACAAGGAGATGAGTGCTCTGGTTTCCTCCCACAGTCCAAAATTTTGCAGTTTAGGTAGATTGGCCACACTAAATTACTCTCTGTAATGTCCAGTGATGTGCAGACTGGGTGGATTAACCATGGTAAGTGTTGGATTAGGGGATAGGGCGGAGTTTGGATCTGGGCAGGATGCCCTTCAGAGGTTCAGTACAGACTGAATGAGCCAAATGGCCTCTTTCTGCACTGTAGGGACTCTATGATTCTATTTTACAAGATTACAGTCCTCCTCTCTATTTACCATATTGACGACTTTCCTGTTATCCGCAAACGACTTGATCATACTCTGTAAATGTACACAATAAACAGCAAGAGACCTAGCGCTGAGCCCTGTGGAACTCCACATAAAACAGACCCAGTCACAGATATATCCTTCTGTTATCATTCTCTACTTGCTGCTTGTCAGCTGCTTTTGGATCCAGCGTTCCACTTTGCCTTAGATTCCATTGGCTGTTACTTCCTTGACCAGTCTTAAAGGGACCTTATCTAAAGCCTTGCTAAAGTCCACGCAGACTGCAGCAAAAGCATTACCTCTCCTGGTTTCGTCACTCAAATGTGTCCGCTGAACAAATCCATGCTGGGTATCCCTTATTAATCCGTGTCTCTCCAAGTGTAGATATTAGATTAGATTCCCTACAGTGTGGAAACAGGACCTTCGGCCCAACAAGTCCACACCGCCCCTTGAAGCATCCCACCCAGACCCATCCTCCTATAACCCACACACCCCTGAACACTACGGGTAATTTAGCATGGCCGATCCACCCAGCATGCACATCTTTGGACTGTGGGAGGAAACCGGAGCACCCGGAGGAAACCCACGCAGACACGGGGAGAATGTGCAAACTCCACACAGCCTGAGGCTGGAATCGAACCCGGGTCCCTGGCGCTGTGAGGTTGCAGTGCTAACCACTGAGCCACCGTGCTGCCACAATTTATATATATAAATATAAGTATTGGGAAGCTTGAAATGAATGCCTTCCTTTTCCATTATAAATTATATTCTCTAGCCATTGACACCAACTCTATCACTTGCTTCTGAATAGGACCAATCGTGATGTCATATTTGATCCCAACGTGATCTGGGAGATCAAAAAGGCGTTTGCTCAGGTGCGATATGAAAGGTTACTACACAGCATGTCATGGTTTCTTTATTTATCTGTGGAATGTGGGAGTCACTGGCTAGGCCAGCATTTACTGCTCAGGGAGTAGTTAAGGGTCAACCACATTACTGTGGGTCTGGAGGGACTTGTAGGCCAGATGAGGACAGCAGATTTTCTTTCCTAAAGAATACAAACAAACCAGGTGAGATTTTATGACAGTTGACAGTGGTTACATGTTTGACATCAGGTCAACACTCTATTCCACAGAGTTATTATTAAAGTCAGATTTCACCATATGCCAAATGTTATTTGAATGCTTGTCCAGGACATTGGCCTGGGGTTCTGGCTTGCTAATCCAGTGACATTACCGCTATGTCACTGCCTCCCGCTGCATTGGGGTAGTATGTTAACATGGGTCGAGGATCAGCTTACACCAAACGTCTTCCAAACCCACAGCCTCTACCACCCATAAGGACAAGGACAGCTGGTGTGGGAGATCACCATCACCAGCATGTTCCTGCCCAAATCCCACACCATCCTGAATTGGAGATAACAAAGTGTGGGACTGGATGAACACAGCAGCATGTTAGGAGCACAAAAGCTGACGTTTCGGGCCTAGACCCTTCATCAGAATGTCAGCTTTTGTGCTCCTAAAATGCTGCTGTGTACATCCAGCCCCACACTGTGTTATCTCTCTCCATTCTGAATTGGAACTGTATCACCATTCCTTCACTGTTGCTGAGTCAGCATTCTGCATTACCCTTCCAAACAGCACCATGGACATACCTATACCAGGTGGACTGCAGCAGTTCAAGAAGAGAATTAACTTCACTCTCTCTCTCTGCCCTAGAAATGATGCTTTATACCTATCTCTTTGACCACGCTTTCAGTATTTGCCTAGGCGTCAGATATCATTTGATGATACTACTGTGAAGTACCTTGGGATATTTAAGTTGCTATTTAAACACAAGTAGTTTGTGAGTACCTGCAAATGCTGTTTCAGTCACAGAATCAGTGCTCACTGATGGAGTCATAGAGTCAAACAGCATGGAAACAGACCCCTCAGTCCATCTCTTCCCGACCCGAAATGTCAAGCTTTCCTGCTCCTCTCATGCTGCTAGGCTGCTGTGTTCATCCAGCTTCACACCATCTCGGATTCTCCAGCATCGGCAGTTTCTACTATCTCTGTACCCATTTACTTGCATTTGGGCTACATCCCTCCAAACCATTCCTGTTTATGTACCTGTCTAAATGTCTTTTAGATGTTGTATCTGTACCTGCATTTATCACTTCTCTGGCAGTGCATTCCACTTACAAACCATCTTCTGTGTGAAAACATTGCCCCTTACGTCACTTCTAAATCTTTCCCCTCTCACCTTCATACTTTGCCCTCAAGTTTTGCACTCCTGTACTCTGAGGCAAAAGACCTTGGCCATTCACCTTATCAATGCCCCTCATGATTTTATAAATCTCGATAAGGTCACCCCTCAACCACCTACACGATGAAAAATGCCTCAGCTTTTCCAGCCTCTCCTTATAACTCAAACCCTCCAGTCCTGGTAACACCTTTGTCTTTTCTGCACCCTCTCCAATTTAATAATATCCTTCCTATAGCAGGGTGACCAGAACTATGCACAGTCATCCAAAAGTGGCCTCACTAATGTCCTGTACAAATGCAACATAATGCCCCAACTCCTATATACTCAATTGTAATCAAAAACACTCAATAAGTATTTTCTAAGATAATGACCCTGTTATTTCAGGAGTCATTAGAGTGGTCAAGAACATGGTGCGTGTCCCTGACCCCACCCCCTAATCTCAGTCTGAAGCCTACACATTGACACACTCACCAAAAGTCTTGAGGCCGACTCTTGATGCCCCCTAGCAAACTCCCAACCCTCTTTCACTTGAGTGTGTCTGTATGTAGATTGTAGTAACTGTGTTGCTAATATATGCACGTCACAGTGCGGTCTGTCAATCAGAGACTGAGATGGAAACCTAATGATATAACTGCAACTTTTAAAGAGAGTTTTTGAAAGCCTGTCTTTCTGCAAACAAAATAAGCAGCATGTCAGCAATGTTTTCAGCATGTTCGTGTGTTTCAATGAATTGCTTCCTTTCCTGCACCTTTAGCTCCTTCGGACACTGGTGCAAAAGGAGAAACACGATGAAAGCAACGTGATTCTTGAGGTGACAGCAGGAAGAACAACAGGAGGTGAGAATCTGTGCAAATTACAATTGAATGCCTCGTTGCATGGAGTTCCCTCTGACTCCACAATCTCATGTTGTCAGAGGCTGAGTTGTACCACACGAGATGTCCCACTCTCTGCTGTGCCAGCAGCTAGGGTACAGACAATGGAGGCAGGACCCCTGCCAAAAAATGTTGGCAATGTTTATCTTGACCACTCCTGGACTCACTGGTGTGCAGGGAACAGTGGAGACGGGGATTGGGCATGCTCATGGTCATAGTCATAGTGGCACATCCAGTGAACAACTTTTCAGCAGCATCTGATTAGTCTGATCTCCTAATAATGTTTAAGTTGCATTGTACAAGAGGGTGAATAGAGCCTGTGGAATCATCCAGTTGTGAATATTCAAGTCCGTGCTCTATTATCCATTGTGAGTATTCCAGCCTCTGGATTGGAGGGTTTGAGCTGTGGAGAGAGGATGAATAGGCTGCAGCTTTTTTCCACAGGCTGAGGAATGACCTCAGTTTATAAAATTATGAGGATCACGAAAAGAGTGAATTGCCAATGTTTTCCAAGGTGGGACCAAAACTAGAGGGGCATAGTTTTAAGGTGAGAGGAGAAAGATTTAAAAAGGATGTAAGGGGCAGTTTTTTCATGCCAAGCGTGGTGCATGTGTGGACAGAGCCACCAGAGGAAATGATGGAGGCTGGTACAATTATAACTTCTGAAAAGCATCTGGATGGGTACATGAATAAGAAGGGTTTAGAGGGATATGGGCCAAATGCTGGCAAATGGGACTAGATCAGATTGGGATGCCTGGTCAGCATGGATGAGTTGGACCAAAGGGTCTGTTCCCATGCTGTATGACTCTAAGAGCAGTCATTAATATTTGCTGAGAGTATTCCAGTCTGTGCCCTAACATTCTGTGTAAGCATTCCAGTCTTTGCTGTAATGCTCTTTCTATTTCAGTCACCGTTACACTGTCCATCTGTAAATATCCAGTCTATACAATCCAGCTTTATAGGTCCAGTCACTACACTATGTATAAACAGCAAGAGGCCAGAGGCTTTTTTAATTGCTTCTTAAGACTTCTACATATTTCCAACTTTTCCCCAGTATCGTGAAGAGCTGGGAATATTTGAACTTGAGCTGATAGTTCAGGAAACAGTTCCTCTCAACATCAGAGCTGTATAAGTTTCTGTCTTTATGTGTTCATTTTTGAAGGGCTGGTAGACATCTTTTCTCACATGTTTTCAATTTGGAACCAAGGCAATCAGTGAGGTATGGAGCAAGTCCCTATGCTTTGTGGATAGAGTTTATTAAATGCTCACTCTTACAGCTCCTTCTACCACCTCCATCCCCTATGTTACAGGTGCTCCCAACACACAGGTGCTCAGACAATTAACCACAGCCTGTTGCTTCTAAGGCTTAGATAATGACATTAGCAAACATTATAAGATTATCCAGACATTACCCCACACAGCATTTTGATTGTGGCTGCAGCAATAATTTGCACAAATTTATCATTACATTGCTGTTTTTGTAGTCTGTGTCTCTGTCCAGAGCACACAATTCCATTAATCATTTCACGGCTTTATCTAGATGCAACTTCAGGGAATTTTGTCTTTACTTGTCCATGCCCTATGTGTTCTCTTATTGAGTTTGTATTTCCATCCTGTGTTTTACTTTTTCCCACAATGTTGTCTTACCTCTCACTTGCTCAGTTTGCTACAGGCTTTGATGGTTTACTGTTGATTGACTGACCTCTGATACTATTCATCTGGTCATTTGCATTGAAAAGTAAATGCTGGACATTCTCTCCATGTCAGTGCGTTGAGTTGCCGCTGAACTAACACAGTTTCACTGATCAAGAGGTTTTGGAGTTTGTTCCTGCTCTGTGCTTCACTTGTGTAGCAGCAATTACAACATCCTCAGGCCCTGAGTTAAGAGACAGGGAGAATCACTGGAGGTTGCCAGACCTGCAGTCTGTCCAGTGAGCTGTGCTAGAAAATGGGATTCTGAATTTCTAATGGGAAGGCAGCGGGGTCTGCTGTAACAGCCTCTAGTAAACTGTTGTTGATTACCTCGGTTGTTCTCGGCTAGACCAATTCTGCCATGAGTATGGCCATCAGGACTTTGAGAGAAGTCTTTTCCTCCTTGCTGCTCACAGGCGGTGTTGACTCCTGACCTTGTTTTTCCAGGTGATATTTGCCAGCAGTTTACAAGGGAGATTTTCAATATGTACAGACATTTCGCAGGCTTCAAGGACTGGAACTTTGAAGTACTGAACTACACACCTTCAGACTATGGTAAAGTTTCTTCACTGTGTTTCAATTCTAGTGTGGGGTCAATGCTGCTGCGTCCTCCAGGTTTGGTCTTGGAGGTTTTTGCATAAATGCAGAACACAGATATCCAAGGAAGCTGTTTAAAAGACAGTGTTCTCCACTGTTCCAGAAAGACCAACTGATCTGCATTATCAAGAAGAAAGAAGGTTTAAAAAGGATTAGGAGAGACTGTTGGTACCAGAGAGAGGGGGGGAAAGAAGTGAGATAAGAGGAATTACAGTGAGATCAAAACCCAGTTAAATGTGGTAAAAGAAGCCGCAAGCTCAAATAACTGTGTGTCGTTATGTTGATGTAGCATTAACAAGGATCTGGTTCAGAGAATACCATGCTGATTATTCTTAAATACAAGGTGTTCAGGGAAGATTGAGGAGGAAAAGTGGAGCAGGAATGGCAGTATTAATTAAAAGAGAATGTGACTACTGGAGAGAGTGCCCCAGAAAAATGGAAGTAAGAATGAAAAAAGGGAAAACTGATAGAGTTGGACGTGTGGCAGGAAGCAGATATTGATGAAAGATGTTTTTGGGATTGGTAGAGGTATACAGTCAGCTTTCCCAGGGGCTGTTGTGACAACTACCTCATTTTTCTTTCATACATATTAATAACGGGTGTACACTTCAAAATTTGCAGTTGACAAAATCATTAGTGTATGGTCGTTTGTAAGGAGGATAGTTTTAGACTTCGTGATGACAGGCAATAGTTGGGAACATGGCAGATAAAATTTATTGCAGAGAAGTGTGAATTGATACATTTTGACAGGAAACCAGGGAAGGCAATGATACCTAAATGATACAATTTGGAATATGCTGCTGGGGCCTAGCAACTTCAGTGTCCGTGTGCACACATTCTTGAAGATAGCAAGGCAGGTTGAGAAAATGGTTAAGGCGGCATGTGGAATGCTGGGCTTTACAGATAGAGGTGTAAAGTTAAAAGCAAGTTCACACATGGACACAGATGCACACACTGGTTAAAGATTGTGAAATGTATAAGCATCGCGTGAACACTACCACGTTTCAGCTGGAGGAAGTCAAAAAAAAGCGAGGTCAGGAATTCCGATCCCAAGATGAAGCCCAGACACAGTTCTTACAATATCTGATTGACAAAGATAAATATTGCATATATGGTGAACATTTATAAAATATAGGTCTAGCCTCAACTGGGATATTGTGTCCAATGATTTGGGTGATTCTTGACACATACCTGGGTCCAGTTGGATTTCATCCAGGGGCTGTAAAAGAAGTGGCAAGAGAGACTGTAGATGCATTGGTTTTAATTTTTCAAAATTCCCAAGATTCATTGCTCCTCTATATTGGAAAATAGTGAGTATAACTCCTTTATTCAAAAGGGAGGGAGACGCAGAGTAGGAAATGATGGGCCAGTTAGTTGAACATCTATCCAAAGGAAGATATTGCAGACTTATTATTAAAGATGTTATATCAGGGTGCTTATAAAATTCAACATATTCAGGCCGAGTCAACATATATTTTGTGAAAGGGAAATCATGTTTCACCAATGTATTAAAGTTCTTTGATGATTTAATGTGCTGCAGATACATTGTCACAGCATCACATCAATCTAAATTTCCAGAAGATATTTGGTAAGTTATCACATCAAAAGTAATTGCAGGAAATAAAAGCTGATGGTATAGGACTTAACCCATTGGTATGGATAGAAGATTGGCATGAATGGGTCATTTTCTGCTTAGCAAAATGTAACAAGTCAAGTGCTGATTTGGATCAGGGGATCAAAGTTTTGATTACCAAACATGCTGATGACATAAAACTAGATAGGAAAATGAATTGTGAAGAGAACATAAGAAAGCGACAAAAGGAATGCAGATAGGCTAGTCAAGCCAGCAGAGATATGGCAAATGGAATGTAATGTGGGAATATGTGAAATTCTCCTCCATTTTGGAAGTAAGAATGGAAAAGAAGTGCATTATATAAATGGTGAGACATTATACAGCTTTGATATGCAGAGGGATCTGGGTGTTTTAGTGCAGAGTCACAAACGTTAGTATGTAGGTATAGCAAATGATAAGGAAAGCTAATAGGATGTTAATGTTTATTCCAAGGGGAATTGAATACATAATGATTACACTTAATTTATGTAAGGAATAGGTGAGATTCCTATGTAAGTTTAGTCTCGTTATTGAAGCAAGGATGTAAAATGCCTTGTAAGTAGTTTGAAGGAGGTTTATTACTGTCATACTGGAATGAGAAAGTTTTCCTATGACAAGCCAAGATTGTATGATACTTATTTGTATATTCACACGTATAGACGAGTTAGCATTCATATCGACAAGAGTCTGCATGTGTCCATAAATGTCAGCACACATCCATATACATGTTCACATACAGACACAAATGTACTTCCAAACTGGGGTCTGGGTGGTCAGGCTTGGGGATGTTGTTTGATTTTCTTATCCAGTACATGTTGCTTGTTCAGTTACACCAAACAGTATGTTGGCTGTTCAGCTAATGCGGGAGGTTAGAGACAGCACTGAACATCCCCATATTGCTAGTAAAAACTGATTTCAGTATTTCAGCGGAAGGTTAGGGTTAAAGGTAATGTTTCTGGTTTGGAATAGATTTTGAATTTTTCCCATGCTCCATCCAATAATAAAATGTGCAGTTGCTTTGTCTCTCCATGTGCTGGCTTCCTTTATTTAAGCTCTTTTTGTTTGTCTTCTTCCCTGTTCAGGAGGACTACATCATGCATCAGCGTATATTTCAGGGGAGAGTGTTTATCGCTTTTTAAAATATGAGGGTGGAACCCACAGAGTTCAGAGGATTCCTGAGATGGGTCTGTCATCGCGAATGCAACGCATCCATACTGGCACCATGACTGTCATTGTTCTCCCCCACACTGACGAGGTGAGGTAGATAGCCCAGCCATACTGACAGCACCTGCCCTGCCACCACATTTTTCCTGATATTGATGAGGTGAGATAGAAGGTATCTCTGAAACAAACTGACAGCTAACAGTACTCTGTTTAATACGCAGGAAATATAGAAACATAAAAGCCAGCAGCAGATCTAGGCCATTTTGGCTCTTCAAACCTGTTCCATCATTCACTAGAATCATGGCTGATTCTCTATCTCAGTGTCATATTCCCACTGACTCCCCTTACACCCTGATGCCTTTAAAATCTAAAAACTTTTATCTTGAATTCCACAGCGAAGAAATTTTTCCTCAACCCAGTCCTCAATGGTCTACCCCATATCCAGTGACACACTCTTCTGGTTTAAAACCCTCCAACTGGGGAAGACATTTTCCCTGCATTTATCCTGTTAGAATTCTGTATGTTTCAATCAGATGCCCCTCTCATCATTAAACTCTTACGAATACAGGCCCCGTCAAAGTAATCTCTCCTCATCGGATAGTGCAGCCATCCCTGGTATCAGTCTAGTGCCACTGGGATTTTTCAGCTCAGCTCAGCACAGCACATGAGGTCTGGCTCACCTCCCTTCGACATCTGGCCTGGTAATAATAAATGAAACTTGACAGAACTTGGTGCTCTAACACCTTCTTTTAGAACAAGTCATGCACAAAGATGACCTGAAGACATCCAGGATCAGGCATTGGCCCCAGCTGAACCTGATCACTCTGGATTTGACATGATTCTCTGAACAATATTCTCACCAAATAGAGCTATTAAGCACTGACTGTGATAAAGATCACTCCCCCGCGTACATGAGGACACAACCTTTGAAATGAGTTATCAATTCAAGGCAGAAATGTCATCTGCATACAACGTCATCCATACTGCTTTCTCAGTCCTGACGAAGGGTTTTGGCCTGAAACATTGAGTTTCTGGCTCCTCAGATGCTGTCTGACCTGTTGTGCTTTTCCAGCTCCACATTTATAGACTCCAACTTCCAGCACCTGCAGTCCTTACTGTCTCAAAATTCAACAGTTCCTGGTATCAAATGGACAAGTTCTGTGCGGCACAGATGCAGAAGTGAAATGGAACATACTTCAGAACACAATATACAATGGAGCACTCCCAACATGTAGTAAGCAAGAGAAGAAAAATGTAGCCACTGTGTTTATATGGTGGATCCAGTGAGTTTCTCATCAATAGTAACCTGCAGGATGTTGATAGGGGATTCACTGATGGTGACCCCATTGAATGTGGAGGAGCAGTGATTAGATTGTCTCTTATTAGAGATAGTCATGGCCTGGTATTTATATAGTCTGAACAGAGAGACAGCAAGCTAATATTTTGAGTCTTTATGACTCTTCATGAGAGCTGACATGAAGTGTGGAGGGGCCAGCCAAGCCAGGATAATGTCCAGACTTTGTTGCATTTGGACACGAGACTGCTTCAGTACCTGAGGAGCCGCGAATGCTGCTGAACATTGTTTAAAACAGCGCTGCTGACATGGCTTGCTTCTTCCACAACCGTGGTTTCCCACCCACTGTAGTTGACAGGGCCGTCAACCACATCTGACCTATCACCCGTACTTTCACCCTTGCCCCTTCCTATCACTTTCAACAGTGTGGCTGGGACTCCTTGTCCTCACTTTTCATCCCAGCAACCTCTGCATTCAAAGGATTATTCTCTGCCATTTCAGACAACTCTATCGTAACACCACCACCAAACACATCTTCCCCTCACTCTCTTCTCCCCCCCCCCCCCCCCGCCATGTCCATTTCATGGGAATCGTTCCCTCCAAGACACCCTCATCCATTCACCTTCCCATTTAACCACAGAAGGTGCAACAACTGCCCCTTCACCTCCTTCTCACCGAGGTGCTGGCTCGAAGGGCCGAATGGCCTACTCCTGCACATTTTATCTATTGTCTTCCTGCTCACCATCCAAGGGCCTAAACAGTCTTTCCAGGTGAAGCAGCATTTCACCTGTACTTCCTCCAATCTGGAGAGTTGTACTCGCTGCACCCAATGTAGCCTACTCCACACTGGAGAAACCAAACACAGGTTGGCTTTGCAGAACACCTCCAGTCTGTGGACAAGCATGACCCTGACCTTCCTGTAGCTGATTATTTTAACTCAACGCCCTACTCACATGCCCATTTGTCTGTCCTCAGCATGCTGTAGTGCCCCAGCAAAAACTGAAGGAGCAACATCTCCTCTTCACGCCAGGCACTATACAGTCCTTCTGGACTTATTGAGCTCAGCATCTTCAAATTGAGAACCAATCCCTTACTTTCAGCCTCATTTGCCACATTCTGTGACCATGATGTCCTCTCTCCCCCCTTCCCTCCACACCAGTGGGACACACTGTTCTTTCAAGACTGGCAGTTAGACAAACCATTCTGCTCACTTAATCTGAGCCATTAACATCCTTTTTCCCCCAGCAATCTACACCCCACTTGTCTCACAACACCACCCCCTCCCCCCGCCCAACCACAGAATAATGATGTGCCCTCCACACTTCACATTAGCTCTGAAGAGTCATTCTCTCTGTCCATGGATGCTGCCTGACTCACTGTGATCTCCAGCATTTGTTGTTTCCAATATCTAGGCTTGTGCTGATAAGTGGCAAGGAATGTTCTCACTACATAAATACCAGGCCATGACTATCTCCCGTAAGAGACAATCTAACCGCTGATCCTTAACATTCAATGGGGTCACCAGTGAATCCCCGATCAACATCCTGCAGGTTACTATTGATGAGAAACTCGACTGGACTCGCCATGCAAACACAGTGGCTGCAAAAGCAGGTCAGAGACTAGGAATACTGCAATGAGTAACTCAGCTGTTGACTCCCTAGATCCTGTCCACCATCTGTCCTTAGACAGTACTTTCCAAACCCATGACCACTTCCATCTGGAAGGTCAAGGTCAGCAGGTACATGGGAAAACAAACTCCCCTCCGAGCCACTCACTATCCTGACTTGGAAATATATTGCCGTTCCTTCAGTGTTGCCAGATCAAAACCTAGAATTCTCCATCTAATGGCATTGTGGGTCAACCTTCAGCACATGGACTGCAGCAGTTCAACATCCCGTTTGCAAGAGAAGCTAGGGATGGGCAATAAATCCTGGCCATCCCATGAGTTTAAGAAGAAGAAATCCAGATGACCTTCGGCACAGGCAATGATAGGGGAGTATAAGAAGGGATCAAAACACAGCAGGTCCACCAGCAAAGAGAAGAGCACTATTGGAAGAAAACACCAGGGGGTGGGGAAGGTGATGAGGCAGGGTCATTATCAATTGCAATTAACAGTCACTTGGATAGAATGAGTTGTCTTTAGTTATATGTAGAGAGAACATTGTCACCGAGGGAGCTCTATGCACCGTAGAAAGCCTGGCTCTCATGGCAGAGCTGGCTATCGAGCCCACCTTAGCAAAGCTATGGGCTCAGTCATCATGGGCAAAGCTGCAAGTACTGATTTTACAATAACTCATGTTTATATCATCTAGAACTGAAACTTGTGATCCTGCACAAACTTCTTACTGTCAGCTGGAAAGAGTGGGAGCAGTGTGTCAGGAATTGCTGAATGGAAAAACTGTGACCCTTTCAAAAAACAAAGGGGGTTGCAACAAAAACCACCATTATCTCCCTGCTTGGCACTTAACCTGTACGTTTCAGAACTGGACAATCTGCAGTTGAGATGATCTTCTCAGTCCGGCAAGAGAAATGCTGTGAATAGAAGACAGCACAGTATAAACGCCTTAAATCGATCTCACCAAGGCACTCAACTTAGTGTGATCTACTTAACTGACTGTCCCATCAAAGGCTGCTCAATGCCATCTCCTCCTGCCATGCTAACATGATGGATAAGGTCAGCTACAACAGGGCAACTTTGAAACATTCAGTGGGTCAAACAGGATTATGATCTGACACCCACACTTTTTGGCATATTCCTTTCTTTGCTGTTGTCGTATGCCTTCAAATCCACACAGGTTGTCTCCCATCAAACCAGGACTGAGGAAAAGCTGGTCAGCATCACCACGACATTGCCTTAGATCCGTGTCCTTATCAGAGGTTTACTGTACACTGACTCACTTGCCCTGGGGTTCCATACTGACAAACATCTTCAGCAGCAATGGTTCACGCACGCTCCCTCATGTCTGTCAAGAGTTTGGTTTAACCATCAGCATCAATAAGGCACAGAAGACTGTCACAATGCCATCTATCAGCATTAAAAATGTAATGCAGCAGGTGCTTGTATCACACATAGCTGGGCTACACAGTCACCAATGTGTCGCTCAATGCTAAAAATCTGCGCTAACCATGAAAGAAAGCTGAGTGACAGAATGTGAAACAGTAGAACCTGACGAGAACCAGGAGTCTCTTCAAACCTGTGACCTCAGCACACTGTTGTACAGTAGTGAGACCTGGACAGTGTTCTCTGGGTGGGAGGATAGACTACTCTGTTGTTTTTTTTCCATTCAGTCACAGGCTAGGCCTGCATTAATTGCCCAGGGGACAGTTTAAGAGTCAGCCACACTGCTTTGGGTCTGTAATCACATGTACATTTCCTTTCATGAAGGGCATTAGTGAACCAGATGGGTTTCTCTGACAATGGCTCCATTAAACTCTTAATTCCAGATTATGATGTTAATTCAGATTCCACCATCTGCTGTGGCAAGATTCATACCCAAATTCCCAGAGTCTCTGGATTAACAATCCAGTGAATAATACCACTAGGCCATCACTATCTCAGTGTTTCCTTGTCATCTCTTGGCAGGAAAAGGTCACAAGCTCAGAGCAGATACTGTACTGATTTCATCAGCAAATGCTTGTTACTAAGCCAAAGACATCCGTGCTGACTCGGTCATATTCATCAGACAAGATGACAGCCATACACCAAAACCAACCTTCGGTACAATGAACTGCTCGCTACGTCATGACCTCCTCCAGGGCTTCCATGTAAGGATACATGTGAGATATGAAGGTTGCGGAAGTTGGCACTGACAACTGGGAGACAGTCGCTGTCACTGGAGGCTGAAGAAGGGCATTGGAAGAACAAATGAATAAAGCTCAATGCCTGAGGAGAGGGCCTGTTGGAAAGAGAGGCCAATAAATTGTGCAGCTCACTGTCTTCCTCTGCAGCAAATTCAGCAAACCTGTATAGTAGACTGGGGCTCCTGAGTCCAGACAATGCTTACCACAGATAAGACCATCACAGCACTAACCATTATCTTATGAGACAGAAGCTACACCACTGCTTTCAAAACTGGTTAGGTAGAATGTGATAAAGTCTGTGCATGTGACAGGAATAGATTAATTTCTTGTCTGTGCTCATTTTTTGAGCATCCAGTTTTTCTCAATACAAAGATTCTTGCATATGCTGTAACTGGGATGCTACTGTCACTTCAAAACCACAAATAGTTAATGTTTTATTTTAATCTGCTGTGTGTTTCAGGTCGGTACTAAAGTAAATACCAATGATTTGAGGATCGATACCTTTCGAGCTAAAGGAGCAGGGGGACAGCACGTGAATACAACAGACAGCGCAGTCAGAATCGTTCATATTCCAACAAGTGAGTGGCTGCCCACTTTTTCAGTTAACTGCACCTGATTATTTGTGCAACGATATGTGTTTACTCGAGTCACAAAGTGAACCAATATTACTGCCATTAGTACCATTGACTTCTGGGATTTTGGACCATTCTCCCACAATGAGTTGGTAGTGGGTACAATTCAGTCTCAGAATAAAGGGTGTGAGGATATTGTATTTTGATTCTCTTTACTAACTCACTCATAAGCACTCTGTTTACTGTATCGCATCTCCATTCACTCATTCATAAAATCATGTTTTTGTCATACATTTTATAAACTAACCATCCCTTCCTACCAATTACTGTTTCTTTACACCTTTCAATTCTTATCGGCCTATGCTGCAAGCCGTGTTTGGACCTGTTTCTGCATCAAATACTCCAGAATAAGTGTTAATACCGTAACCGACTCAGAACAATGCCATCCCCGCATCATGTCTCCATAACACACTTGAAACTATGGAAAGATTATAATATTAATTAGCCCTTAACAGTAGTCTCTCGGAACCCGAATAGGATGCAGACATCAAACAGTTTCATCCACTAGTATGTATTTTATAGATGCATATTAAATAGGCTCGTACCCACTTTAAGAAACTTACTTTGTAAACAGCGCTTCCATGAAACTGCATGAACGAATGTGTAAAAACTGTCAAAACCAGCAGCTGTAAATGAAATTTCATGATCCAGCTGCAGGAGATCAAGTTTAATATCCTCTATACTTTTGTTTAGTACATGTATAACTTCTCACTTATTTAGATCACATAGGTCCAGTATTTTTACTAACATTACTAACTTTAAAGACAAATGCCTCTTGATTATGTGATAATGGGAACTGCAGATGCTGGAGAATCCACGATAATAAAATGTGAGGCTGGATGAACACAGCAGGCCAAGCAGCATCTCAGGAGCACAAAAGCTGACGTTTCGGGCCTAGACCCTTCATCAGAGAGGGGGATGGGGTGAGGGTTCTGGAATAAATAGGGAGAGAGGGGGAGGCGGACCGAAGAGGGAGAGAAAAGAAGATAGGTGGAGAGAGTATAGGTGGGGAGGTAGGGAGGGGATAGGTCAGTCCAGGGAAGATGGACAGGTCAAGGAGGTGGGATGAGGTTAGTAGGTAGGAGATGGAGGTGCGGCTTGGGGTGGGAGGAAGGGATGGGTGAGAGGAAGAACAGGTTAGGGAGGCAGAGACAGGTTGGACTGGTTTTGGGATGCAGTGGGTGGAGGGGAAGAGCTGGGCTGGTTGTGTGGTGCAGTGGGGGGAGGGGACGAACTGGGCTGGTTTTGGGATGCGGTGGGGGAAGGGGAGATTTTGAAGCTGGTGAAGTCCACATTGATACCATTGGGCTGCAGGGTTCCCAAGCGGAATATGAGTTGCTGTTCCCGCAACCTTCAGGTGGCATCATTGTGGCACTGCAGGAGGCCCATGATGGACATGTCATCTAATGGGGACCGCTTTGCAGAACACCTCCGCTCGGTTCGCAATAAACAACTGCACCTCCCAGTCGCAAACCATTTCCACTCCGCCTCCCATTCTTTAGATGACACCTATCTTCTTTTCTCTCCCTCTTCGGTCCGCCTCCCCCTCTCTCCCTATTTATTCCAGAACCCTCACCCCATCCCCCTCTCTGATGAAGGGTCTAGGCCCGAAACGTCAGCTTTTGTGCTCCTGAGATGCTGCTGGGCCTGCTGTGTTCATCCAGCCTCACATTTTATTATCTTGCCTCTTGATTATGCAAGCTCAGACCATGCTTAATCCATCTCCTGCTCCCTAGGACAGATGTCACACAAACTTCTGTGTACAATGGATATAACTATGTAACACCGTAGTGCTAAAATTTTAAATGTATGTGAGAACTGTGTATAAAGAGGCTCCTGTAAAACTGTACTTCGGATTCCATCACCACCACGAACTGTGCTACTGCGGATGCTCAATGAAGGGGCTATTTTTGCCACTCACTGAACTGGATCATTATTAAAACAAGATCCCATACATATATCTCAGATTAAAGACTGGGTTATTGAGAACTGAGGTGAGGAGGAATTTATGCATTAAGACAGAGATGAATCTGTGGAATTCTGTAAGTCAGAAGAATTTTGAAATCCAATCAAATATGTTCAATGTTTGAAATCACTAGATTTTTAAATACTCAGAATAAGGAAGATAGTTATAATGCAGATCAGTGGTGTTGAAGTAGAAGATTATCCATCTTATTGTATAATGGAGTGGCCTACTCCTCCTCTTGCTCATATTAAGGGATCAGGTATTGAAGATATAAATTAAAGTGCATGGGATGTTCTAGTTTTGGTTGAGATTCAGACAGGAGTCAATTGATTCATTGCTTATGATGTTTAGAGTGGTGGGTGAGACTGCAAATATTTGAAGATCTTACCGAATTTAAACAGAAAATACCTCATCAACATTTCCTATTCCCATTTCTGGGCTAATTAGGTATGGCCAGGAGGGAGAATCAGCAGGAGGCTGCAACTGGGAACTGTTGGTAAGGTTCCTGGGTTATCCGGAGCAATGAAAGATCTACAAGGGCTTGGGAGATATCACCTGGGCTGTGCAGCAAGCACAAGACTATCCACAAGGGGCTGGAGTGATGCTAGAGAAGCTGGCCTCCATGAGGAAGTGCACTCCTGCTTCTCCTGACTTGGGAAGTTCTGTAAAGAGCACTTGGCTTGCAGACCTGCAGCACCCACTTCCTGTGCCATGTTTCCCAAGCCCTGGAAAACCCAAACAGCAGCTGTTAAGTTCCAATTGGTTCCCATTTGCACCGTGGAAGCCTGGCACACACTCAGTTGCCATGTTTTTTTATATTTCAACCCACCAGCAGTATTGGGCAGGAGGTAGGGAAGCTTCATATTGAGGCTGTTAATGTAGTTCATGTTCAGTTGAGACAAAGCGGTTTTTCCAGTGGGCAAGGCAGAGGAAAGGGAACTGGTTTTGACGGATTTACGGGACAGTCACTGAACAGGGAAAGACAACAATGAGAATATCAGTAAACCAAAGTTAGATTTTTAAGAGTGCTTATTACTATTTGCATCCTGCAGTCTGCAAGCTAACTGACATTAACCTTTTAAACCAGATCTCTGCTACTGCTGTCAAGTTGGAGTTGGACATAAGCAAACAACTTATGGTCCAGAGATAATGGGAACTGCAGATGCTGGAGAATCCAAGATAACAAAGTGTGGAGCTGGAAGAACACAGCAGGCCAAGCAGCATCTCAGGAGCACAAAAGCTGACGTTTCGGGCCTAGACCCTTCATCAGAGGAAGGGTCTAGGCCCGAAACGTCAGCTTTTGTGCTCCTGAGATGCTGCTTGGCCTGCTGTGTCCATCCAGCTCCACACTTTGTTAACTTATGGTCCAGTCCAGATTACAAGGATAACCTGGTGTTACACGCATGAAATGCCTGTTATGACCTTCTATTCCTGAACATGCAAAGGTTACTCACAGGACTGATCCATACCACTAAACTTGACAGTACCCAAAGAAGATATTAAATCTGTAACACTCCTGAACTTGTTTTTTTTTGTGACAACCAGATTGTCATTAATTTCAGTCTGACCTTTCTAGGTTTAACAGTAGAATGCCAACAACACCGATCACAGTTGGAGAACAGAAAGCTTGCCATGCGCATATTAGAAGCAAAACTATATCAACAGGTGGCAGAAAGAGAACTGGAGCAGAGGCAGAGTACTCGGAAACTACAGATAAGTTCATAAGGGACACCATTCAGTCTCACCAACCAAATCATCAGTGGATGGCAAGTTTTGGATGTGTCCAGTTTCCTGAAATCTGACACTCTGGACGCATTAGAGTGATATCCTCACATTCCTGATTGTGCTGCTTAAAAAGAGCACAAAGTGCATAGCTTAAGTCATTGGCTTTGCTGTGACATATCCTACATCTGAGGTCAAACCTCAACTGGAGTACTGTGCCTAGTTCTGGGTGCCACACTTTTGGAAGGACGTAAACGCAGTGGAGAGAGTGCTGAAGGGCTTTATAAGAATGTTCTCGTCCTTGGAACCAAGCGGTCATGAGGATACATTGGAAAGGTTGAGACTGGGATTTAGGTTTTCAAAATAACGAGGGGGCTGCAAAGAGTATATACGGAGACATTGTTACCACTTGTTAAAAGGGTCAAGAACGAGAGGGCCCAGACTTAAAGTGATTTGCAAAAGAAACAAACATTTTCCTCACAATATGTGGTTCAAATCTGGAATGCACTGCTAGGAGGCAGTAGTGGGGGCATTTTCAATTGAGGCATTCAAGAGGGCATTGGATGATTGTTTAAATTTAAAGTGTGCAAGGTTATGAGGAAAAGGCAGGAAACTGGCACTAAGTCATAATGCTCAGGACTTCCTTTTGCATCATAAGGCTTCTGTGATATTGATGATACAACGATTTTGAAGTATTTCAAAACATTCCCAATACAGGCCCATAACTCCCTCCTAGATCAGCAAGTGTACTGAAGGAGTTACTGAGGTGCATTGTCTATACAGACCTCACCAAACTATATGTTTAAATAACAGATAAATTAATAATCTTGACACTTTTTAACTCTGGTATTTTGCCATTTGGAGGGACATGGGCCAAGCGCAGGCAGGTAGGACGCGTTTAGTTTGGGAACATGGTCTGCCTTGACTGGATGGATCAAAGGGTCTGTTTCCATACTATATGACTCTATAATTGCTTTAATCAAATAATGTGTAGCTAGGAAATTTACTTGAAGTATGTTTTCACTATAGGTTGGAACAAGAGCACAGTCAGAGAGAATTCGAACTTATAATTTCACCCAGGACAGGGTTACGGATCACCGGATTAACTACATTGTTAGGGACATTAAGGTGAGAGAGCAGAGTCTGTTTACAATTGTTTGGGAAATAAATGAATGTTTATTCTGAAAAATTTAAGGTTAAGGCTGTGTACAAAGATTTCCAGTCTCATCCCATCTTTCATCATCTTTGAGAGCTGGTGATGCTATGAACATTGTTTCCCTAGAGTTAATTCTTCGCCTGTCCATGTTTTAATAGTGTCCATTCATGTCATCTCTGGTCTTCATTGTGCACATTCTCCAGTGTTTTGTCTTACAGAACCTCTTCTTCCAAACATTCTACTCCTGTTCAAGTTGTATGTCCAAAATATTTGAGCTTTCCTGATATCACTGCCTCAACTAAGTTCCTGTTACCACCAGCTTTGTGTATTTACTTGACTATCCATAACAAATGTAATATGAGTCCTTTCAGTTCAAATGCCTTCTTTCCTCGGTTCAAAAAGGTGTTGTTTGAGCTTGATCATTCTTTTGGACTTTCAGAATCATAAATTCTGCCTGTAGTCACATAATGCTCAGCCTCTACTTCCAGACTTCGTGCTGTTATTTGGTGGAGATCCATAAACCATTATGATGAATTAATTATCAGTAGCATTTAACACATGGGCTTGTCAGCCCAGCTTTCAGTTATTCGACATTGCAACATATACTTCACCTTACACTTCTGTTCTGTTCTAGGAGCTTCTGAGTGGTGGGAGACAGCTGAATGAACTGATTAGTAAACTTCTGGCGTCAGGAGAAAATGAAGCTGTTCTGGAACTTATAGAAACTAGAAATAAATGAATTAAGGAAGGGAAGTAAAGCTAAAATAATTGTAGAATGAAGTATTTGAAAGAAATAAAATGCAAACTAATGTATGGTTTTCTCCAAGCAGCCTCTTCATATTAAGATTCAAGTTCTGGCTGCGCTGAGTTGTAAATCGTGGACGCTGTCACTTAGTTGAATCTGTCAAAACTAGAAGCAAATCCATTTGCAGTACCCCAGTTTCTTTACCCTGTGACGGAAACTAACAGGTTACTGGGAAGGATGCTTCTGTGACATTTATACAAACGTCTGGATCAGTGTAATTAGAATTACTGTATTTTCAAAAGTGACATTTAACATTACAGCTAGAGCATAATTTAAGACCTAAAAAAGTATGTAATTATTCAAGCAGTTTTAAATGCCTTACCATTTCAAACAATAGAAAAGCATCCTGTGGCCTTGGACTTCATCTTTTGATGTGCAATGAAATAGTAGACTTCAACAAAAAGGGACTGGATTAAGGGATTGAAGGAGAAGGATTTTACAGAGAAAGGAAGCTTTTCAAAACAGCCAGCAATGTTCTCCTATTCTACTACATTATATTGAATGTACGAATTGGAACGTCGAAGATCGGAGCAGGAGTAGTTGACGGGTCAAATCAAGCCTATTCTGCCAATCGCACACAATACCTTAATCCTGCCCTCCCCCCACATTCCTTGCTCCCTTTAGCCACAAGATTAAATCAACCTCTTTCTTGAAAACAGTGCTGTTTGGCCTCAACTCCTTTCTGTGGCAGTGAATTCCACAGGCTCACTATTCTCTGGGTGAAGAGATTCTTCCTCATCCCAGTCCTAAAAAGTCCTTACCTTCAAACTGTGACCCCTTGGACTGGACTCCCTCACCATTGGGAACATCCTTTCTGCATCTAACCTGTCTAGCCTTGTTAGACTTTTATAGGTTTCCACGAAATTCCTCCCCCCATCCCATTCTTCTAAACTCCATTTAACACAATCCGTCTGACTCACTCTCTCCTCATATTTACCACCCCAGGAATCCCAACTTCATTCAGACCCATTTGAATCAAAGAGCTCTTCCATCAGGCAGAAGATATAAAAGTTTAAATACAATCACAAACAGATTCAAGAGCAGCTTGTGCCCTGCTGCTACCAGACTTTTGAATGGACCTGTTTAAAATTTAATGGTGTAGACAGATCAACTTCTTGGTCGCTGTAACACTGTATCCTCCACTCTGTTCTGTAACACTGAAGCACTTTTGCAGTATGATTTGCCTGCAAGAACATGCAAGACAACACTTTTCACTGAAACCTCAGTACACGTGACAGTAATAAATTATTGTTATTTCATCTTTTCAAACCTTCATTATGGTTTAGGGCTGATACCTAGGCTTTTCAACTGAAAGAATAGAGTTGAGTATTTTACCCTGTTGACGCAGGGTGCTGTATCAATACTGATGAGGTTAGTAGTAGTGGGGAAATTATGATAGCTTTTATCACAAATAAGCTACTAAATGGCATTGTCATAGGATACATGACAAAAGGTGTAGAAAAACAACTGCCGGAAAAGGAATGCAATTTGCAAGGCTTGATAAAGAAGGATGCTCGCTATTTTAAAAGATTCCATTAAGTGTGCCACTGTAGGGCATTTTCTTGCAACAACCACATTTAACCAGTCAATTAATCATAAGTGCATTCAAACCAACACAATCAAATCTTCTGGATGTGAGTTTGCTCCCTGAGCTGGAAGGTTAGTTTTCAGACGTTTCGTCACCATTCTAGGTAACATCATCAGAGAGCCTCCGGTGAAGCGCTGGTGTTATGTCCCGCTTTCTATTCTAAACAGATAAGTAGAAAGCAGGACATAACACCAGCGCTTCACCGGAGGCTCACTGTTGATGTTACCTAGTATGGTGACGAAACGTCTGAAAACGAACCTTCCAGCTCAGCGAGCAAACTCACATCCAGAACTTCAACCTGAGCTACAAATCTTCTCAAAACTCACAATCAAATCTTGTTTTCAAACTGCAGCTTTTCCTTAATCCCACCAAAAGGCAGCATTAATTAACTTTTGAGCCAAATTGCACACCCTCAGGCCAGTAGCTAGCTGTCACACCATGAATGAGATAAACATAATAGCTTTAGAACTAGATAACGAACCAGTCTATTGTTACCGCCACACTCTCACACAGTAAATTGCAGAGAATTTAGGGCTGGAAGGCAGTTCATCAATTTCATCCATTTTACAACGATACACATGGACAGTATTATTGTCTGTAAATAATACAACTGTATATTGCAAACATTAAAAGCAGCAGTGACCATTTAAAATACAGACAGTTTAATATAGAGGAAGTTCCAAGTAAAGAATTTCAATACTTGGACAAACACAAAAGATAGTGTTTATTAAAATAATATTACAGATAAGCAAAGTTATCTATGAGTGTGGGTTAGCTGTCTATCACACAAGCCATTTTACAGAATATAAAATGTTGTGACATGCCTTACAGAACATTTGCTCCCTAAACCGTACTTTAAACAAACTGCACATTCTAACTTACTGCCGATTTCTATTAAAGTATATTTGCACTCAAGTTATTTAACTTCCCACTGAAACCTATGAAGTCTACTGAGGAATTTTTCTACCTTGGAGTGAGGGAGGATGGTTTCAGGAAACGGGCTTTAAATTAGTTCACTAAGTCTAGTTTATTTACCGATAATCAAACAGGCAAAAATGCCTTCTTAAACCTATTTGTCCAAAATGCTGACCAATAGGATCACAGCTTCACAAAGACGTCATATCTTCTGCTTCCAGGTACTGTTCAGGTAAATAAAAGTAAAATTACTTTAAAATCAAACAGTTCAATATTTCTGTTTCGTCGTTTATGGTGGGCCATAAACGTGCATTTCTAAACATCCAGAAAATTCCTTTTGTTAATTATTACAGCAAACAATAAAAATGTTTTAAAAAGTCAGTTTGAAACATCATGTATTCGATTTGTCCAAATTTGAATATCTCAAGGTGTAGCAGAGGAGTGATGGTAGTTTATTAGTAATGGCACTGGTCTGATAAACTAGACGCCAAGGCTAATGTTCTGGGGATGTCAGCTTAAATCTCACCATGACAGCTGACAGTAGGGAAGGAAATCTACCATCATGTCCAGGCCTGGCCTACATCTAACTGCAGCAATGTGGGTGACTTTCAATAGCCCTCTGTAATGATTGCCCTTGAACTGAATGGCTTGGTCAATCAGGGACAGCTAACAAATGCTGGCATTTCTAGTAACACCCACATTGCCAAGATTAGGATGAAAATAAATGACAAAAACAAAAATCAACAGGTCAATCAAATGATTCAACTATTTAATACAAATTACCATAGAATTCAATTTTCTTTTTAAAGTGTGGACTTGGCGTCGTCAGTTCTTTTATTCAAAAGGAGGGAGGTATCAATTCAGTTTCAATCCCACACTATTTTTGAAGTGTTTTTCAATGGCACATACTGGAGAAACCCACACTCTTGGTGACCAGCCTCAGAGAACGTCACCCAGAAAGCCAAACGAGTTTGAAACCATTTTAAAAAGACATCACTGTTGTTTGTTCTGCTCAAAAGTTATGGGGCAGGTTAGCAGAAATTAATTACACATAAAAAGCTTCAAAGATCAAAGGGCTAACATCAAAAGGACAGAGTATTCTCAGTGCAGACCTGAGAGGGATTAGTTCTGAAGTGTCCTTGTGATAAACCAATAATGACACAACAGGCTAAATGGCTGCCTCATGTGCCATTATTTTCCATACTTCCTTACTTAGAACTTTACCTTTGTTGTACTTCATGCAGCCAGGCTCAAAAGAAACAGCACCATTATCACTGGTCATCATTTACATTGTTACCTGCAGTAAAGCAAAATAAAACAAATGGATAAATTTATACAGAAATAAATGAAAAAACTTTCAATATGATAAATTCCTCAAGCATGTGAACATTACTAAAGTTTTAACGACCAGTTTTACAGAAGAATTCACATTGATGCTAGGATATATGAAACACAAATACTCAACCCGTCAAATCTGCTTACTTCCAATTTGCAATATCATGAAGCTGCCAAGTTACTTAACCTCATTAATGGATGGTAAGTAAACCAGAAGAAACTTGCAGGATAAAACTTTGGATTTCTTTGTGCTCTCAAAAAAAAGTTCTCCTTCAATAAGCCAGAGGTGGTAGCTCCTGCAGGCCAGTGCAATACACTGTCATACTGTCTCTTCAAATCAGCCAGTTGAAACTGCCTATTTAATTACCATCACTTCAGCAACATCCAAACCACAACATGCCTTCCGAGAGTATTTATTATACAAGATTTTTCAGATTTCATGAAGCAGTATGCAGGATAACAGCTAAAAGACCAAACTCTCAGATCTCCATTGTCACTAAGAAGAATACTGAATCTATTTAAGCTACCCTAATCATTTCTTTAAAAAGTGAGACCTACTTGCAGAAGGATAGAACAGAAAAAAAAACGTAGTGTATCTGCCAATGGGGGAAAAAGATAATTTCAAAGCAATTTTTATTTTTTCAGTTCCTCCAAAGACTTTAACATGTACTGCAAAATATAACTGTCTTTGTCCAAAACTACCATATATGCAACAATCAGAAAAAAATACTAGTTTTATGACCTTTGATCTGTCTCATCTATGGCTATTTAAGACAGAGCTTGTTAGTTCCCTAATTGACCATTGATATGAGACGCCCTGTTGTCTGCTGGGGCTAAGTGGCCATTTCGCTGTATTCTTTCAACTCTGAGACCTTCTGGTGGCTGCCAGGCGTCATCCGAAAATGAGCTCGAGCTCCCCGACTCAGAGTCAATATCACTGGAGCCTTCGAAATCCCAGTCTGCACTCGACTCACTACGCACATCATCCTCCTCGCTAATGAAACTTTGGCCCGGCTCCAAGCACGAAGGATACAGACGCGCCGAAAGACATATGAAGTCACTGTCATAGTGCAGCAATCCCAACATGGTACCAACATTAACCCACTGATCCCCAGTTGTATCGTATTGATGAACTGTCACCCTGTTCTTCTTCCACTGTGGAACAGTGGTGGTGATGAGAAGCAGTTTGTTCCCGTGACACACAATTTGAAAATTGTGGATGTTAGTGTCAATCGGGATGTCACTAATCCTTCGCCATTCTCCCTTTGAGGGGTTATAAACTTTGATGACCGGAATGTCACAAATGCAATAGATTTCATCATTGAAAACGCATGCTTCCTGAAACTCACTCCGTTTGAGAGAGGCACAGTTCAGCCACTGATTCCTTTCTGGTACGTAGCACAACATCCTCTTGTTATTAACAGCGTACAAACAGTCTCCAACTGTGATTAGTTCGAACAAATGCAATGCATGAGGCAGGGGTGTCACAAATATCCACTGGTTTCTCTGAATACTGTAACACTCAACCTCCTTAATTTTCAGGCCTGTAGATGGATCACGACCACCAAGGATATAAATATATCCATTCAGGTAGGCAACATCCATCCTCTCTCTTGCTAACAGCCGCTCAGCCAGTTGTTGCCAGCTGTTCTGAACTGCATTGTACACCCAAAGCTGCTTGGTTGGCTGCGCTGCCAAAAACACATCGTTGTCTGGTGAAACACAGACAGCCAATGAACTGATGGACTTGGTAATTGCAGGACTAGTCAAAGGTGAAGCCATTGTATAAATGTCACCAGAGTACGGATCATAACAGAGGAAAGGTTCCTTCCGATGGCCAAAGAATATAACCATTTCCTTAGCACTGAATCCAATCCTCCTGGAAGTATTTTGTATTGTTGCAGGCATGTCAGCCCTCTGACATGCAGAAAGGTCTTCAACGATGGAGCCAAGAGGCTTGTTTTTGACAAACAGCTGAGATTTAAGAGCATCAAGGTATGTTCTGTCCTTCTCAGTGAAATGATGCCACCGGACACACTTTAGTACATCCAGTGCGTGCACAGCACGCTCACTGAAATTTGCTTTAATCCACTGAATTGCAGCCATACATACTTTGCTCTCGCTGTCCACATCCAGCGTGTCCAGACTAAGGATTTCTTTTATCTGCTCAGGTGAAAGCTCACACAATTCCTCCGTCCTGCACAGATGTTGCAAGTTGCGTGCAATGAAAGCACGTGCCTTCTCTTTTAGTTCCACATTATCGAAGGCATCTGCAAACTAAGGCAATAGCATAGTTGAGTCTGACAAGCAGTTCTCACGTAAGGAAACAGAGATAAACAGTTTTAAAATTGCAGTGAAAAACAACTTATACACCTGAAATCAAGTACTTTTTTGAAATGTGGTCACTGCCATTACATAGGTATATCACTTGTGCAGAAACAGCAAGTGTTCACAATGAAACAAGTAATTTATGGTGAACTTGGTCATTTGATGGAAAGATGGTGGAATTCTTCAGTATAGAGGGTTCTGGATGTCCCTACACATGAAATCACAGAATACTATTGGGCAGATACAGGAAGTGATTAGGCAAAGAGACTGGTATCATTATTGCAAGGGAAATTGAATATTTAAACAGGGAAATTTTGCTACATTGTGCAGGATACTGATAAGACCATAACTGCAGTAATGTCTTGTTCAAGGAAGGACATGACTATATTAGGAGTTCAGAGAAAGTTCATTAGACTGGTACCTTGGGATGAAGTGATTATCTAATGAGGAAAGATTGGACAAGTTATGTGCAGAAAGGATATTGCTTCTTCTGGAGAGACTAGAAGTAGTGGACAGTTTAAAAATTAAATGGAAATAAAGAGAAGAGAACTTTCCCCTCTCTGGGGAGGGCATTATTCTGTGGAATTCTCTTCCCCAGAGAGTATATAGGTAGGGTCATTGGTGATTTTAAGGTGGAGGTAGGTAGATTCTTGATTGAGAAGGGAGCCAAAGATGGGAAAGTAGAATTGAGGCCACAATCGTACCTCATTATCTTATCAAAAACACAGCATTTTCAAGGGCTAAATAGACTACTGGAATGCCAGTCAACATCTTTGTAAACAGTAAATACAGAAATGGATCCATAATTTACAACTACAGCTTGAGCAGGCTAAAAGATTTAAACACACAAAAGCATTACAATCCATAACAGGTTTAAAAAGTACATTCATTTCAGCGCACAGGAGTGTTTCCAGTGGAAAAAAGTTCTGCAATCCATCTGTTTCTCTCCACCAACATTCTGAAAGTCGCCCATGATTGTAGATTTATTAGCTTAAGCATAAACAATCTCCATCATTTAGTCTACAACAGACACAGATTTGAGGCAAACCACATAATTGTCGCTGAGAACTCTCACGGAGATCCAAAGGCAATCATTCTTCCCAAGCAACTTATTACATGATTTAAAAACTCCTGAATCATCAGAAGGGTCTAGGCCCGAAACGTCAGCTTTTGTGCTCCTGAGATGCTGCTTGGCCTGCTGTGTTCATCCAGCTCCACACTTTGTTATCTTGGATTCTCCAGCATCTGCAGTTCCCATTATCCCTGAATCAAGCTTGTTTATTTTAATTTTAAACAACAGCAAGGAATAAAATTCACTGATACAGTTCTGTGGAAGGGTCACCAGACCCGAAATGTTAACTCTGATTTTTCTTCACAGATGCTGCCAGACCTGCTGAGCTTTCCCAGCAACTTCTGTTTCTGTTCCTGATACAAACATCTGCCACTTTCCTTCCTTTCTCCATCCATAAATTCTTTTACTCCCTCTTAAGCCAGTTTCCTCTTATTTCACCACTCAAGTTGAGAACTTTGACGACTTCTAGTTGGGCTAAAGCATGCGATCATTTCATAATTACGGGCCCTAATTTGAACAACCTGTAAAATGTTACCTCACGCGTCGGCTCCCAGGTCATTCCTGCCCCAATCTAAAGTCTCTACCCCATCGTTTCCTCCCTACTATCCCAGGTTCTCTGCCTCTACCAGACTCAAAACACTTGCAGACCAAATACATCATATGCCAAACCAACCTCTTAGCCCCCATTTCTGAAGAAGGGTCCAGCACCAGCTTTCCTGCTCCTCTGATGCTGCTTGGCCTGCTGTGTTCATCCAGCTCCACACCGTGTTGTCCTGTCATTTCTCCCACCCTTAAAACACATTTACCACTCACCGCCGCCCCCTCCCAGTTTGCCGCTCCCCGTTAACCCCGTCGCCCTTTGCCCCTCACCTTGAAGATGCCAGTACAGTTGTACAGATCCAGTCTCCGGGCCATGAAGGCGGCGCACGCCTGCCGGACGTACTCGAGCTGCAGCATATTGGCGGAGACGTAGAGTTTCTGGACGCTGGCCTCGGAGACAGTGACCCGGCCCGTGTAGCAGTAATCAATGATCAGGGACATGGAGTCCGAGTCCACCTCATGGATGGTGATTCTCTGCTGTTTACTCTCGAACAGGCCTCCCGTGAACATACTCCTGAAGTACGGGCTGGCGGCGGCCAGGACATTGCGGTTACACAGGAAGCGGCTGCCGCTCTCCACCTCCAAGGTCACATCCACCAGCAGCCGGGCGTCATAGAAGGATTTGAGCTCCCGAAGTAAGGCCCGGGCGTGGGCCGCATCCTCCAGCAACTCAGGACCTGACAGGCCGCTCACTGCCGCCATCTTGACCCTGCCCCTGCTGCCGCCACCGGGTAGACCCCGCCCCGGGACATCAGCCGCTGCCATTGGCGGATACCGCCGGGTAACCTCGGCATCGTCACCCCCATTGGCTGACACTGCCCGATAAAGCCCGCCCCTATCACTCCCATTGGCTGACACTGCCGGCCGTCCCCGCCCCCTCGTCTTCACTGGCTGATCGTGCAGCGGAAGTCCCGCCTCCACCGTTTACATTGGCTGAGGCCGACAGGTGATTTCCTGCTTCTCGTTATCATTGGCTGATACCTCCAGAGGTTCCCCACTTCTCTTGCCTCCATTGGCCCACACCCCCAAGCGGACATCGCCCCGTTACTCCCATTGGTCGTCTCTGGCAGATGTAACCCCACCCTTTCATTTCCATTGGCTGATACCGCCCGGTATCTGAAACGGGACGTGGTAGAAAAACCTTTCGGTAACACAGTATGGAGCTGGATGAACACAGCAGGCCAAGCAGCAGACTTAAGGGTCTAGGCCCGAAACGTCAGCTTTTGTGCTCCTGAGATGCTGCTTGGCCTGCTGTGTTCATCCAGCTTCACACTTTATTATCTTGGATTCTTCAGCATCTGCAGTTCCCATTAACCCTGATCACAAGAAAAACTCTATGGGTAATTTAGCATAGCCAATCCAACCTAACATCTTTGGACTGTGGGAGCAAAGTGGAGCACCCAGAGGAAATCCACACAGACACAGGGAAATGTGCAAACTCCACACAGAAAGTCGCCTGAGAGTGGAATTGAGTCCGTATCCCTGATACTGTGAGGCAGCAGGGCTAACCACTGAGCCTCCATGCCTTTCACTTGATAATAATAATAATAATAATAATAAATTATTAATATTAATATTATTAGAAAAAGTTCACCAAGCAGAAATGCGTGGTGGTGAATAGGAAATGTTTGAGCTTCTGTTCAATGAAGAAGTGGAATATTTTCAGACGATTCTTGTGTCAATACCATTTCTGACTCCTCAGAAGGTGAAGCAGTCTGCATCCTGGACAACATTCGGCTTGGGCAGACATGTGGCAATAGTTGTGTCATAAGAGTGCCACGCAATGACCATCACCAACAAAGAGAATCTAACCAATGCCCTTGACATTTAATGCCATTAACCCATACTGAATTACCAACTATCAACAGTCTGGGGATTACTATTGACTAGAAACTGAATTGGACCAGCCGTATAAATACTGTGACCACATGAGCAGATCACAGACTGGGAATTCTACAACATGTAACTCCCTTCCTTTCTTATCAATGTGCCTAACTGATGCACAGTGTGTACCATCTGCAGGATGCACTGAAATATCCAAATCAAAGTTTCTCCAACAGCAGCTTCTAATCCCATGACCTTTACCACCTAGAAGGAAAATAACAGCAAATGCATGGGAATACTACCACATGCAAGTTCCCTTGAACCCATGCAGCATCCCGACATGGAAATATATCACTGTCACTTGATCACAGTCCTAGAATGCCCTCCCTAATAGCACTATTGGTGTACTTATCCATCTGTACTTTCCCACTACCTTCTTAAGGGCAATTAGAGATGGACAACAAATGCTGGCCAAGCCAATGATGTCCTCATCCCATGAATGAATAAAAACAAACAGGCAGTTTTATAAAGTTTTACAAATTCAAAGACAAAGTGGGTAAACAAGGTACCAGGACCATCTACCAAAAGGGATAATTATATCTTTAAAAATAGCTACTGAGAAGTGCAAAAGTGCTTTGTCACACTGATTTCAAATGACATAGAGAATCAGAGCCTGGGTCAATGAGGTTCCAGCAGAATGTCCCCTCTCACCATGTCTTATAAATAATTATGTTTAACAAAGCATTTTAATGTTCACTCATGAGGGGACCGTCACGTAACTACAAAGGGAGAGAACATATGCAGTAGTAGAACCCTAATCAATGTGGAGGCGCTTTTCAAAGTCAAAGAACAGCCGCTTAAGGAGATCTTTACCCTAGTGGTCAGCTGTAATATTCACAGGAAGGTAAAGCATATCATTGAGAAAAATGGCTTCTGAAAATTAGATCTACCCACAACTACTATGAGTCATTGCTCTAGCATCTGAAATCGATGATAAGCTGCTGAAAATAAAGTGAGTGATCTAGGGACAAGTTGAATTTAAACTGAATCCAGAGGAAACATCAAATGCATGAGGGGCGATGTGTTTCTGTAGCCCACTGAATAGGGTACACCTTCAAGAGGTTTATGTTTATGAGAATCAGTTCCACCTGGGATGAGATTAATCTTTATTCTGTAAATACCTGTTCTTTCTCCTCATTATGAAACACACTGATCGAACCCAGTTTCCGTGCTGTAAATGACTGAAATATTGAGCTGGATCAAGAATAGAAACCTGTGTAAAAGCTGTTACATTTCACACGCCTTCAACATTTTACCCAATTGCTGAGTGATAAATTGAACCATTGCTAGGATCTTTGCTATTAATATAATGTGACTAGAGGAATCAGTATGGCTCCAGTGGCCTAATGGATAAGGCACTAACCTTATTAATTAAAAAAGACAAAAGTATGTCCTAGGCTTGACTTGGCTTTGTTGAAAAGTACCACTGTAAAGAAGAGGAGAGAGAAATGTGAGAGAATCAGAATTTTGGGTTCAAGTCTCATCTGGGTTGAAGTTAATTTTACCCTAAAACACTTCCTGTATTTGTCACAGGGAATTTTTCTTACCATTATGTGATTTTGGCAGCTCCTAATCAGCATTCTGATACCCACGATCACTTCCTTTCCAGTGTTATATTTGAAAAGAAAGGTGTATGAAAAACATCATTTTTAGAGGATGGCTTTCAAACTGGTAGAAAGGTGGTTGTGGTTCTTCTTGTTAAAGGTTTAAAAATGGGCAGAGCCCTTCTGAAACCATGGTCTAATACAATATTTGTCAGAGAACTGATGATTGAAAGCACCCTGGAGTGTTAATGGAGGTTGGTTATAAATGATTGATTGGGGAGTACGCATTGAATGGCATTTAAATTAAACAAAACACTGCAGAGGCTGGAAATCTGAAACGAAACAGATTTCTGGAGAAACTCAGTGCTGGGTTCCAACGTTAACTCTACTTTCTTTCCACAGATGCTGCCAGATCTGCTGAGTTTCTCAAGCAATTTCTGTTTTTGATTGAAAGGCATTTGCTTTTGGTTTAGAATAATCAAGACTGATTTTAGCTTAAAAATAACAGATTGAAACCTTTAACTCTAACTCAAAATTGGGGACATTTTTGGAGAGGCCCAGATGCTGAATAATTGACCTTCATAAGTTAACTTTCTGGGCAACTTCCAGCTGCTTTGGGATTTCCATGTGGATTTTATCTCACAGTTCCAGTCTACATTGGTGCCACAACTTTCTCCACTGGAAGATCTGGGTTCATTCATTCTAAGGCATGGGAATTTACACAGTAAAGCAGAAAAGTCCTTGAACCTTCACATTCTTAAATTTTCACCACTTAAAAATACTCATCATGATCTTGTCTTTGGTCCAAATGGATCAACTCACGTTTAGTGGCAGTGAAATTCCTGTCTTACCTGTTCACTTTCATCAGCAACATTTCTTTGCAATCTGATTGGCTGCTTGGTCAGCTTGATGACATCACAACAGGTCAATTTCTGGAATCCCCATCAATGAAATGGCAGTCAATTACAACATGAGGAAAAGAGACAGAGATCACTGGATCTCCTAGTGAGGCTTTTTTCAAGATCGTTTGCAAGTAATGTGGTTTCATGGCTCAGCACAAGATTCAGGCTAATGCGTTTGCTAATAAAAGTGCTGGTCCACAAAAGGATATGAAACATGGCAACGATTACACGGGTGCAAAGGGACCAGTTATAAACAGCAAGTCAGTAACCTGAGCAATCCCAGTGGTTTGATGGATGAGGCAATATCCCCTAGGTTGAACAATTATAGGTTCAAGTCCCATCTGGGGTGAACAGAATTTAATCACTATGAGTGAATGGGTCTGAGACAGACTCAGAATCACATTCATCTTCAGATGCAGCAGAGGAAAACATTCTGCTCATTTTGTCTAAGCCGGATCATTGTAAGACCTAGTCAACTCAAACCATTCCACTGCCTTTTCTTGATGGCGTACATTTTTCAGTAAAACACCTTATCCAGTGTCCTTTAAAATAATTCTGTTCAATCTGATTCTATCAACCAACTCTGGCATCCTTGTCACTTCCTAAATCTAAGTAACCCTAACACATGGGTGAAGAAGCTATGAGGAGATCTTGGAGCTGGGTGATGTGCTGAGTGCAGACTCGCAGTGATCAATGTTGGGTGATGTACTCCGTACCCTAATTATGATGCAAATTTGGGCTTTAAAAGGATTGCTATTTCTTGTGGCTGCTTGAGAAGGCCAGTTAACAATACCTCACATAGATTTCTATCACTAAGGAATTTATAGCAGAGCACTTAGAACGTCTAAAGGCAATCAGGCTGAATCAACATTGTTTTATGGAAATGACGTTGTCTTTGAGTGATTCATGAAGAGCAAGTCGTGCTTGACAAACTTGCTGGAGTTCTTAGAGGATATACCCAGCAAGATGGACAATGGGGATCCAGTGGACAGGGTATATCTAGACTTCCAGAAGCATCTGACAAGGTGCTGCATAAAAGACTGATCCAGAAGACTGCATCCCAAAGAGTTCAGGTAGATTACTGTCTTGGATTGAGGACTGGCTGACAGACAGAAAGTAGAGGGTCAGGATAAGTGGCTCTTTCTCTGGATGGCAAACTAAACTAGCTGGGTGCTGCAAGCTTCAGTTTTCAGACCTCAATTATTTCCAATCTATATAAATGATCTACAAGCAGGGACAGTGTATAACATTGCTAAAACAGGCCATATACAGAGTAGCATAGTGGCTCATTGGTTAGGGCTGTTGCCCACAATCCCAGGTGTGATTCCACCCTTGAGCAACTGTCTGTATGGAGTTTGTGTGTTCTCTCCTCATGTTTGCATGGGTTTCCTCCCATAGTCCAAAGATGTGCTACTTGGGTAGATTGGTCATGGTGTTAGGGTAGGGGAGAGTCTGGGTGGGATACTCTTCAGAGGGTTAGTGTTGACTCAATGGGCCGAATAGCCTGATCCCATGCTGTATGGGTTTCTATGAGTCTATGACATCATAAGAAGGGCAAATGGAATATCAGGATTTATTGAAAAAGGACTGGATTATAAAAGTAAAGAAGTGTTGTCAGGCATTGGTGAGACCACACCTGGAGTTTGGTGTCCAGTTTTGGCCTCCTTACTTGAGGAAGGATGTAGTAGCACTGGAGGTTTACCAGGTTGATTCTATGGATGAAAGGGCTGTTGTAGAAGCAGTGGTTGAATGTCACGGGCTAGTACCTGCTGGGGTTCAGATGAATGATGAAGATCTGAATGAGGCATGTAAAATGCTAAATGGGATTGGTAAGGTAGACGTTGAACAAAATGTTCTCTTGTGGGACAGTCTCGAACAAGACGCCACAGATATGGAGCGAAAGGAGGTAGGTTCAAAACTGAGATGAATAGAAATGACTTCCCTCAGAGGGAGGTGAATCTGTGGAACTCACTGCCCCAGACTGCAGTGGAGACAGAATCAATCAACAGGTTCAAGAAAGAAATAGATATGTTTCTGATGAAAAGTAGAATAAAGGGCTATGGGGAACCAAGCAAGAAAGTGGAGTTGAAACCAGGATAAGATCAGCCATAATCATGTTAAATGGCAGAGTGGGCTGGAAGGTTCTGAAGTGCCTACTCCTGCTACAAAGGGATATGGATAAGCTAAACAAATAGTAAGAGTGAAGCAGATGGTGCATTATGTGGGAAAGTGTGAATTTGTAGGCTTTGACAAGAAGAATAGAAAAACAAGTATATTATTTAAATGCAGACCAATTCCAATCTCAATGGTGTAAAGGTTTCTGGGTGTCCTGCCAAATGAATCACCAGTATGTAGTATGTATATACAGCATGTGGTTAGGAAGACAAATAGAATGTTCTCAAGTTTTACAAGGGAAATACAAGAAGTAAAATATTAAAGTAGGGACAAAAATACCCAAAGAACTGCGGATGCTGGAAATCAGAAACAGAAGCAGAAATTGCATAGAAAACTCAGCAGGTCTGGCAGCATCTGTAGATAGAATGCAGGGTTAATGTTTTACATCCAGTGACCCTTCTTGAGAACTGACTGAAGCCAGGAAAAGGTTTTTATATATGCTGATGATGGAGGAGTAAACTGTGTCCAATTTTGGGCCCCACACCTCAAGAAGGACATACTAGCCCTGGAGTGTGTCCAGCGGAGATTCACACGGATGATCCATGGAATGGTAGGTTTAACGTATGATGAACGGCTAAGGATCCTGGGATTGTACTCATTAGAGTTTAGAAGGTTGAGGGGAGATCTAATAGAAACTTACAAGATAATGTATGGTTTAGAAGTGGTGGACGCTAGGAAATGGTTTCCGTTAGGCGCGGAGACTAGGACCCGTGGGCACAGACTTAAAATTAGAGGGGGTAAATTTAAAACTGAAATGAAACGACATTTCTTCAGCCAGAGTGTGGTGGGCTTGTGGAATTCATTGCTGCAGAGTGCAGTGGAGGCCGGGACGTTGGATGCCTTCAAGGCAGAGATCGACAAATTCTTGATCTCAGAAGGAATCAAGGGCTACGCGGAGAGTGCAAGGAAGTAGAGTTGAAATGCCCGTCAGCCATGATTTAAATGGCGGAGTGGACTTGATGGGTCGAATGGCCTTACTTCCACTCCTATGTCTTATGGTCTTAAACAATGGGTGGAGATGGAGCCTAGGGAGAGAAAAACAGGTGGACAAATGTTGGATAAAAGTCAACTTGGGAGAATGAATAGCTGCTAACGGGGACTATTGGTAACTGACGATGGCTTTTTGTGGTAGCAGCCCACATGACTAGGCCTGGTGTGTGGAAGTTGGGGTAAGGACATGAGACAAGGTGCTCAGGCTCTAAAATGATTGAACTTGATGTTGCATCCCAATGGCTGTAGGGTTCCCAAACTGAAAATGAGATGCTATTCTTCCAGCCTGCATTAAGCTTTGCTGGAGCATTGTAGCAAACCTGAGACAGAGGTATTGGCCAGGGAACAAGGTGGTGAGTTGAAAAGATAGGGACATGAAGTTCAGCATCACACAGCAGAAAGTCAGAAGAAACAGAAAATAGTTGTTGCAGCTGGTGTTCCTTAATGCCTGAAAGGAAAACAGCTTCAAGATAGCCATGCCCCTCTGGGAGGGGAGGTGATGACCTAGCAGTATTATCACTGGACTGTTAATCCAGAGACCCAGGTAGTGTTCTGGGGACCCGGGTTCAAATCATGCCACAGCAGATGGTGGAATTTAAATTCAGAACAAAATCTAGAATTAAGAGTCTAATGATGACCATGAATCTATTGCCGTTTCTTGTAAGAAACGCATCTGGTTCACTAATACCTTTTTAGAGTAGGAATCTGCTATCCTTACCTGGTCTGGCCTACATGTGACTCCAGACACACGGCAATGTGGTTGACTCTCAACTGCCCTATGGGTAATTAGAAGTGGTCAACAAATACTGGTCTGGCCAGAAATGCCCACATCCCATGAATGAATAAAAAAAACTTCATCCCCTCATCCATTTGAACCTATCTCCCTCTGAAGTGACAGCAGTCCATGCTCTCAGCTCCAACCCTGACTCTGTAACCAAACTTGCCGAGAAGGGTGACTCTGTTGTTGTCTGGCGTAATGACCACTACAGTGAGGAGGCTGAGTGCAAGCTCTCAGATATCCTATTTCCTATCTCCCCCTGGACCAAGTCCCCACCATTCAACATCAGGCTATTGTGTCCACGGTGGACACTAATCTCATTTCCTCAGGTGATCTCCCTTCCACCCACCCACCTCCACCCTTCCCCTCCAAGCTCCAACGCTGTGCAGCCTGCTTCTAAACAGAACTGTTCAGGCAGGCCCACTGTTTTTGTCTGCTCCTGCCCCAGAGAACTTGCATCTTCCTACTTCAACTCCCCTACTTTATGGTAGGAGACAGAGTGTGGTGGTAGAGGGTTGTTTTTCAGACTGGAGGCCTGTGACCAGCAGTGTTCCACAGGGATTGGTACTGGGTCCACTTTTGTCTGTCATTTATAGAAACGATTTGGATGAGAATGTAGGAGGCATGGTTAGTAAGTTTGCAGATAACATAAAAATTGGCAGTGAAGAAGGTTATCTAAGATTACAAGCAGGTTGTGACCAATTGGGCCAATGGGCTGAGGAGTGACAGTTAGAGTTTAATTTGGATAAATGTGAGGTATGGAGGCTTAGATACGTTTAAAAGACATTTGGATAAGTTTATGAATAGGAAAGATTTGGGCTGATAAGGGCCAAGTGCAGGCAGGGGGGAATGGTTCAGTTTGGGAACATGGTCACTGTAGACTGGTTAGATCAAAGTGTCTATTTCCATGCTGTATGACTCTGTGACTCCATTTTGTCTCCCCTTGACCAGTCACTTCCCACTTACATCCTCAATTCCTCTGATGATTTATGTCAGTTTCAGAATTTCCAGTTCATGGGCTTCAACCGCCTCCTCTTTACCATGGATGTGCAATCCCTTTACATGTCCATCCTCCATCAGGACGATCTCAGGGCTTTCCGCTTCTTCCTGGAAAACAGGACTGAACCATCCCCAACCACCACTACCCTGCTCCTCCCCACTTTGAACAACTTCTCCTTTAATTCATTTCAATTTCTTCAGGTCAGAAGTGTTGCCATGGGTACCCACATGGGCCCCACTTATGCCTTTTTGTGGGGTATGTGGAACATTCAGAGAGCAGACAGGAAGTACCTATTTCCCTTGGTAGAGGGGCCAATAACCAGAGGGATCAATAAATTTTCTGATTTTAAAAGTAATATTAAAAGAATGTTGGGAAAAAATCTTTCAAAGTAGATCATCTCCTGAAATTGAAATCCAAGAGCTGAAACTGTGCCAATTTTCTTTTTATACTGCTTTGTGGGTATCACCGGTTGGGCCTGCAGTTATTGCCCATCCCTAATTACCTTTAAAAAGATGGTGATGAACCACCCTCTTGAACTGCTGCAGTCCATTTGGTATACGGATGCCCGCAGTACTGTTACGAAGGGAGTTCCAAGACTTCGACCTCATGACACTTAAGAATCGACGATACAGTTTGAAGTCAAGATGGTGAGTGACCTGGAAAGTAACCTGCAAGTAGTGGTATTCTCATGTATCTGCTACTCTTGTCTTTCTAGATGAAAGAGGTGGTAGGTTTGGAAGTTGCTGTTGCATTATCCTTGATTATAGATGCACTGTATATCAGTCTTGAAGTAAATGTTTAACATGGCATATGGGGCCTTAATCAAATGGGCTGCTTTATTCAAGATCGTGTCAAGTCTCCTGGATGTTCTCAAAGTCACACTCATCTAGGCAAGTGGAGAAAAGTTACTTAACTCAGAATTCCCAGTCTCTGACCTGATCTGGTAGCCACAGTACTGCAGTTTCAAGTCTGTTTCCAGTCAATGATAATCCTCAGGAAGTTGATGGAATGAGATTCAGAGTTGATAACGTCATTTACTGTCAACCAGAGGGGATTAGATTCTCACCTGTCACAAATAGTCATTGTTGACTTCTGTGGAACAAATGTAATTTGCCACAGAAGTCCATGAACAGCTCCAGCTAAAGAATTTTGAATTGTAGTAAACATTGTGTAATCATTAATGAATGCCCCCATTTCTGACTGTATGCTGCAGATAATTATACTTAATCTGTTACTCTTGGCAATGTGATACTCTCATCTAAATTATCAATGAATAGAAAAAAACTATAAACCACCTTAAATAATTCTGCTCCATTGTAACAGTTATTAATTTACATTTCATTTAAAAAGAAGTTAAGCAGTTCACGTCTAAAAGCTACCACATCAAATGGAAATCTGGTTCTCTGAAAATTGGAAACAGGACATTTTGGAAAAGGCATGCTTGCTCCAGAATCTGCATCAGTTTCAGGGTCTTTATGAAGTCAAGCATTGCACAGATGGAATATCAATAATGCAGGAAATGTTAAAAATTCAGTGTAATTGTGGTGCTACAGGTGCCAGATTTTAGGTGTTTAATCTGTACTTACTGCACAAGCTACTTATGTCAAGTGGAAACCTAGTATATAACATTCCTTCAAAGCCAATAATAGTGAAATGTTGAAGCTCGAGTACACATCTCTGGCAGACATACTTGCACACCCTGTCAAGCAGAGAACATCGCTTTTCACTTTATCTCCTTGTGTTCAAACAATCACTAACATGACTATTTCCATTCCTCTTCCCTCTCAGTTTGCTTCTGTTCTCATGTGCAGGACATTGTCAAATCCCTTCTGACTATACAGACAAACTCCATTGAACCCTATTCACCATGATGTTACTCATAAGAATTCATCTATTCTTCACAAAGTCGGGTTCAGAAATGCAATGGATGACCTTCCAATACTGTGGAATAGTTTATGGTACTAGTAATAACAGGCTCCAGATCTCAAAATAGAGATCTCTTAATGGCATTAAATTCAACTGCACCATCTATTAAACTCCTCGTCATAACATTAACAGAAACAAGTAAAATAAATCCTTCAATTTTCACACCCTCCTGTCCGAAGTGCTGATTGACAATAATCTCATTGATCACACTACTGACAAAATAGGGGCAGGAATGGTTGCTGGATGTTCCAGGGTTTAGAGCATTTAAAAAAAATAGGGATGGGGGGAAAAGAGGAGGGGGTGTAGCACTACTAATCAGAGAGGGTATCACAGCTACAGAAGCTTCCATTGTCGAGGAAGATCTGCCTACTGAGTCAATATGGGTGGAAATTAGGAACAGCCAGGGAGTAGTCATCTCGTTAGGGGTTTGCTACAGGCCCCCCAATAGCAGCAGGGAGATTGAAGAAAGCATAGATCGGCAGATTTTGGAAAAGTGTGGACGTAGTAGGGTTGTTGTAATGGGTGACTTTAACTTTCCCAATATTGATTGGAACCTCCTTCAAGCAGAAGATTTGAATGGAGCTGTTTTTGTAAGGTGTGTTCAGGAGGGTTTCCTAACTCAGTACGTTGACAGGCCGACGAGGGGAGAGGCCATTCTAGACTTGGTGCTCGGAAACGAGCCAGGGCAGGTATCAGATCTTGTGGTGGGACAGCATTTTGGTGATAGTGACCATAAATGCCTCACATTCTACACAGCTATGGAGAAGGAGAGGATTAGGCAAAATAGGAGGATATTTAATTGGGCAAGAGGAAACTACGATGCGATTAGACATGAGTTAGGAAGCATGGACTGGGAGCAATTGTTCCATGGTAAAGGCACTACAGACATGTGGAGACTGTTTAAGGAACAGTTGTTGCGAGTGATGAATAAATATGTCCCTCTGAGACAGGCAAGAAGGGGTAAGATAAAGGAACCTTGGATGACGAGAGCGGTGGAGCTTCTAGTCAAAAGGAAGAAGGTAGCTTACATAAGGTGGAGGAAGCTAGGGTCAAGCTCAGTTCTAGAGGATTACAGGCAGGCGAGGAAGGAGCTCAAAAATGGTCTGAGGAGAGCCAGGAGGGGGGCACGAGAAAGGCTTGGCAGAACGGATTAGGGAGAACACAAAGGCATTTTACACTTATGTGAGGAATAAGAGAATGGTCAAAGAAAGAGTAGGGCCGATCAGGGATAGCATAGGGAACTTGTGTGTGGAGTCTGAGGAGGTAGGGGAAGCCCTAAATGAGTTTTTTGCTTCTGTCTTTACGAAAGAAATGAACTTTGCAGTGAATGAACCCTTTGAAGAGCAGGTGTGCATGCTGGAATGGATAGAGACAGAGGAAGCTGAAGTGCTGAAAATTTTGTCAAACATTAAGATTGACATGTCACCAGGCCCGGACCAGATTTGTCCTCGGCTGCTTTGGGAAGCGAGAAATGCAACTGCTTCGCCACTTGCGAAGATCTTTGCATCCTCGCTCTCCACTGGAGTTGTACCGGAGGACTGGAGAGAGGCAAATGTAATTCCTCTCTTCAAGAAAGGAAATAGGGAAATCCTCAGCAATTACAGACCAGTAAGTCTCATGTCTGTCGTCTGCAAGGTGTTAGAAAGGATTCTGAGGGATAGGATTTATGACCATCTGGAAGAGCATGGCTTGATTAAATGCAGTCAACACGGCTTTGAGAGGGGCAGGTCATGCCTCACAAACCTTATCGAGTTCTTTGAGGATGTGACTAGAAAAGTTGATGAGGGTCGAGCTGTGGATGTGGTGTATATAGACTTCAGCAAGGCATTTGATAAGGTTCCCCATGCTAGGCTCATTCAGAAGGTCAGGAGGAATGGGATACAGGGGAACTTAGCTGTTTGGATACAGAATTGGCTGGCCAACAGAAGACAGCGAGTGGTAGTAGAAGGAAAATATTCTGCCTGGAAGTCAGAGGTGAGTGGTGTTTCACAGGGCTCTGTCCTTGGGCCTCTACTGTTTGTAATTTTTATTAATGACTTGGATGAGGGGATTGAAGGATGGGTCAGCAAGTTTGCAGACAACACAAAGGTTGGAGGTGTCGTTGACAGTATAGAGGACTGTTGTAGGCTACAGCAGGGCATTGACAAGATGTAGAGATGGGCTGAGAGGTGGTAGATGGAGTTCAACCTGGATAAATGCGAGGTGATGCATTTTGGAAGGTCGAATTTGAAAGCTGAGTACAGGATTAATGATAGGATTCTTGGCAGTGTGGAAGAACAGAGGGATCTTGGTGTGCAGATACATAGATCCCTTAAAATGGCCACCCAAGTGGACAGGGTTGTTAAGAAAGCATATGGTGTTTTGGCTTTCATTAGCAGGGGGATTGAGTTTAAGAGTCGTGAGATCTTGTTGCAGCTCTATAAAACTTTGGTTAGACCGCACTTGGAATACTGCGTCCAGTTCTGGTCGCCCTATTATAGGAAAGATGTGGATGCTTTGGAGAGGGTTCAGAGGAGGTTTACCAGGATGCTGCCTGGATTGGAGGGCTTATCTTATGAAGAGAGGTTGACTGAGCTCAGACTTTTTTCATTGGAGAAAAGGAGGAGAGGGGACCTAATTGAGGTATACAAGATAATGAGAGGCATAGATAGAGTTGATAGCCAGAGACTATTTCCCAGGGCAGAAATGGCTAATACAAGGGGTCATAGTTTTAAGCTGGTTGGAGGGAAGTATAGAGGGGATGTCAGAGGCGGGTTCTTTACACAGAGTTGAGAGAGCACGGAATGCGTTGCCAGCAGCAGTTGTGGAAGAAGGTCATTGGGGACATTAAGAGACTGCTGGACATGCATACGGTCACAGAAATTTGAGGGTGCATACATGAGGATCAATGGTCGGCACAACATCGTGGGCTGAAGGGCCTGTTCTGTGCTGTACTGTTCTATGTTCTAAAATTATGCTGTTCAGATCTTCTCCCTCATCACATTCACTTTGAGAGACCATCCAGTTGTCACAGTCAGTCCTTACCCATAACCCAGAAGACTCAGGTTCAAAGCCAACTACTCCAGTGGTCTGTCATAACATACCTGTACAGGTTGGTTAAAAATGTTGGCACAACTATAAGGATTTCTGTTCTTGCTGACATGTGCAGTGTTCTGGTGGGGCTTGTCTTGTTAATTCAGGGTTTGACCCATTTAAATAAGGGAGGTGAATTTGATCAGTGTCAAACTTCTGTGCTTCACATAGGTTATACTTCAGTAACCTTCGCTGGTCAGAATACTGATTACAGGAGTTGGGATATCATACTGCAGCTGTACAAGACCGTGGTGAGGCCACTTTTGAAATACTGTATATAACTCTGGTCACCCTAGTATAGGAAGGATGTTGTTAAACGAGAAAGGGGACAGAAAAATATTTGCAAGCATGCTGCTGAGAATGGAGGGTCGGAATGTAGGCTTGGACTTGTTTTCCTTGGAGCATCGGAGGCTGAGGGATGACCTTATAGTGGTTTGTAAAATCATGAGGGGCACGGATAAGGTATTTTTCCAAGTGCAGGGAAATCCAAAACTACAGGGCATAAGTTTAAGCTGAGAGGGGAAAGATTTAAAAGGGACCTGAGGGGCAACATCTGCATGCAAAGGGTGGTGCATATATGGAACAAGCTGCCAAAGGAGTTGGTAGAGCCGATACAACTACAACATTTCAAAAGTCATTTCGATGGGTACATGATTAGGAAAGGTTTAGAGGGATTTGGGTCAAATGCAGGCAAATGAGAATGGCTCGGTTTAGGAAACCTGGTTAAAATGAATGAGTTGGACTGAAGCATCTGTTTCCTGCTGTATGACTCTCTAACAGGTTTCCGTATGGTTAAAATTATAATTAGATTTTACTATCAACCATTCCCAGCACCACCTTAGGTACAAAATCTTAGGTATAAAGTAGGGAAAAATAAAGAAAAAAAGTTACAAGTTCAACATCAGAGTCCTCCTTAAGTGCTTAGCCACGCTAGCCTTGCAATCCCCACAAGGGCTCTATCTCCTCTACAATCGGCTCAATGTTATCGCAGATGCTGCGAGAATGAGCTGCCTTGCTCTCACTGCCACTGCAAGTGCTGGGGGACCTCTCTCACTGCCACTCTGGCTCAATCCCCTCCACACTGCATAAATTCGCTCTCCACAAAAGGTAAGTCCAGAAATTTCAGGAGAGACTATATACAGGGCAGGGCTGAATGGGCATTTTCTCTCTGACTGTACCCCTGTGCTTAACTATGTGCTGAAGCTGGGGGAGCATTACAAACTGAGGTGCCAGTTTTATCTTGGAGGTGAGCAGGGTTTACCCGAGGTGGACAACACACCCATCTTTGGCAGTCTATACGGAGGCTGAGAAGGGGATCCAGCTTACCCCAGCTTTAGGCAGTGGTACTTGGACTGAAGAGCAACTGGAAGAACATGTAGGATCATGAAGTGTGATTCAGGAGAACAGTAGAGGATTCCAGCAAATTAGGCAGGATCCCATCTCATGTTGCAGTCAATGTGGCGTGGCTGGAGGAGTGGATCTATTTCTTTTCAAGAAAACAGCTCCATCACAAAAAAAGTATATAGACTGCAATGTGATTATTCATTGGCTGACACAAATTGAATGGGGGATGCCTTCACATTACTCTATAAACTGCTATCATTAAGAAAAAGTGACAGTGTACAAATGTCTTCAGGTGGAGTGTAAAACTGATGTTATAACCTTTATCATGTTTCTATGGTCACAAAAGCTCCACAATGCTGAAAGTTGCTGGAGACAGTAAGTTATATTACTTTATTTACCGTCAAAATGAAAATTCAAACATTCATCGCTCAGAGGTTCCTCAGGGTTCTACCAAGTGGCCACCATGACTTCAATAGATAATGTATCCAGGATTTCAGCCAAAGCTTTAGCATCCCATCAGAAGAACCAAACAAGTACTAAGCAAACAACTTCAACTTCAGTGCAGTATTAAGATCTGGCGGTTATCACTGGGAAATGGCATAACTCTGTGTTTCCGAATTCTGAACCAAAATAAATTACAGTAGGTTACAGCAGAGGTGACCATTCAATCCACTGACTCTGTACTGGCCATCTGCACTCCTGTCCTTTCCCCAACTACCCTGCAAATCTTCCTTCTTCAGACTATGATCCAATTCTCGATAAAAACAGGTGACTAAATCTGCCTAAACCTCATTCAAAGGTAGTCCATCCCAGCTAAAACAAGATCCATTTTTGATATGAAGAGCGCGTGCAATGGGGACTGCAATTTGATGGGAGTAGAACTGCGATACTGAAGAATAGAGTTTAAACTGGGGCACTACTAGAAATAAACTGTTTTCTAACATCAAAGCCAGTTGAATGAACTGAATAGTTCAGCAATTCGGCTGGAATCAGGAAAGAGCTTATTCCAAGATGCTAAAGTCTGACAAGTACTGATTGCTTCAGCTAACAACTTTTCCATCCTTCCCCCTGTCCAAAGAGAAACCTATGATACTGGTGACATGTTGACCTGAAGGAGGTGGAGAAGTAGTTTCATGACATGACAAAAAAAAGCAAGGCGAACAGTAGCTTTCAACCATAAGGTAAACACAAACTCAAGATCCTGACAATAACAAATGGTAGCACAGTCTTGATTGAGAAACAAACAGATGCAAAGGTTGGGTGCTCTTTCAGTGTTAATGTTGTTAGCTGTATTTTAAATAGTGAGAAATGTATTATCTTCAGAGTTTGAGAATGCCATTAGAAATGCTACAGCAACATTGTACTTACTAAAAAAACAAACAACTGTGATTAAGTGTTCTAATGTTGACCCATTTCACCATTCAACCATGCTTTATCCTGCCCAGATATCCTCTTTAAAACACTAAGATCACCACAGCAACAAATCCTAATCTGCCAGGCTCAAGACTAAGAATCATATGTGTCTGAATGGTTATCAATACGTCTACGTTCTTACAAAAAAGATAGAAATTGCTGGTTCCAATAGGGAGCAATTAAATTCTGTCTGAAAGAGAAAGGCAGGCTCCCAGGTATCAGGAAAGAGATAACCAGTACAGACAGCAGTCCAAGGTAGGTGAGGTGGGCAAGGTGAATGCTGATGACCAAGTAGACTACACAGTCAAGCTAAGTACCCAGGTACAGTGGATAGGGATGATCAGGGAGAGAAGACAGACTGGAGGTAGATGCTACGATATGGTGAACGGGGTCACTAAGAAAGAACTGGCATCTGCATACCAGTTAACCAAAAGCCTTTTCCCCCCACCAAACATGATAATTATGCCACAAAGTGCAAGGCAGGCAAGGTTAAACCATTTTACAAAATGGATTCTTTCATGCACAGCATTTCATGCATTGCCCTCACAGGAGTGTATCCCTCTGGTTAGGAATGGTTTTAGGAGATAGGGAACAGCAAATAAGGACTATGGTACTTAAATTGGCAAGCTGTGATTGGGCCTGGTCTGATAGCTTTTCATCATTCTTGTAAATGACAGATGAAGGAAGAGAGAACAAAATTAGTTGAAGACACCGAGTTAAATGCACACAATAAATAGAACAGATGGGTTTTAAAGTTGTCCATTTCCTTGTCTCTAGTTTATACTACTGGAGTTAAGCTATTAGTCAGTCACCGTCTAATTTATAGCTTGAAGTTGCATTGTACTTCGAACACAGTAAACCATCCCAACTGGTTTCATTGGGCCTTGATCAGACAGAATTGATACTGGACCGTGTAAGGAGACACTCAGGCAAGGAATTACAAGCTCAGTCAATGAGATAGATTTTAAAGAATGATTTAAATGCGGGGAGAAGTTTAGACAGACAGATTTACAGGGGAATTTCAAAGATTAAAGCCTGACAACTGAAGACACAGCCAAAAAGAGAAAGGTAAACATGGATGAAAATTTTTGCATGAGACCACCATAGGGGGAAGGATACAATTCCCACAGGGCTGGAAGATGATTGGGGATAAGATGGGGTGAGGCCAAAGGGAGATTTGAAAACAAAATAAGAGTTTTAAAATTGAAGTGTTGTCTCAATGTGGGCAAGCACAGGGATGGCTGAACAGAGTTGAGGGATTTGATGGCTAACTTATGTTCCTATATTTGTAACTGCTCATTTCAAGCCTTGGTCAATATTCTATTATACTTTCTGGGCAGAGAACAGATGCAGCTTGAAGCAGCATGATGACTCATCCGCCAAGGAATTCAGAGCACCTCAATCACATAAGGCCTCCTTTGGAAATATCAGAGAGAGCAGCCTAAATCTCAAACCTCACTTTCAACATGAAAGTGACAAACAATAGATTACCTTAAAATGGAGACATCCCAACAGCTTCCAGCAATGCGATCTATTATTTACGTGGCGTGGTGCTGGTGCCAAACAAGCCTAACACCGGAACCTGTTCCTGTTGATAAAGGATAGGATTTTGGAAAGAGTATATACCTATAAAGGTAACTTATCAGATTAAACCTTTCAGACATACAACTGGCAGTATCACAGGCACATGCAATTTCCTGCACCGACCTACTTCACCAAGGTACCAGGCTCCAAGATTTTCCCTGCTCCTATCATAGCCATGGTATTTTGCCAAAGGTGCAGACAGCTGAAGACACTGCCACAATGGTGGAGCTATTAAGAATCAGGGATATGCAAGAGGTCAGATAGATGAGCGGAGGTATATGCACATTTTAAAGTTGGAAGAGATTATGGAGATAGGGAGGGGAGAAACCATGGAAATACTTAAAACAAGAATGGGATTTTCAAAATCCGTAAGTTGTTTGACCACGAGCCAGTGCAGGTCAATGATACTTGCTGTAATATTTATCCCTTTATGACAGAATAACACCAAAAACCCAGCAGCTTTCAAAACAAAATTTATAGTAAAATGTGCTGGGTCATGTCATGGTTCAGAAAGTGGCTGCACAGCTCGCCAGTGTGAAAGGCAGTCATAGAGATTTTTTAAAAATAGCTCAGAAAGTCTTCAAGGAGTTATCTATTCTCAGGGATAACACAGTGTGGAGCTGGGGGAGCACAGCGGGCCAGGCATGATCAGAGGAGCAGGAAAGCTGATGTTTCGGGGCGGTACCCCTCTTCAGAAGGGTCCCAACCCAAAATGTCAGCTTTCCTGCTCCTCTGATGCTGCCTGGCCTGCTGTGTTCATCCAGCTCCACACTGTGTTATCTCTGACTCCAGCATTGGCAGTTCTTACTATTTCTAAGCGAGCTATCTATTCTCAACCCATTTTCCAGTCTGAAATATATAGCTAACCGGAGGCAGAGAGCACTGCCATCTCCCAGTGGAAACATCACCCACCGACACTCAAATCATCACAATCTTATCAAAACTGCATCTTTATTTCATCCCTTCATTGCTCACCAAGATCATGCTCATTTTACTCCAGTAAACAAGTTTCTCCATCTGAATGCCAGAATGTGGATACAAAGTGCTTTTGTAACAAATCGAACAGAAATAATGAATCCCCTTCCAAATTCAGTTTTCAATCAAAGGCAAAGGCATCAGGAGATGATGTAAAACATACCGGAACCAGTCTATTTAGTAGAGAAAACCAAGTTGTGTACATATGTCAGTATGGCTTATTGAAAAGGTGAAGTGTTAGGATTTCACACCATGCTGGTCTCTGAAATCTAACAAAGTGTCCGGCAAACCACCTGGGTTCATCTTCTGTTATGTGCTCAACCGCTTTTCCGGCTTAGGAACACATTTCAGAATTGCTGCTCTCCACAATGCTGGGGCGAGTAGAAGGCTTAAGGTAGTTACACTTAGGATGAGGAGGTAGACCTGCAGAGGTACAGGGAAAGAACCAGTATTATTTTAGATTCTGTGATTCAGCATAGCAGAAATGCATTATGGAACATATCAAGTTCCAATGTTAACTGATGCTGAGCAGTTACAAAGCTACTCACCTCTCTGGAGACAATTCCCGACTTACGAGCCCGACTACTCAGAACAAAGGAAAACTCACTGACTTGCGCTAACCCTGCAGAAACGACCCATCTTATGTACTTGCTGTTCCTTGGTAGGATCAGGGAGAGGACAAGTACTGCCAGGATAAACTACAAGAGGAAAAAGTTGTTAATTTTATAGTTCCCATTTCTTGACAATTGTGTACATTCAGAAAATTCATGCATGGCACAGAGATTTCCTGAACTTATATCCTACAATATCCATAGGTGCAGGGGATAAAACACTTCTATTAGTAAATTGGATAAGTGGAGTGTATGGATTGACAATCAAATTACTAGCTTGGAATCATTTCCTGATTAAAGCATAACATTATTCCGTGCGCTGTATCGTTAGTGTACATGACTGATTCAATTTCTAAAATGGCCAAGTTGTTGACCTTTATTACTGTTAACCAAACAAAAGAGGTTTACCTCACCAAGTTCCGAAATTATGAACAAAACTTATTCTTTAGACAGTGGCAAAACTGATTAACAACAAAGTATATCCTGAAACTAAACTTTCTCCTTCATTGCAAACAAACACACTTACACGACAAATCAACACAACTGCAGAGTATTTTTTTGAAAAAAAAATGGAAATATACTGAAAGGTTAAAATGGGACAGTTCCTCAGGGTTCTCCAAAATTCCTGCAAGGAGGTCAAAATGCTGATTATCGTAATTGGAAAATCTTCAGACCTGATTTCAATTTGGGGAACATCAGTTAGTCTTAGGCCTTTGATTAAAATAAAGGCTCAGCTTTTAAGAGTTTGAGATATACATAATGATATCGGGCACTTTCTTTGAATAGGTTCCCAGAAGTACTTCAGCCTGGACAGAGAAATCTGTGCAGCTTGTTCTACTTCCAGGCTTCTTCTTAATTTTTCAGGCATGAGAGGGAGTTGCTTACTGCACACTATCATCTTTATTCTTCTAAAGAAGGTCTCCTGGAGAACTCAGCAGTTCTGGCAACTTCTGTGGGGACAGATCCTGTCAGACCTGGCAAGTTTCTTAAGCAGATTCTATTTTTATTTCAAATCTCCAGCAACCACGATTCATTGTTTTATTCCAGAAAAGTATTGCTGGGCAACCTTCAGGACAAAGGGCCTAACATTTCCAAAGCAAATTAAAGCTCATCTCTCAAACACGGTTTGTATTTCCAGTTTCTTGACTTTTCAATAATAAGCAGGCAAATCACAGCTCACTTTACTTTTAAACTATTCCAAGAAATCACATGTTCTCTTAAAAACCTTGGTAAACCCTTTTTAATAAGCAGTCGTCATATTCCAGTTCCTGGTGGTTCCTAAATACACATTCTTAACTCAAACTTCGATCCCGCTTTCACAGCATAATTTTAATATCTGCCAACAGTGTCTACCTGGTAGCTGGTTTGGTAACAATTGAAGGCAAGTCAAAAATGTTTGAAGATGGTGAAAGGTCAGAGAAACATGGGTTGCACATGCACAAATCTTTGAAGGTGGCTAAACAGGCCATGAAGCAGGCAAAATCCGAAGCTTTACAGATAGAAGCACAAAGTTCGAACAGGCAGCAAGTTGCACTGAATGTTTATCACAGGTTGGTTCAGCCTTAGCTGGTGTATTGTGGCTAAGTGGGAGCATCACCACTTCAGGATGTCAGTCAAAAATTCTCGGGAAGAGTACAGGAGATTTGTTAGAATAGTACAAGAGTCATGGGACAGCAATTAGGTGGCTGGACTACAGAAACTCAGATTGTCTCCAAAGGAACAGAGGGGGCCAAAGGCAATTCGATAGAGGTGCTCAAAATCTGCAGAGTTCAGATACAGCCATTGTTTCCAACAATGAGAACAGTGCAGGGATATGACAAGGAGCAGGACCAACAGGATTGTCCTTCAGACGTGTATATACTTGATGAGCTCTTGAGCACTATTATGTTCTGCACTGATCAGGCAGTTAGGCTGCAAGATAATGCTGGTGTTTTACCTGCTTGAGCTCATCAATTGCTGATATCCTCTTCCCAGTTTCTAGCCTCGAATCTTTCAATGCTCTCCCCAAACCCCATCCTTTACCCTTCTCTAATAGATTTAACTTCTAGATGTGCAGCACGCAATCCTGATAGGAGATGACTCCTACATACAATTACCTTCATAAAAAAAATGAAAAAAGTACAAGTTCGTTCAACTGTGTGTGTCCACACTTTGTGCAGGGCACTGCTGATGAATTGGGTTCAAGAGTGTGGCAGCTAGCTTCATTGGTGACTGGCGCTCAAATCCAGGCTGGATTGTTTGTAGTCTGTACCCACATGAAGTGAGCTCCATTCAAAAAATGTGAGAAAACAGAAATATTGCCACACTTGCACATAAAAGATCAAGTTTCAGATCATGAGACTGAGAAACAAAACACTGCAAACACTGAAAATCTGAAATAAACACAAACTGCTGCAAAAACGCAGGCAGTATTTGTGGAGAGAAACAATTATTGTTTCAGGTTAATGAGAAGCCATCATAACAGTTTGGATAAATGCAACCTTTTCTCTCTCTACAGTTGTGGTCTGACTTGCTGAATATTCACAGTATTTCCTGTGTTTATTTCACAGAACAGTTACACACAAGCAGCTATCCAGACCTTGGTACCCACATTGCCTCTCTACAACAGCAATTCACCTAACCCCATTCCTCTACCTTTCCCCCCAAAACCCTGAAAATATTTCTTCAGATAATGATCCAAGCACCTCCCTCCACCACACAGTGATCCAGGGCATTCCAGATCACCTGAATAGCTGCAGCATGAAGGTGTTTCTCCTCATGTTGCAATTGCCTCTTTTGTCAATTACCTTAGTTCTGTGTCTTCTGTTTCCCAATCCTTCTACCGAAAAGAAAACTTTCTCCCCATCTACTCTGTCCAGGACTTAATAACTTTTGTCAAATCTCCTCTCAACCTTCTCCAAAGTTCACAATTATTCCAATCTATTGGCATAAGGCCCTTATCCCTGGAATCATTCTCAGCAATATTTTTCTGCAGTCTCTTATTCTTTCACATCCTCCTCAACGTGTGTCACCCAAAACGGGTCCTTTGCTACAGCTGAAATCAAAACAGTGTTTCATACAGGTTAACCACAACAAGATTATAACAACTGTGTTTTTGTATTCAGTGCTCCTGTTTATAAAGCCCAGGTCTTCACATGGTTTTTTAACCATGCTCTCAATCCTACTACTACTGCCTGCAATAATGTGCATATTTACACCCAGTCCCTCTGTTCCTGTAATCCCTTTAGAATTGTACCTTTTATTTTAATAGTCGCTTCATGTTCTTCCCAGTATAATTAATCAATTCACACTTATCTGCCTTAAAGTTAAACTGTCAGCCTATGTCCTTTCATGTTCACTATCCTCCTCACAATTCACCATACTTCCAGATTTTGTTTTATTTGCACAGTTTGAGCATGTACTCTGTGCACAAGCTCTACATTCAGCTTCCAGACTTCAATACAGAAAGTATCTCTCTGTCTCTCTCTCTCGCGGTCTCTGCAGTGAAGTAACCAAGGTCTGGAAGTTAGCTACCTAGTCTCTCCACTGTTTGCTATAAGCTGTGGCTTCGAGCCAGCAACTGAAAGTCTGAACAATTAATGTGTGAACCACAACATATCTTGAGCAAAGAACTGGAAGAATCTGGATAAACGGTGATTGGAGAACAGAAGTCTTGGAAGAAGTAAAAGGACCTCATCGAATTCTGTGGACCAGTGCTAACAAACTGCGTTTCCCCAGTACTTTTCCATCCATCCATAACACTCGCATGTGTGTACACGCACGTGTGTACGTATAGAGGGTGAAGAGGGACTAGAGTTTCTGCTAGTAGTATTATAGGTTGATAATTCATATCTGTGCTTGCTTATGGTTAGAATGATTTATTTTAGCAAACAGTAGTGCCTGGGAAATACCAAAACCCTGCCAATGTTTTCTGCTAACATGAGTCTGTCATACAGGGACTTTGAGTAAATTGATTTTGTAAATTTTGTGATGGCCCAGCAGTTGTGGCACTCAAGTATCAGTGCACTTTCTAAAATGGGTCATGACTAAGTCAGGAGACCTAACACTATCTGTGGATCTGCCCCATAAACCTCTGTTTAGTCTGAAAAACAACACTGACCACTCCTCTGCTTCCTGTCATTCAATCAATTTATTTTACATTTATTTTTGTAATTATTCCATGAGCCTTAACTTTACTCAAATATGTTATATGGTACTTTATTAATGTCTTTTGGCAGCCTAGGTACACCAAATCAATAGCATTATCCTGATCCGCACACTGTTAACTCATCACAGATCTCAGTGAACTAAACTAAAAAAAACTGGAGTAGGCTGATCAATCTCTCCAGCCTGCTGTCATTCAATAAAGATTATGGCCATTGTGACTGACTTAAATTCAATTATTATGTTTTCTCTTATAACCTTTGACTCCTTTATAGATCAAAGGACTATCTCAGATTTGAATATATCCAATGACCCAGCCTCTGCTGCTGTCAGACAGAATTACAAAGGTTAACAACTCAAAGGAAATTCTTTCTCATCAATCTTAAATGGGAGTGCTCATTTTTAAATTGAATTCCCCCAGGTCTGCATGAGGGCGAAAACATCCTTTCACTATCTACTCTGTGATTGGAAGATTTGAGCTATAGTGAGATGCTGAATAGGTTGGGTCTTTTTTTCCTGGAGCATTGGAAGCTGAGGGGTGACCTTTTTATAGAGGTTTATGAAATCATGAGAGGTACGGATAGGGTGAGTAGCCAAGGTCTTTTTCCCCAGGGTAGGGGAGTCTAGAAGTAAAGGTTGTAGGATTAAAATGAGAGGGGAAAGATTTAAAAGGGACCTGAGGATAACTTTTTCATGCAGAGGTTAGTGTGTGTATGGAACGAGCTGCCAGAGGAGATGGTGAAGGCAGGTATAGTTGCAATATTTAGAAGTCATCTGGATAGGTACATGAATAGGAAAGGTTTAGAGGAATATGGGCTAAATACTGGCAAATGAGAACTTATTGGTTCAGGATATCTGGATAAGTTGGACCAAAGAGTCTGTTTCCATGTTGTATAACTCTGAATCTATGACTCAATAACTACAAGCCAGTTAGCGTCACATATATCATAAGAAAAATGTTAAATGTTATTATTAAAGAAGGGCAGTTGAATAAGTTCAACGTAATCAGGCAGCACCCAATTTTGAGGTTTTGTGACAGAGAAATTGTGAATTACCAACATATTGGAGTTCTTAAGAAAGTAACATGAATAAAGGGGAAATTTAGATTGTACTGTCTTAGATTTCCAGAAAGTGCCACATCAAATATTATTGCAGTAAATAAGAGCTGGTGGTGTAGGAGGTGACATATTAGCACAGATAGATTAGTGACTGGCTAACAGGAGGTGGAAAGTAGGAATAAGTGGGTTTTTTTAGTCTGTCAGCATATCATGAGTTATGTACCACAGGGGTCAGTGCTCAGTCCTCAACTCTTTACAATTTATACAAAATAATTTAAACAAAGGGACAGAAGTATGGTTAGCAAATTTACTAATGATACAGAGAAAGTAGGAAAGTAAGTTGGGAAGCAGGTACAAGGTTGCAACAGAGGGCTATTGATAGGTTAGATGAGTGAGCATAGATCTGCCAAATGGAGCATAATGTGGGAAAAATGTGAAGTTATCAATTTTGGCAGGAATAACAAAGTATATTATCCAAATCGTGAGAGATTGTAGAAAGATCCTGGGTGTCCTGTTGCATCTATCACAAAAGATTAGTATACAGATACTGCAAGTAATTAGAAAAACTAATAAAATATTATTCTTTGTTGAGGGGATTTCAATACAAAAGTAGGAAGATTGTGTTTCAGTTTACAGGACACATCTCTCTGGACCATATGGAAATATTGTATTGTATAGTCCATAGTATTGGTCACTTTATTTAGGGAAGAATGTAAATGCATTGGCAGCAGGTCAGAGAAGTTTTACTGGATTAATACCTATTATGTTTTATGGAAAAAGGTCGGATGTGCCAAGCTTGTATTCACTAGAGTTTAGAGCAGTAAAAAGCAGCTCGATTGAAACTTAAGTCTTGGTAGGGTAGATGGAGAGAGACTATTACCTGTTTTAGGAGAACTGGGCACTAAAGATCAAGGTTGCCTTTAAATCCAAGATGAGGTGAAATTGTTTCTCTGAGGGTCATAACTCTTTAGAACTCTCCTCCGAAAAGGAGGTTGAAGCAAAATCCTTGAATATTTTTAATACAGGTGGATCGAGCCTTCTTAAGCAGGTAGGTGAAAAACTATTAGGGATAGGCGGTAATGAAGATTTGAGTTTACAATCAGATCTGCCGTGGTGTTATTGAATGGCAAAGAAGACTCAGTGGCCGAATTGTCTACTCCCGATCCTCATTCATGTGTTCAAATGTACTGCTCATCCACAGAAAACTCTCTTGCAATCTTTGCCAGTTCATTCAGCACTGAAAGCACTGTAATGGTATGATCATAGGCCACTTACCTATTATTTCAATGCAAATATAGACTGAAAAAGTTAGGGCTACTATTCAGGAATTCATGAGTTTCCGATGCATAATAAGTGTAATTTACCATTTTTTTTGCCTTGAACATTTTTTCTTTAGTAACGTTGAATCTCATCCCCTCAAATTATTTTTGCAAATTTAAAAAACGAAAATCAAATATCTTCTTTGCTTATTCTGTCTACTGATTTTAACTCTGTCCCTTCACCCTATCTGTATGTCTTGGTGTACATAATTTAAATATAATTTACTTTTTCAGCTTTTTATTTATTGATTTGTTCTGCATGTCTGTGAAGATTCTTCTGTCTAACTGTTTGAATAGTGTTGCTGTTGGTTTTCCTTGAAATGGATGGTAGCAGATTAGGGTAAATATTGACAATAGCTGAGCAGCTGTACGCAGGAGGAAAGTTGAAAGCTGTTTCTTCACTGCTGAGAGAAAAGTTTTGGTCATTATTTAATATCTCCCCCATTGTTGCCCTACTATACACTATACACGTGTGCCAGAGTGTCGACGGGAAGGTTGTTTTTTATTCTCCAGTACAAAAACTTACCTTGTGCAGCAGAGGCCATTGCTCCATTTTTGCAGCAGCAGCGGGAGCAGTGAGAGCAAGGACCAGGGGACTGTCGGGAAGGTAAGTTAATCCTTTTAAAAACTTACCTCGTGAATAGGCGGAGCGCACATTGAGCAGGAGAGGACACGGGACGGCTGAGTAAGTGAGGTAGTATATTTGGGCTAGAGATAATAGGAACTGCAGATGCTGGAGAATCCGAGATGGCAAGGCGTAGAGCTGGATGAACACAGCAGGCCAAGCAGCATCATAGGAGAAGGAAGGCTGCTTGGCCTGCTGTGTTCATCCGGCTCTGCACCTTGTTATCTCTAATATATTTGGGCAGTTGCTTTATCCGAAACACTACTTAGGTCGTGTCTCCCAACCAGGTGGAGGTCCTGCTCCAACCCAAAAAAAAAATTCTCAGTGCCAATTTGGTAAGGTTACTAGTTTTTTTTTCAATAGTCTGTCTGGGAATTCAGAACAGTGGGAATGGATGTTAGGGCCGTTGCATACTCCTCTTATAGAATGTGGGAGGTAAGGGTCACCACTAGAGTTCCCACTGACTTCATCTGCGGGAAGTGCACCCAACTCCAGCTCCTCGGAAACAGTGTTAGGGAACTGGAGCTGGAGCTGGACGAACTTCGGATCATTTGGAAGGCTGAGGGGGTAATTGAGAGGAGTTACAGGAAGGTAGTCACACCTCAGATACAGGAAAAAGGTAGATGGGTTACAGTCAGGAGATGGAAAGAGAACAGCAGACAGTGCAGGGATCCCTGTGGCCATTCCCCACAATAACAAGTATACCATTTTGGATATAGTTGGGGGGGGGGGGGGGGGGGTGAAAATGGCATACCAGGGTAAGCCATGGGGTACAGGGCTCTGACACAGAGCCTATCCCTGTTGCTCATTAGGGAAGGGGGGGGGAGCATTATTCATTGGGGATTACATAGTTAGGGGGACAGGAGATTAACTGGGAACAAGAGAGACTTGTTGTTGGTGTGTTGCCTCCATGGTGCCAGGGTCCATGATGTCTCAGATCGCGTTTTTGGGATCCTTAAAAGGGAAAGGGAGCAACTGCAAATCGTGGTCCACATAGGCACGAACGACATAGGTAGGAAAAGGAATGGGGACGTAAGGCAGAAATTCAAGGAGCTAGGGTAGAAGCTTAGAGCTAGAACAAACAGAGTTGTTATCTCTGGTTTGTTACCCGTGCCATGTGCTAGCGAGGCAAGGAATTGGGAGTGAGAGCAGTCGAATATGTGGCTATAGGGATTGTGCAGGAGGGAGGGATTCAGATACCTGGATAATTGGGGCTCATTCTGGGGTAGGTGGGACCTTTACAAACAGGATGGTCTACACCTGAACCAGAGAGGTACCAATATCCTTGGGGGGGGGGGCGGTGGGGGGTGGTGGTGGTGGAAGAATTTGCTAATGCTGTTCGGAAGGATTTAAACTAATTCAGCGCGAGATGGGAACCTGAATTGTACCTCCAGTGTACAGGAGGTTGAGCGTAGTGAGGTCATGAATAAGGTTTCAAGGTCACGGGAGTGTACCGGCAGGGAGGAAGGTGGTTTGAAGTGTGTCTACTTCAACGCCAGGAGCATCCGGAATAAGGTGGATGAACTTGCAGCGTGGGTTGGTACCTGGGACTTTGATGTTGTGGCCATTTCAGAGACATGGATAGAGCAGGGACAAGAATGGTTGTTGCAGGTTCCAGGGTTTTGATGTTTCAGTAAGATCAGGGAAGGTGGTAAAAGAGGGGGAGGTGTGGCATTGTTAGTCAAGGACAGTATTATAGTGGCAGAAAGGACGTTTGATGAGGACTCGTCTACTGAGGTAGTATGGGCTGAGGTTAGAAACAAGAAAGGACGTCAGCTTGTTGGGAGTTTTCTCTCGGCCTCCAAAAAGTTCCAGAGATGTAGAGGAAAGGATTGCAAAGATGATTCTGGATAGGAGCGAAAGTAACAGGGTAATTGTTATGGGGGACTTTAACTTTCCAATATTGACTGGAAACGCTATAGTTCGAGTACTTTAGATGGGTCAGTTTTTGTCCAATGCGTGCAGGAGGGTTTCCTGATACAGTATGTAGATAGGCCAACAAGAGGTGAGTCCACACTGGATTTGGTACTGGGTAATGAACCAGGCCAGGTGTTAGATTTGGAGGTAGGTGTGCAATTTGGTGATTGTGACCACAATTCGGTTACGTTTACTTCAGCGATGGCAAGGGATAGGTCTATGCCGCAGGGCAACAGTTATAACTGGGGAAAAGGCAATTATGAGGCAATTAGGCAAGATTTAGGATGCACAGGATGGGGAATGAAATTGCAGAGGCTGGGCACAATTGAAATGTAGAGCTTGTTCAAGGAACAGCTAATGCGTGTCCTTGATAAGTATGTGCCTGTCAGGTAGGGAGGAAGTGGTCGAGCGAGGGAACCACGGTTTACTGAAGAAGTTGAATCTCTTGTCAAGAAGAAGGAGGCTTATGTAAAGATGAGGTGTGAAGGCTCAGCTAGGGTGCTTGAGAGTTACAAGTTAGGAAGGAGGGACTTAAAGAGAGAGCTAAGAGGAGCCAGGAGGGGACATGAGAAGTCTTTGGTAGGTACGATCAAGGAAAACTCTAAAGCTTTCTATAGATATGTCAGGAATAAAAGAATGACTAGAGTAAGATTAGGGCCAGTCAAGGACAGTAGTGGGAAGGTGTGCATGGAGTCTGAAGGGATAGGAGAGGCGCTAAATGAATATTTTTTGGCAGTATTCACACAGGAAAAAGACAATACTGTCGAGGAGAATACTGTAATACAGGCTATTAGACTAGACGGAATTGAGGTTCACAAGGAGGAGGTGTTAGCAATTATGGAAAGTGTGAAAATAGATAAGTCCCCTGGGCCGGATGGGATTTATCCTAGGATTCTCTGGGAAGCTAGGGAGGAGATTGCAGAGCCTTTGGCTTTGATCTTTACGTCGTCATTGTCCACAGGAATAGTGCCAGAAGACTGGAGGATAGCAAATGTTGTCCCCTTGTTCAAGAAGGGGAGGAGGGACAACCCTGGTAATAATAGACCAGTGAGTTTTACTTCAGTTGTGGGTAATGTGTTGGAGAGTATTACAAGAGATAGGATTTATAATAATCTAGAAAGGAATAATTTGATTAGGGATAGTCAACACGGTTTTGAGAAGGGTAGGTCATGCCTCACAAACATTCTTGAGTTCTTTGAGAAGGTGACCAAACAGGTGGATGAGGGTAAAGCAGTTGATGTGGTGTACTTGGATTTTAGTAAGCGTTTGGTAAGGTTCCCCATGGTAGGCTATTGCAGAAAATACGGAGTCATGGGATTGAGAGTGATTTAGCAGTTTGTTTCAGAAATTGGCTAGCTGTAAGAAGACAGAGGGTGGTGGTTGATAGGAAATGTTCATCCTGGAGTTCAGTTACTAGTGGTGTACCGCAAGGATCTGTTTTGGGGCCACTGCTGTTTGTCATTTTTATAAATGACCTGAATGAGGGCGTAGAAGGATGGGTTAGTAAATTTGCGGATGACACTAAAGTCGGTGGACTTGTGGATAATGCGAAGGATGTTGCAGGTTACAGAGGGACATGGATAAGCTGCAGAGGTGGCAAATGGAGTTTAATGCGTAAGAGCGTGAGATGATTCACTTTGGAAGGAATAACAGGAATACAGAGTACTGGGCTAATGGTAAGATTCTTGGTAGTGTGGATGAGCAGAGAGATCTCGGTGTCCATGTGCATAGATCCCTGGAAGTTGCCACCCAGGTTGATAGGGTTGTTAAGAAGATGTACAGTGTGTTAGGTTTTATTGGTAGAGGGATTGAGTTTTGGATCCAGGAGGTCATGGTGCAGCCGTGCTTGGAGTATTGCGTACAGTTTTGTTCACTGCATTATAGGAAGGATGTAGAAGCATTGGAAAGGGTGCAGAGGAGATTTACCAGGATATTGCCTGGTATGGAGGGAAGGTCTTATGAGGAAAGGCTGAGGGTCTTGAGGCTGTTTTGTTAGAGAGAAGAAGGTTAAGAGGCGACTTAATAGAGACATACAAGATGATCAGAGGATTAGCTAGGGTGTACAGTGAGAGAGCCTTTTTCTTCAGATGGTGATGGCTAGCACGAGCGGACATAGCTTTAAATTGAGGGGTGATAGATACAGGACAGATGTCAGGGCTAGGTTCTTTACTCAGAGTAGTAAGGGCATGGAATGCTCTGCCTGCAACAGTAGTAGACTCACCAAGTTTAAGGGTATTTAAATGGTCATTGGATAAACATATGGACGTACATGGAATAGTGTCGGTTAGATGGGCTTCAGATTGGTTTCACAGTTCGGAGCAACATTGAGGGCCAAAGGGCCTGTACTGCACTGTAATGTTCTATGTTCTATGTTCTACTCTGTTGAATTCCCTCTGAACTTTATGTTTCAATAACATGACCACTCATTCTAAATCCCAAAGTGAGGAAGCCCGAATGGCTTTGTCCTACAAATCCGTGCTTTCTTAAAAAAAAATTAACCTGCATTTGCCCGAGAAACTGTCCATTAATTGTTTCCTGAAGCACTGCTCCCAGAAGTTTCCCCACCACCAAGGCTCAAACTGACTGGGCTACATTTGCTGGGATCACTCACAATTTTTGAACAAGGGTATAAACATGTGTAATTCTCTAATCCTCTGGTACCAACCCTATATTTAAGGAAGATTGCATAATTAATGGCTGTGCCTCTGCAACTTTCATCCTTATTTCTCCTCAGTATGCTCAGACATCTGCTCCCAAAAACAAACTTGAAAAAGAGAAAAAAAATACTTTGGGCACCAGAGATCCAAAATGAGAAGCTGGATATACTCAGTGGGTCATTCCGACTCCTGAGAAACAGAAATCAGTTAGTCAGTCAACATTTCAGAACTCTAGCGCTTTTGTTCCTCAAGGCTGACAAGAAAGTCATTACCTTGGACACCACAACTGCCAATGTAAGGCACATTAGGACTGTCAGTTCATAAAGCACAAATGTTGGGAAAACATGAAGACCTGTAAAGGGCAAAGGAACAATATTGTAATTACCATTTCTTAAAACACAGCAGGTAGTAAAGTTAGCTCACATTAGCCTCCTGTTATCACTGAGGATCGTTTACCTCTAATCTTATAGTTATGAGCTAACAATTTCTATGTTCCTAGTGAACAACCCACCTTACCACTCATGGATTGTTAACTATCTCACGCCTCCCTGTGAGCTGAACTGGGTATTCTAATTTAAATTATAAATCATTATCTAGAAATTACTAAAAGCTGGTTCAGAGGGGGAAAAAAGTTTCAAAAATACAAGAAAAGCCAACACTTTACTGTACTTAAACAGTTGGAGCACAAAAGCAAGGAAGTTATGCTTCAGTAAGCAAATCTTGGATCCCATCTAGAGCACTATGCTCACTTTTGGACAGTGTACTCCAGGAGAGTTATCGTGGACTTGGATGGGAAAAGTGCGGTTTTTCACCACAACAATCTCAGTCTTACAAAATGAAATTATGGGAGTGGATTGCATAAACTTGACTTCAGTTTAAATGGTTGGGCAATTTTAAAAATGTATCTAACCTGGCCAATTATTGACATATGAACCTCTTGCCATTAGCTGTATACTGATGGAAAGAATGATTAGTGGTCCTATCAAATGGCACCTCCTCAACATTCAGTTTAGGATCCACAAGAATTACTCAGTTTCTGGCCCAACAGAGTTTTGATTTAGACATGGTCGGAGAGCTAAATGATGCTGGATTTATGGATGCAGCTGCCTTGACACCAAGGCAACATGTACAAAGAAGTCCAAAACAATCTAAAGTCAGTGAAGGCCAAGGGATAACCTTTTTAACTTGTCAAATTGGTTATATGGAAAACGGTGATATGACACCAGGCCAGACTTTGCTGGAGAGATTCAGCAGGAATGAACCTTCCACCACACCATTTTCGGCCGTTTCAACAATAACCTTTCCTCTGTCACAAATCAGAACTGTTCGCCGGGGAACACTCACAATTCTGAGAAAGCTGATGCAAGTTTATGATGTGAAAATTCGTGGTGTAGTGGTCAGCAAAGATCACCTCAGACTACAACGGGACTTAGCTCAGACAAATGATGGGCCCAAGAGTGGAGTTTAATTTATATGTGAGGTATTACATTGGTAAGGCAGATCAGCGTTTAACGGTTCTTGGGGAGAGTTGCTGAACAAAGAGACCTTGAGGTGTAGGTTCATAGTTCCTTGAAAATGGAGTTGCAGGCAGACAGGGTAGTGAAGGAGGCATTTGGAATGCTTGCCTTTATTGGTCAGTGCATTGTGTGTAGGAATTGAGAGGTCATGTTGCTGCTGTATAGGACATTGGTTAGACCACTTTTGGAATACAGCATTCAACTCTGGCTTCCCAGTTATAGGAAAGATGCTCGTAAGCTTAAGAGGGGTCAGATAAAATTTACAAGGACTTTTCCAGGATTGGAGGATTTGAGCTTTAGGGAAAGGCTGGATGAGCTGGGGTAATCTTCCCTGGAGCATCGGAGGCTGAGGAGTAACCTTGCAGAAGTTTATAAAATCATGAGGGGCATGGATAGCCAAAATCTTTCTCCCAAGATAGAGGAGTCCAAAACTAGGGGCCATAGATTTAAGGTGAGAGGGGGAAGATTTTAAACTGACCCAAGGGGCACCTTTTTCCACACAGAGGATGGTGTTTATATGGAATGAACTGCCAGAGGAAGCGATGGCGGCTGTACAATTACAACATTTAAAAGGCACCTGGATGGGGACATGAATAGAAAGGGTTTGAAGGAATATAGGCCAAACATGGGAAATAGGACAGATTAATTTAGGATCTCTGGCTGGCATTGATGAGTTGGACCAAAGGGTCTGTTTCTGCGCTGAAAAATTCTATGACTCTATAACAGCACCTATTTTATGATGATTGGGGGAAGCTAATACTTGCACTTCTTAAGAGCTAGTTAAGGACCATCTCCAACAACAGAAAGCCTAGTTGCCTTCCTTAAATCTTCTAATAGCGGAGTCAACACCAGAAACAGTTAATCAGTGACCAGTGATATTGGAACAAGATAAAGTTTGGATGCACTGCAAAGTCTCTCTAACATTTGCAAAGTCCGTAGGAAGGTAATGCCATACTCAATACTTGGGTGGATTCAATACAGCCACAACAGTACTCAAATACTCAAAATCAATCAAGACAAAAGCACTTTACATAACTGGTGTTTGTGCCATTGGGTTCGCTATGCTCACGTGAAAGTTCATCATTCTTTCACTGTTACTACCTTGGAACTCTCAACCTAACACGATTAAGCAATGCTAGTGGCATAAGGGGTGGAGCCATTCAAGGTACGGTCCCACGTCATCGTCACAACACAACAAGGGATGGACAAAAATTACAGACATTACAAGAGTGAAAAATGTGAACTGATTTCGGGGGGGAAAACATTACTTTGCTGTAAACACTGACCATTGAAGCAAATGTTCAATCTTATGAAACCTTAGTGAGCAAAGGTAAACCCAGCTCATGTTGATTTATAGTTCTACCTGATATGTGAGTCCCAATGTTCAGCTTATTAAATGGGAATTAATAGTTGTATCAATGAAGTTACTCTGGCTGATAAATTTCTAAAATGCTGTCTTTATTAGATCCACTTTTCTAAGGGCTGGAAAATTAGATTAAATTCCCATATATTTCATCTCCTTGAGATAGAATGTATAAACCTTATTAGTAGAAGAATAAATTCCCCAACAGCTCAGAACTTTTAATTACCAATTGAAGTGAAGAAGATGATAGCCAGAAAATCCCGTATGGGCTCCATGCACAACATAACTTCCTCCATAGCAGCATGGCCTTGTGATGAAATCAAAGCCCCAGCCAAGAAACAACCTAGCTCCATTGAAACATCTAACATCTCAGTTAGCTGTGGATACATAAAGAAACAAAAATTAACAAACTGTGAACCCTGCCGACAGATCAACTAAATGCACATTGGAATGATGAATTAAAATAAAATTGGAATTGTTGCATTGACGTAAAGCAAGCAAACAACTCCCACTCAAGGTATTTATTCCCCGGTATTTGTGTTGATGCTGAATAATTATTCATGTTATGCTGTTAAAGGTGACACAACTTTATCTAAAGAATCTCAGCCAAATGTTTAACTTAGTTCTTGATAGAATGGCTATTAACATGCAACACCAAATACAACTCTGACACATGAAGGACATTAACTGTTACTCTCTAGTACTGATCAGTTTCTGGTATATGCATGCTGCTAATTAAGGAAAAGTTTATAATTTGTTGACACACATTAATCTGAAAAGTGTACGCAGTTTAACGTATAAACAGCATTATCTAGATTTAATAATTTCTCACCTGTATGTACTGAACCTAAAATTTAACAAAAATTAAAAAGTATTAATTATTCAAAAATAAACTCAGTCACCATCCTCGCTCAAATGATGTCTCCTTAAGACCACTATTTTCCCTTTGTCCATGGGTTGCCGTCTTTTATTTTCCAACTCCAACTGAGCCACCTTCTGAACCTCTGCTGTTCGTGTTAGTAGGAAGACTCACAATGTTAGTATCGAGGGATTTCCAAGAATTTGAAGCAACAATGAAGAAATTGAGAATTATTCCCAAGTCTAAATGGTGAGAAACTTGGGATTTATTTCTGTAGTCTAGAACAGGAGCAGGCGTGCAATGCTGGATGTCCTTGTATGTGAAACACAAGAAGCATGCAGGTACTGTGAGTAATTAGGAAGGTACATCAATTATTAGCTGCTCTTATAAAAAAGGATGGAGAACAAAGATACAGAAATCTCTTTATGACATACAGGGCACTAATGAGATCACAGCTAGAGTAGCATGTACATGTTTGATCTCCAAATTCAAGGATATACCCTGCTAATTCTTATGGCTAGAACCTGCCTGGATGTGTGCCACTCCAATAACCATTCAAGCAATTCAATACCATTCAGAACAAAACAGTCCACTTGATTGGTCATCTATCCATCACCTTAAATGTTCACTCACTCAAGCACCAATGCCCACTGGCAACAGCACGTACTATACACAAGCTGTGTGCAAAAACTCACCAAGGTTCCTTTGAGAGCACCTTCCACATGGCCTCCATCACTTAGGAGAGGGGCAGCAGATACATGGGAATACTACCTCCTACAAATAGCACCATCTGCAAATTCATCTCCAAGTCATATTCTACCCTCACTTGGTACAGTATCACTGCTCCTTCATCGTTGCGGCTTCTGAACCTGGAATTCCTTCCTAACAGAACATATACCACATTGACTTTAGTGGTTTCAGAAGGCAAATTGCTTCAAAGATAATTAGAAATGGGCAACAACAGCTGGTCTAGCCAGAAACACCAATATCCTATGAAACAAAAATCAAGAATTCCAAAAATCCAGAAACACTAGTTGTCCAGAAACCTTCTACCACATCTAGCAGCACTACAACAAATGGTCCACTAGTGCCTGCATTTTCCTATGCTACAGTCAGATTTGAATGGTAAGCAATGACCTACCTACTCTCCCAGATTTCACTCACAAACTAAGACTAGAATTTTCTACATAGCATATGGCAATTTTTATTTCATTTGCATGGCTCAAATGGGAAGATTATGAATTGTAGAACACTCCCAGAAAGTTTACTAGTAACTTTCCTTATGTCACAATAAGCTAACATGGAAAAAATCATCTCCACTTGCTTGGAAGAACTAAGTTTCCAATAAATTAAGGTACGGATGATCTGAGTGGAACAGGCAAAACTGTGACAAGTGGACAGCAGTTGGTCACACATTCCTTCAGACAATCGCTGGTAAATTTTCCCAGCAGCATCTGGCAGAAGCACAGCTTTCTGAGAGTTATAAACATTTAATTGCAACTTCATCTGTAAACTCTGGGAACTGAATAGTTGTGAAGGATATCTTGAGTGATTGTGTCTCCAGTCCCCATCCTATCATAGCAGATGTTGAGAGTACACAAGTTGGTATTTTAGTACAGTGCATCACTTTAGAAACACAGAAGATTCAGTATTTGGATGGATACTGCTTTATATCAGAAGGATATAGTTAAATTCTACTCCCACTTTATAGTTAGGTATTCCATTGCTATTCTATAATTTAGGAAAGTCTGAAATCCAGAGAAGTCTTGAGCCCAAACATTCAGACGAATGAGGTTACAGTATATTTGCACCGAAAGCAGTTCAGTAAAGGTTCACTGGATTGATTCCTGGGATAAGGGAATTTTGTCTTGGATGTAATGGTTGCACCTACGCTCATTGGTATTAGAAAGAATGAAGAGTTATCTAATTGAAACGTAGAATCCTGAAAGGAGCTTGATGGGGTAGATACTGAGAGGATATTTGCCCTCATGAGGGAATTTAAAATAACTTGGCAAGGTCTTCTCCAACTTGATAAAAGTTTTAAAATCTGTGTTTGTGGAAGAAAGGGGAAATTAACAGACATTTTACACTAGTTCTCATTCATGTGGTCAGGTTTTACATTTTGGCATTAATTTGTCAACAATATTTTAATTACAGGAAACAGCAATCATATACTCCCACCTCATCCAGGCTCTCTCTGTCTTCAGACACTCCCACAGATGCTCAAATATACCCACCTAATCAGGGCTCACACAGACCCTCAGACACACCCACCTCCAGAATAGGATTTGTTATTTGTCTCAGGCCAATCCACTGTCAGATTTCTGAATCCAGATGCAGCAAATAAAGTTGATAGTTCAGAACGAATGGGTGTTTTAAATGCAAACATATTCCTCCTCCCACCTCCACCCCCTGAAGATTGTCAGATTGTCAATATATTGAAGTTACACTAAATGTACCATCAACTACAAAGAGTTTATAGAAAATACCTTTTTTTTTCTAAGTGACTATCACATTACTAGCATGTTATCCGTTTGCTCAAGGAGGCAGTCCATTTATCTCTCCATTCCTGGAGTAATAGTGGTGGTATTAATTTTCCATCCCATTATACCCTTGAAGTGGTGGTGAATTCTCACCTTCAACGACTCAGGAAAATGCGTGAAGAAATGTGGGACTCTGATCCAATCATGATGGAACACGGATAGATGTTTATGTAACGTGGAGGGAAACTCAGAGTTAGTGATGACTCTTGGTGCTAGAAGCCACAAAGCAGAAATTTATTTGTCAGCCGCTCTGTGCCAGCAGTGCTCATTAAGCCCAATGATAGGGATTTTTGATCAAATGAACTGCTGTGTGTTAGATGATACTGAGGATCCATTACACTCTTGGCTTGGGTCTCCTTTTGTTGAAAATAGATCAGCCTTCTCTTGCAACATTCTTAAGCATGGGATATTTATGAAAACTCCTCCTCCTGTTAGCTCCTAATATTCCACTATTCTCAGCTGGATCGACTGCAGCTTGAGAGAACCCAAGCTGCTGATTGTCAGACCACCTTCTGGCTTTGCTGTCTTACATCTTCACTAGGCCATATTATGCAGAGTAGTGGAGTATTAATCCACCGAAAAGAAGTTCAAAATTCATCATGGCTGCTCAACATTGCTTGCAATTGAAGGGACATTCAGTAATAAGTGACAATGAAGCTGTCTGGAAGTTGTAAAAATTGTAAAAACAAATTCATTAATTTCCTCTAAATAAAAAGACCTACTGCTCTTACTCAGACTATTCTATAAATGGCTTCAATCCTATAACACACGGTTTTCTTCAAAGTCCAGCAAGTCAGCCAGTTCCACCTTCCAAGGGCATCTAGAGATGGACATGACCAACCTTGCCAACTGCAGCTGCATCCTAATAATAAACAAAAATCTAACTAGATCATAGCCACCCCCTACTAAACCAAGATTTACAGAATCAATGAATTCCTGCAGTGTGGAAGCAGGCCACTTGGTCCATCCATACACCCCTGGATACTATGGGCAATTTAGCACGGCCAAGCAGCCTAGCCTGCACATCTTTGGACACTGGGAAGAAACCAGAGCACCCGGAGGAAACCCATACAGACATGGAGAGAACGTGTAAACTCCACACAGACAGTCTTCTGCAGCTGGAATCAAACACGGATCCCTGGTGCTGAGAGACAGCAGTGCTGACTTCTGGGCTATCGTGTTATCCCGGCATCTCAGGGGTTCAAGGAATGCGAGATGCAATTAGGTTGAAAATTAAGGTCGTTTAAAATTCTGATGTGGATGATGGCCCAAGTGCCTCATGAATGCCAATTCTGAGTAGCAGGATTTGTTCTTCTGCTGCTCCAAATCACACAGAAGTTGTGCCCCTCTACATACTGCCATGAGCTCTCACTGTGACAATGCAACTTTGTCTTGACATAGATTCAACATGATCACTTCTGCCAATACTGTCATGAAAAGAAAATCTGCACAACATTAACTGGCAATGACAAACAGGTTGTTCAATGTTATTCTTATCACAATCTAATGACGATTATCCTGCAGTAGTATCTTACAAACTCCTCCATTAGAGGTATTGCCAATCCACACAGTATGTGTTAAAAATTTCCGACCAGAATCCAGTTTGTGTCCTTGATTCTTCTAGTGGCATTTAAATGGTGTAATGCTATGTCAACTGAGCGGAGATGCTTTACAGGGCCCAGAGTCCACACTGAGTGCACCTATGGGTGCAACTACATAAACATTTAGTCAACGTCCATTTGGAATGTGGGTTCTGTCCAATGGCTGTAACCAGTCAAAGTCACCAAAAGAACAGTGTTTCTCCCATAACTATCAGCTTGAGATAATGAACTTCATAAGTATAGACGAGAGAGAGAAAAAGAAAGGCAGAGAGACAGGCAGAGAGACAGGCAGAGAGACAGGCAGAGAGACAGGCAGAGAGACAGGCAGAGAGACAGGCAGACAACACTTAATAGAGAAATTAAGAGACAAAAGCATAAAGGGACACAGGACAGTTGAGAGAGAGAGAGAAGATAGACAAAATAAATGAGGGAGAAGTCCCAACTAGCGATTTTGATCAGGAGACAGAGAGCAGGTCTAATTCAAGAGCAAGCATATTTAATCCTCTACTTTGACATATGAGCCCTTGCCTAGAGTGTCCTTCGCACTACGCATGTTCTTTTTTCATTTTGAGGGACAAACATGATGCAAAGAATAGGAGTGTTTTGGAAGGTCTGTTGAAAGCAAGGGATAAGATTTCATTGAGGTAGTCGGTACAGTCATTGGAGCATAACCATATTGCAGAAGAACTATATTGATTGAGGGTGGTCGTCAGGGTTTGTGCTTGGAAGGATGGGAATTATCACTCAAATATATAATTCAAGGTGAAAACATGACTACATGAAAACAGTAGAATATGCAGCTGTAGGTCAGCTCCAGGCATTTGGCTTTAGATGCAAGATTTAGATTGCATGACTAAATGAAAATTTCACCAATTCTACCTTTTCCAATATGAGTGCTACTGTGCTTTAGCTTGATTCAAAATAAATATATTATTACCATTAACATAAGAAAGATAAATGCTGAAATTCCTAGGACAAGTTTCTCTCTATTTCCTTTACCCTCTGTGTGTAGTTTTCTGTAAAATGGTCCAATGAGGTAAGTCTTTACCACAAGAGATATCAGAAGAATTGCCACCAACGAAAACAGAATTTGACCAATAAGAGCGAAAATCCGCAGTATTTCTAAAACTGTACTGTTGAAAAAGAAGAAAGGCAACATTGTGAAAATATATTCTCAAATAACCTGATACATGACACTAGTATATACATCACAGTTATTAGTTTGGAGTCTAATCTTTCAGGTAATGATCATTAGCGAATTAAAATATTTTCATTTTTTTCATTTGCTCAAATGTCCACTTTATACATGAGATATTGAGACTGGTCCACAGAAGGCAACATATTTACTACAGGCATGGCCACTGGACACACAGCCATAAACCACCTAGACAATTACAAAACCTCATTCAGAGCTGAACTGAGAGTTCTTTGCTGATGCCATTGGGAGCTATATTTCTGTGGATTCAAGAGTGAAATATGTTTAGACCACTACCAATGATATCATTCATTCTCATGGCCCATTTGGCTTAATGGCTATGAAATCTCCTGCATAACTGAATTAAATCAGTCCTGTCCAAAATCAAATCCTCCTCAAGTAATTAACAAACTATCATAAGAGTTAACTATCTAGAGCCACATGTTTACCACAACTGCGCTGTCTGGTTTACTGAGAGCTGTGTCAATGAGGCTTTACCTTTTGATGCACATACCCATATGCAACAGCGTGGATGGACAATTATGCTGCTGAAATGTTGCCAAAATGTTGATCTATGGAGAGTATGGTGTATTTCATTGAATCCCTACAGTATTGAAACCATTCAGCCCATCTAGTAAACAGTGACCCTCCAAACATCATCCCACCAGATCCAACCCCCTACCCTATCCACTTAACCTTGCATTTCACAAGGCTAATCCACCTAACCTGCACATCTTTGGACTATGGGAGTAAACTGGAGCACCGAGAGGAAACCCAAACAGACACAGAAGGATGTGCAAACGCCACACAGACAGTCACCTGGGGCTGGGATCGAACCCAGATCTCAGGCACTGAGAGTCAGCAGTGATAAGCACTGAGCCACCATGCTGCACCACCCACACACATTCAAGCAGGCAAGAATGAACAATGGAGAAATTTCCAAATTCCTGTATTTGCAGATAATCAATCCCACAAAAGCTCTAACTAATATTTTACTCATTGCCTATTAGAATATCATCTTTGTTTGATGGAATATCTTCACAGAGTACTCCCTGCACTGCAAAATACCAAGGTGTCAACAAGCGAGAGTGACCATGCTAGAGTTCATTCTCTGTACATGAACATCAAATTTTGCAACCCGTGCAAAATTTATTCTCAGGATCTACAATTGTCAATGTTACCTGCAGGAACCTCTCTGGGCAGAAAAATGCACAAATCAAGAAAACCAATGTCAAAGAAGCTCCCTAATCTTTGTTTTATACGTATTGTGCAATGGACCTTGCCCCAGGTGTAAATAAAGCATGGAATGCGTTTTTCTGTGCGTAAGTAGCAGCCCTCTCTTTGAGGGAAGGGATCCTGTAGAAAGGCAGAGAGTCTTTTCGATCTCTGGCGGGCCAGCATTCTCTGAGCAGCCCCTCTAGCCCCGGAAAACTGTCTGAACACAAGTTGGGAGTAATCCTTCCCTCTGGGTTGCAAGAATAGCAAGAAAAAGACCGCAAGAAACCCTCACAGTTTGTACAAAAAGCATTCTTTTTCACTTTAAAAAAAAATCTGCTGAGTGCACAGATGCCTGAGGTGAGTGTCATAGCCACCATTTGCAGAGGCAGCACATATCAACGACACTTCTTTGATGCATCAAAGATAATGGAAAAGAAACAAACAAACAAACAGTCTGTTAGCTGACAGGTACAAATAAGCCAAGGTACCTGACAGTCTCAGCATGCTGGCCTGGAGACTGTATAAACAACTTAGCGGAAGCAAAAGGAACTGGTACCAAAAATCTTGGTGCTGCACACTTTTAAGTGCTCAAAAACTAGGAAAGAATGGTATCACACATCATTCCTTGCTTGAAAACAGCAATGAACTTAAATCAATTCACCCATTTGTTAAAATGGTAGTTGACAAGGAAACACAACAATGTCACAGAGTCAAAATCCTGCAGTTCCATTCCTACCTGTGTTGGTATCTATAACACATGGACAGTGGCAGTTTATTACCACTTTCTCAAGTGCAACTAAAGATAAGCAATGAAATTGTAGCCTAGAAAGCAATGCACACATACCATGATTGAATAAATTTAGAACAATTACGCTGTTTTGCATTATCACATTCAGAGACCAACTGGAAGGAAAATGATGACAGTTACAAAGTAACTACACCTTTGAAGGATAAAACAGAATTAAAATCATTCCAAGCATCATTCAATTGTGTCGGTAACGGGTAAGCATTTACCTTTTAGATGTGTTACTGCCTGCCTGAGTTAGCATGGGCATCACGGCAATGAATAAACTCAACTGAACATCCTGCATCACCAGTGTTCCTAGCAGCACACTGCTATAATCTCCATCACCTATTCAGCAAACAGAAAAATCAAATGGAAACTGAGTATCCATGGGCAATACCTACACAAACTGAGGGCATAGGTCAATGTACATTTGTTCTACATGTGAGCTTAGCTGAAAGCACATCAAATGAACATGAACATCTGTGTGAAAGTATGAAAAATAGTGAACATTACTGCAACTAACAAAAGGTACATACTGTGAAGCTGATTATGATTCAATCCAGCTTCAAAGCAAGATTTGTATCCTGAAGCCAGATATTTTTCAACTCTAGAAATTCTTGAGTACCCATGGGTCACTAGGTGTGTAAATGTTCAAAATACCAATTACGTAGAAATTATTGAGAGCACACAGCATGATTTCAGACAACTGTATTCATAAATCACATATAGTCTTCATTGCTAATAATGAGGTATAGACTCCATTTCCGCAATATGACATTTTTAGCATAGTGGGCTTTTAAAATTACTTTCTATTTTACTACAATTTTTAACATGTTGAATGTGAAATTCGAATCTGCAGCTAAAATCAGCCTCACCTGTAAGGTCATGTCTGCAGGCATAAGTGCAAAATTCAACATCAACCTCAAATCTGACATCTAACTCTCTGCCCTTCTGTAAGCGTTGGAGAGATGGACAACATACATCTCAAATCCATAGAGAAATTTCACTAGGATGCTTCTTAAAAATCCTGAAAATCCACTGGCAGGGTTGATGCTCCAATATCCATGTCCTCCCTCATGCCAAAGTCCACAGTATCGAAGCACTGGCTACTGTCAACCAGCTCAGTTTGTCACATTTGTCAAGCATAGACAGGCCTCCAACACAAGCTCTCTACTCTGAGCTTTGTCTCAAGAAAAGGTTATTAGTAGGCTCAGAGAAAATGCTTCAAGTCTCCATGCAAAACAAAAATGCAATAACTCCCTGACTCACAGGAATCTCTTGCCCAATCCCACACAGACTGGAGAAGCAACATCCACTGAGGTGCGGGTGGAGGCAAAGCACAAACAGTGGAAGAAGTCAAAAGCTAAGCATCCTGCCCACCTGCTACTTCAAACACCCACTGCTCCACCTATGGCAGAACGCATTGGTTCGAGCATTGAACTATTTTTCACCTCAGGGTTCAACTCCAGAGTAGAAGTAAGTAATCTTGGACTCAACGGTCTGCCTAAGTAGTAAGAAGAAAATTGTAAGGCACAATAAGAGCACTTGTGGAAATTATTGGCTGCCTGGAATCACAGTCCTTGACAATGCAACTTGATGACATTAGCACGCATGCCTCTTGGTTTCACTTTATAAAGAAGTCAGCATCACTGTGAAGCAGACTGGGAGGAGTGCACAGCAAGTGAACATCACCGTGGACTGCAAGAGTGGGCCTGAATGAGACTTGGGACAAAATAAGGCTGAGAACTCTCAAGACGATAGTCAACTCTGACTCTGGAGTAAGTTGGAGTGGTATTGGAACATAACAAATCTGGGGCTGCAAATTGGCAGCAGAACATCCTTATAAAATCCTGAGGGGGCAAGACCCAAACTGAGCTTACTTGGAGCAGCCCAAAAGGATTTCCCACCAGAATTCAAAAGGGTTGACAAAACATATATCAGTGCAAAGCTGTGAAATTACTGTGGATAAGGTTTAAGTGCTTTTTGTCCACTTTAAAGCTGCATTAAGGACAGGTTAGAGTTGTGACAGAAAACAAATAATATTCTACTTGGCTTAAATTTAAATTTTGGCAAAAAGTTTTTGAACAAAAGGTATTGCAGGCAACTCATTCTCGTGTGTTGCATAGCCTGTACAATGAAATCTTAAAAGTTCCTGACAGTCTGAGTGACTACCTCCGTAGGAAGTGCCACCATTTGATCAGCTTGACCACCAGGTTTCAGAATCACTCAGGGTGGAGAATTGTGCATTTAGTATATCTTTACACATGGGCACCCCACAGCTTAAGCGAGTGCAGTCAGTGAAGGAATGGGTGACTATCCGTCAGAAGGTAGGCATGTAGTCAGGGAAGTCCAATACTGTGCCTCACTCAAGAACAGATTGTGTGTTTTGGAAAACTGAGGAGTGAGATGGTTCCTTCAGAGAGTAGTCAGATCCCAGCTCCACAAGGGGTTGAGCAGACAGGGTGCTAGTGCGAGATTCAATAATGAGGGGCACAGACGCATCTTTCTGTAGCCAGGGGTGCACGCAAAGATGGTGGGTCACCTCCCTGGGGACAAAGTCAAGGATGTCACTGAATACTGTAGGGCATTCTGAAGGGGAAGGCGAGCAGCCAGAGGTCACGGTTCACACTGGTACCTGCCACTCTGGCATCCTCACCACTGCCATAGGTATAGAGGCATTAGCGAGTTTTGAGAAGATTTGTAGCTCAGGTTGAGTTTCTGGATGCGAGTTTGCTCGCTGAGCTGGAAGGTTAGTTTTCAGACGTTTCATCACCATTCTAGGTAACATCATCAGTGAGCCTCCGATGAAGCGCTGGTGTTATGTCCCGCTTTCTATTTATCTGTTTAGGTTTCCTTGGGTTGGTGATGTCATTTCCTGCATTGGTGATGTAGCATGCTCTACATAGATTCCTGCCACTAACAGGGAGTATGCTGATGCCACAGGGAAACATGAGGCATGCTCTAACATTTAAAGAGGTACCAAGAACCTATGAACAGCAAGAAGAGTCCCCACAGTCCACAAAGTCATACAGAACAGAAACAACCAGTCCATGCCAAACATAATCCCAAACTAAGCTTGACAACCTGCATGCTCCTGGCCCATATCCTTTCAAATCTTTTCTATTTATGTACTTATACAACATAGAACAACACAGGGCAGAACCCAAATGGCTTTTAAATATTGTAATTATGCTGACATCCACTACCTCCTCAGGAAGTTCATTCCACACACCAATCATCCACTGTGTAAAATAAATTGCCACTCATGTCTTTAAGTCTCTCTCCTCTCAGCTTAAATATATATGTCCTCTCATCGCGAAACCAGCAGTGAACTATTTATTCACATCAGGTTCAACTCCAGATTAGAAGAAAGTAATCTTGGACTCAACAGACTCCTGAAAAAACACCTCCCATTAACTATCTATTCGCCTCATGATTTTATAAACTTCTATAAGGTCACCTCTCAACCTTCTATCTCCACTGAAAGAAGTCCCAGTCTATCCAGTCTTTCTTTATAATTCAAACCTTCCACACCTGGCAACATCTCTTCTGAACCCTCTCCAGCTGTTAGGGCTGTCCTAATGATGCAGTAGGTCAAAATGGCTGATGGCTGCCCATGGCTAATACAGGACATAGCTGATAGTACTGACAGTATGTGGGAAAACATTTGTTTAATACAGTCTCCACAAGAAGAACAATAGTAACTCTGCATAATCAAGGTTACTTAAATGAGATAGAATGTGCAGCTGCAATTACTTACGTTGATAGGAACATTTCACTAATTAATTTTTTCTCTTGAATTATTTAATCAATCAGTTATAACAATAACAGTAGGTTTTAGGTGAGATTTTTCAAGAACTATAGACATAAATTCCAAATTAGTTATGGATCTACATATATACAAAAAAAATCATTAAAAGCATCAGATGAAAAGATTTAAACCAATTTCAGACAGCAAAAGCAGCCCCCCCCCTCCCTTATCACTACAGGGAAGAATAAATACAGAGATTAGCAGACATCAGAATGTGGATTGAACGAACACATTAAGACACAACTTGTTAGCTAAAGAATTCTAATATTAGGTGTAACCACATAACTTTACTGGGACTGATCAAAAGTGAATATTCTTGTGTATTCCCTATAAGAAATTTAGAGGTTCCTAAAGTGATAGACAAGTATCCAAGTAATTGGCAATTAACATGGTACAGCCAGCATGTGTTACATTGTGAAAAGCCTCAAGGAGAAAGAAAGTAAGTCTGGTAAAACATTACGAAGGACCAGGAGTGGGCTACAAGTCTGTACATCTCAGTGATTAACAAACTTGAACTGTGTAAGATGCCATACCCATGAACCAATTACAAGTGGATAACCACTGACCAATAGTAATCAAAGGAGGGTTTGTGCACTCTAAGTTTAAACTGTAAAAATTAAAACATTTCAAAGCATTTTGTGTGGCTTTTTGCTGTGTGTTGTACTGAGCTGTAAATTGCAATAAAGGCCACCCGAATCCACCCTGTGGATTAAAAATATGAGATCTAATACCAGCAAAAAGTAAATGTTTTTGATGAGACTGGAACGAGAAACAGCCTGCACTGTCTGCTATTTCATTTGGGGCCGTTAATGCCACTAACACACCCTCTCAACACCTTCCATCATCTGAGGAACACTGGAAACAGACAGGCTGGATACCAAGCCATGTCTACCATCAACCTTCAGGCAGCTCCCAACCAGCTTCTTCCTCTCTCCAACTTCAAGAGCAATTCAGCTTCATATTCACAAATACAAGACAATTTCATATTGGACAAACTGGTTCCTTAAAGGCATACCTTCTTTGTCTCCTCTGGCACTAAGTGCAAGGAATCTGGATACTAATGGGGTGCTTGATAGAGATAAACATGTGGAAATAAAAATACTTTGCGTTGGCCTGATATTCAGCAGATGTCCCCACAGTAGTCCAAATATAACCATCAGAATTGTCATATAACTGGTACCTTGCAAAGAAATCTTCCAGACCTAAGGACAGAGAAAACAATGTACTTTAATACCAGAATAAAAATAGTCATTAATGTTACCATGTTCCTCTCCTAGGTATGACTAATTTAGGAATGCGTTAAAGACTGTGATTCAAAACGACAGCTATACAAGGCACAGATCTTCCCTGATCAGGAGAAAAAATTCTAAAGCATTAAGGGACCATTGATGCCGGTACAGACATAACCAACTCTTAGCCAATTCAAAGCTTCAATAAGTATTTTTGTTGGGTGGGCAGAAGAAAGAGTGCCAAGATGATGTCCAGCTTAGGTATCAGGAGCCTGGATAGCATAGAATGAAAGAATCAACGAAAGAAAAGTTCCACAGGATTGATGTTCTTTCCTACATGCTCATGAATTGAAGACTTGCAAAGGGAGAAGATATCACCTGTTACTCAAATGCAATAAAGACAGGAAGGTTCAGAGACTCACTGACTACAGCTGTATCAATAAAGCAGCAACTAAAACGAGGAGAAACTTTATGCTAGATTCCAGAGTGTTCATTTATTCCTGAGAAAGTTTTCTTGAGCCCAGTCAGGCTTGCAAAAAGAAAAGGCTGTTGAAAGAGCCATGCAGGGAGAAGAAATATTTTAAGCTTGGTAATACACAGCTTTAAAGTGCTAAACATGTTGACAAAACAAATTTTCAGTAAAATATTAATAAATTCTATAACAGTTTGTTTCTCAGGACCATGAACGAAAGAAAAACAAAGCTTGTCGAAAGGTGGTTGCTGCCTGTTTTGGTCTAATCTTTTGGAGGTATTTCTAAGAAATAGGAAACAGTTCACCCAACAGGTGATTAAGTTTTGGGCAGCTTTCCTCATTCACTGTGATCTTCCAACATGACAGCAGCCTTCCACTATTTGCTTAAAAAGCACCTGATATCTGAGTTCTTTCTTGTCGTTTTTCTGCATAAATCTGATAAAGGTAGTAGAAGTGCTCATAAACAGTGTTTAAAATGAGAATTTCCTTTAAATGAGATCAGAAAGAGGACTGTCACTATACCAGGAAAATCCTCTGGGCAATATCCATTCCATTGTATATTAACACAGAGATTGCTGTGACTATTTAATGGGTGGCCAGTGGTGATTTCAAAGTAAAATGATGTTTTTATCCCATCAGTTTCTGGTCAACAGAAACACAGCAGACTTCACCAGCATGTACGCAGGAAGTTTCCAAGCTTCTTGGTGGCTTTGTCACGAGGAGTCAAGCAGATGGTGCAGAGGCAATCATTCGGCTAGGGGAGGGAGGTGACTCACTATGGAAATTCCCAATACCCCAAGGCTTTGCCAGACACAAGGGAAAGTCAGCAGTTGTTTCAATTCAGCTCCGAATGCTAAGTGTTGCTGTTGGGATTAGAGGCCAAAGCAGGTCAGCCAGAAAATGAATGTGTGAACAGGACTCAATGGGGAATAGGTATCTGCAGCAGACATTTGAACAGGTTGACATTTATGAGGAAGAAGGTTGAGAAGCCAGGAAAGGAAACCATCTGTGCAGTTTCAAATAGTAGGAACTGCTGAGTCTGGAGTCTGAGATAAGAAGGTGTAGAGCCGGATGAACACAGCAGGCCAGGCGGCATTAGAAGTGCAGGAAAGCTGACGTTTCAGGTCTGGACCCTTCTTCAGAAATTGAGAGACCACAGCTCTGAAGGAGATAGGAAAAACGCATCAAACACTAGCTCAAGCAAAGTAGAACATGGGCATAGGCCATTTAGCAAAGCAGTCCAAGTTAGTATTTATCCAATGAATGTCCCACCCAATGTGCCCACTCCGGTTTTAGAGTCATATATTACTGTTTCCTCCATCTATCTATCCCAATCACTAGCTTTGGTAGTTCATGCAAAGGGAGAAATTCAGTGCTTTTTACATTCTTTATAAGTAGAAACAACTTTGGTTAATAATAGGGTGGGTTAAGTCATGTGATCAAACAGTAAACGTGAGACTGCACAGATGACTACTATCACTCTTCATGTGACAGGCCAGGGGACGGAGCGGAGTTTAGATTTGTCACAAATGGAGAAATGAGCATGTAACATGGAAATATGGCATTGATTTAACTACTGGAAAAGAGCTGGCAGTTTGTGCCATAACTGATGCAAAGTAGGATGGCAAATCTGAATTAGAAAGGGTTGTGAACAGTTCAATAAGAAAGGTATCGGAGGTAGAGATTGCACATATTAGGACTGGATCATGAATGATAATAGAACAGTTACAAGGGTATAGAGAAGCAAAGAAGAGCAAGATGAAGTGAGAAAATAGATGGATACAGAGGTAAAATGCTTAGGTCAGGGTAAGTAGCAGCATTGATGTGTGAGCAGTGAAGTCAGAACTAGAAAGAGAGCTAAGGAAACAAAATGACTGAGGTTTTTCATAAACTAAACAGTAAAATCTCAGGTACAAGATACAGCTCAATGCCATTGGGAGAAGTCTCTCTAGACAAGATGGTCATTTGCAGCTGGCAGCCAATCAGGGAGTAAGGAAGATCAAAGGTTCACATTGAGCAGGAAGATCAGAGATGTGGGTTCCAGAAGGAAGACAACTGAGTCTAAACAGTGGCTTCAAAATTGAGGAAACACTGGGAACAGCCCCTGAGATTGGAGAATGATGATGGAAACCTACATCAATTAGGACAGCAAAGGCCAACAGATTAATAGAGGTTAATTTGAAGGTTTTTAGATCAGCCATGTTCTCACTGAATGGCAGACTTGATAGGCTGAATGGCAGACTTCTGCAATGTCAAATGGTCTTAATCTCTGGGAAGGGGTGAACAGTCATACCTTTCTGAGCCGATCAGGAGAAAATTCCAGGCCAACAACAAACAGGGTGAAGAACACACCAAACTCGCCAAGTGTTTCCACTTGAACAATGGACTGTGGAGAAAATATTGCAAAACATGACTGTCCTTTGAAATCGGAATACTTGAGAAATATTACAACATTACAACAAAAATTACAACACAACACAGGTAAACGCCATTTAGTCAGAAGATCTGCACCAAAGTTTATCCCTTGAAGCTTTCTTCGTATAATTTTATTGCCCCTCTAGTGTATATGTACTTTCCCCTTCAATGCACCTACGGTCTCCAACTTAACCACTTTATGTGGTACAAGTTCCAAATTCAACCAACTGACTGGGTAAAAGATGTTCTGCTGTCCAGAATGCTATATTTAATTTATTAGTGACTGTTTTATGTTTTGTTCCTAATTTTCATCACACCCACAAATGGTTCATTTACAATAGTCCATCAAACTCTTTCATAAAGTTGAAAATCTCTAATAGGCCAGCCTTCAGTCTTCTCTTTTCCAAATACTGAAACAGTTTTTAATCAAAGTTACAAATGACATCCTGAGAGACTGTGAATGTAGTAAACTTTCCATCGATGATTTGACTGCAGTCTTCTATACAGTGACCAAACTGTCCTCCTCCGACCCCTCTCCATTATCGATCAGCTAGGTGGAACTACTCTCACCTGCTTCCATTCTTATCTATCTAATCCTGTTTTTCATCCACACCCTGCCCTGGCACACATCATTTGAAAACACTGCAGTTTTCACATCCAAGGTGAGATTCGACCATCTGTCTGCAACATAGTCATGAGCTTCAGCCACAGTTTTCACTGCTACTACAAGTGCCTATTTTCACCTCAGCTAACTTCATCTGTCTTAGCTCATCTGTTGCTGAAACCTTCATTCTTGCTTCATTAACCGGATGAATAAATTCCAAAGCTCCCCTGCTTAGGCTCCCACGCTCTATCTTCTGTAACATCAAGCCCCCAGCAAATCTCTGTTGCCATGTCTTAAAGCCCACCAAATCCTAGTCACCTAAAACGCTTGCACTCACTGACCAACATCAGCTCCATCTGAAATAACAGCTTGATTTTAAAATTTATCTTTGCTATTTATCTTTGTTAATTTATCTTAAAAATCACCTCTGTTATGGAACGGACAGGATGGCTATAAATACATTTCAATTCACTGCTCCCACTTGTCTGTGACTCTCAGTATATTTCACTTTATAATGCTCTTGTGAAGCACCTTGGAATGCTTTACTAACAACACTATTGTCAGTGTTGCAAAAAGCCTCAGTCTGTTCATCCTGCCCTTTAGATAGAACTACGCACAACATAGTAATAGTACAAGCTGCATAAATTACACCACACCAAAAGGGATAATTTTGGCACATCACAGATAAGCTAGTGATAGCCTTTCAATTGAAAGGCTTTCATTCATGGCACATTTGCCTAATCTTTGACCACATTTTTCCTTTTAAAATGCTTATGAATCACAATTTAAACAATGCACCTATTCCCCAATGTCTATAATGCATGTTATGCTACATTGGTAAAGTGAGTTGGATCCTTCCCAAGGTTTTCAGAGCTAATTGACCATGATGGATTAACACATTTGCATAGCCATTGGCGTAAATCTTATTTAAAGGACTATATCAAACAGCCCAGCACAGTAATGAAGGTGTAACCTTTACAATACTATTCATAGCCCAAGGCTGCAGATGAGCAGGGAAGGGCTTGGCTAATTGTTTGGAGCACATGGTGGTTCTAGGCAGCCCACATTTTTTAGATTTCCTCGGTCAGAAACGAAGAACAGCAGCAAGAAGAGGAACTCCTAATTTCGATAAATGAAACCTCTCAATGCAAAAGAACAAGGCATAAACAATAACTTGAAAATACACATCATTAACCTAGGCAGAATGGCCAGTATTCACAGAGCATTATCAAACAGAATTTAACATCGAGGCACACGAGATACTAAGAAAAATGACGATAAACAGGGCAAAAGGGACATGTTTTAAGGAGCATTTTAAAGAGGAAAGAAAGACACAGAGAGCTGTAGATGGACAACTCCAGAGCTTGGGACCAGGGCTCCTGAAGGCATAGCCACCAATGGTGGGACAATTAAAATTGGGTTGACAAATGGCTAGAATTAGATTAGCACAGATAGATATGGGACTGAAAGTAATTACAGAGATAGAGAGAGAGGATAAGACCAGATTTTTGATAACGAGGAAGAAAATTTTAAAATTGAGGCAGGCAGGTTGAGGAGGGCAGAGGTGAGCAGTATTATAATAAGGTGGAAATAGGTAGTTTCAGTTGACAGAATGGATGTGTGATCAGAAGCTCATATCGGAATTGTATCTGATTCTTAAGTCAGACCTGTGAAATATCCACTACTATAAATGTATTTTGTGCCATGTAAAAGGAGATGGAGGAAACATGGTGGCAAATCTCACCACCAGCACCCTGTACCAGTACTGTAAAATTTAAATTATCCACCCGGGGCTGACACAATAACACACCAATTGCACTGTTGCTTCTGTTACAACGACTTGCATGTTCTTCACACTATAAAACAAACAGTTGTACATCTTAATGATTAAGTTGCACCACTCTTCTACAGTGTAAGATTTAGTGAGTTAATGAACTGCTCACAGAATAAAAAAGTTCAGCTGAATACAGTGTCTGTTTACAAAAGTAGAATTCATACCTTGATGCGGTTTAGTCCTGAGGGACCTAAGAGAACCCCACAAACAATATAACCAAACATTGTAGGAAGTCCCATTAAGGTACAAATCCAGCCACAAGGCAGAGATATCACCACAATGGAAACTATATCCTGCAAATAAATTGAAAATTTAAATATGTTTAAAAATCAAAATATGAACTCAATTTTGTCAAATTTTAATTTGTCTATTCACCTCAAGCAGACATTTAAGGTTGTTATTCCAGCTCATGAAAGTATTAATTCATTTTTAACAGAGCAAGGTCTCTGAAATTGGTTGGACATCCTTCAAGCCTAATTTGAAAACCAGTACAATTTATAAGAACAGGAAATATTGAATAAATGGGAGACAATTGGCTCCAGGCCACTAGGTTTGGGGTAGAAAGATTGCTGACACCCACCTTTGGTTGATACATACGAAAAGACTGGATATAGTGGAAACTTGCATTCGAGTCATTTCAAAGGCAGGACATACACAGAACATTAATCAATTCCTCAGCAGAAGCCCCCTGTTGACAGTAAACTACCCCAAAGTGTGGATTTTAGTCTCTTCTGCTCAACTGTATTCATGCAAAAATTGAAGTTTTTCTTACAACAATATGAATCATAAACATGCACAAGATACTATTTGAGATGAGATGAAAATGTCTGGAAGTTACTTGAAGGGCTCAGTTCTGAGCCAATGAAGTAGAAGCCAGAAACTTTGAGAAGTTTTCTCAAAGTCTTTTGGCTAGAAGAGTTTATAAATGTGCTCTGAAGTTGGATTGGAGCCAAGCAGAATTTTGTCCGTGATACTTGTGAAATTGATACTGAGAAAACGGAGATAACTGAAACGAGGGCTAATTAACCCACTGCAAGCAATGATGTCCTGTGGGATATTATCAACATTTTCAGAAAAGAATGAATAACACAGCACATTAAATCCAGTGGACCGATGGAGTTTGAGATCCGAGTCCTCATATTCTGTTTTGCCACAGACAACCAAAGGCTGAGTTAGCAAATTGGGGGTGGTCGTGAATTTTGTCATCTCCATATGCCCAAGACGATCGTTATGTTTACCAGGTAACAGTGACCCCCACATTCTTGACTTCTTTGGAGACTAAAGGAAGCACTTCAAATCATTACACCTCAGTGCTGCATTTGCAAGATCCTCCAAATCTTGCAGCAGAAAAGGCTCTTCAATACCAATATCCCCTCCTGAGGCAAAACAGCAGCTGAGCAGGATATGTTGCATGTATGCCTGATATAATGCTCTTAATGACACAAATGCTTTAGTTGGAATTCATTTGGGGCAGAAAACTCCCCAAAGTATCCATGAAGAGGTCAGAGTACCCATCGACTCATGGGGGATCTGGTTTGTGACTGACCAAAATGGAGAACGTACATTTTTGGAAAGCACGAAAAGAGACTGAAAGACTTAACTGGGAACGTGCAAAGCTGAAGTCAAGGCATTGAACTCATGGACTCATTCCTTCAAGCACTACCTGCCTTGTATGAGGCAGAGACTGAGGATCAAGCACTGAATATATCAGCCACCTCAGAAGCCACTGAGCCATGCTCAATCCCAAGAGACTGCCGGACAAGAGGAACAGGCTAAGAGGGAATGCCCACCACTTTAGGAGAACAACAGAAAATGGGCAATAAATGCAGATTTGCCTGCATTGTTCGCATCAAAACTAAAAATAAAAATATCATTAACAATCAGCTGTGCACCTCTACATCATACATCAAGGTGCACCAATTCAAATCAGCAGCACTTCTTAAAATATATCCCGAAGTTCAGGGTATATCTTGATCAATTTTACTGCAATTTTTCAAACTTCAGAGATCACCTCCATTAAGAATAAACCAGATCTAACCTTCACAATGTTACTGCATGGATGGAATTTTGAGTGCCGAACACCATACACTCTAGTATCGGGACTGGTACCCATAGACAGAGACTAAACCAGTAATAAAGCAGAGGATTTGGATTTCAACTTTAAGTCGATTCCATGCCTCTAATTGTTGGCTTCAAATTCTTTTCCTTAATAAACAATCTTTTCCCAAATAATACACAATAGAATTGTATCAACCAATAGTTGATTGTTTGTTTCCAAATAAATGAATACGTGAATTGGACGAGAATAGAGGATACAGATACTGTAAGTGAAGATAGTTTTAATATGGATGGGCAAACTGTGTTGGCGCCGACTTGGAGGGCCTGTCCTGTATTGTTCTCCGTCCAGATGTAATGGCCTTGAAATGGCACGTTTGATGCTGAACATCATGAATTAAACATTTACACATACTACGATATTTAAAACATTTGTTGACAAACAAACGATCTTGTAAATGATTTCATTGGTCCTTAATAGTTACTTCCCTAATTTTTGCTACCACCCAAAAATTAGGATTTTGCTTTTAATGACCTGCTGTGTTTATCAAAATTTTACATAACAAAGCTGCCTTGACAGATCTTTGGAGTCTCCACTGTAAAACTAGAAGACAGAATAAAGAACAACATTCACTAAAGAAACGTGGATGGTTTCATATGGCAGTCTGAATGATGACCTCCAACACATGGGTATTGAGGCTATTACACAAAAACTAATACAGAAGATGGAATGGGCATGAATTAGTGATAATGGGAACTGCAGATGCTGGAGAATCCAAGATAACAAAGTGTGAAGCTGGATGAACACAGCAGGCCAAGGAGCATCTCAGGAGCACAAAAGCTGACGTTTCGGGCCTAGACCCTTCATCAGAGAGGGGGATGGGGTGAGGGTTCTGGAATAAATAGGGAGAGAGAGGGATGCGGACCAAAGATGGAGAGAAAAGAAGATAGGTGGGGAGGTAGGGAGGGGATAGGTCAGTCCAGGGAAGATGGACAGGTCAAGGAGGTGGGATGAGGTTAGTAGATAGGAGGTGGAGGTGCGGCTTGGGGTGGGAGGAAGAGATGGGTGAGAGGAAGAACAGGTTAGGGAGGCAGAGACAGGTTGGACTGGTTTTGGGATGCAGTGGGTGGAGGGGAAGAGCTGGGCTGGTTGTGTGGTGCAGTGGGGGGAGGGGACGAACTGGGCTGGTTTTGGGATGCGGTGGGGGAAGGGGAGATTTTGAAGCTGGTGAAGTCCACATTGATACCATTGGGCTGCAGGGTTCCCAAGCGGAATATGAGTTGCTGTTGCTGCAACCTTCGGGTGGCATCATTGTGGCACTGCAGGAGGCCCATGATGGACATGTCATCTAAAGAATGGGAGGGGGAGTGGAAATGGTTTGCGACTGGGAGGTGCAGTTGTTTATTGCGAACCGAGCGGAGGTGTTCTGCAAAGCGGTCCCCAAGCCTCCGCTTGGTTTCCCCAATGTAGAAGAAGCCGCACTGGGTACAGTGGATGCAGTATACCACATTGGCAGATGTGCAGGTGAACCTCTGCTTAATGTGGAAAGTCATCTTGGGGCCTGGGATAGGGGTGAAGGAGGTGGTATGGGGGCAAGTGTAGCATTTTCTGCGGTTGCAGGGGAAGGTGCCGGGTGTGGTGGGGTTGGAGGGCAGTGTGGAGCGAACAAGGGAGTCACGGAGAGAGTGGTCTCTCCGGAAAGCAGACAGGGGTGGGGATGGAAAAATGTCTTGGGTGGTGGGGTCAGAACACCTCCACTCGGTTCGCAATAAACAACTGCACCTCCCAGTCGCAAACCATTTCCACTCCCCCTCCCATTCTTTAGATGACATGTCCATCATGGGCCTCCTGCAGTGCCACAATGATGCCACCCGAAGGTTGCAGCAACAGCAACTCATATTCCGCCTGGGAACCCTGCAGCCCAATGGTATCAATGTGGACTTCACCAGTTTCAAAATCTCCCCTTCCCCAACTGCATCCCTGAACCAGCCCAGTTCGTCCCCTCCCCCCACTGCACCACACAACCAGCCCAGCTCTTCCCCTCCACCCACTGCATCCCAAAACCAGTCCAACCTGTCTCTGCCTCCCTAACCTGTTCTTCCTCTCACCCATCCCTTCCTCCCACCCCAAGCCACACCTCCATCTACCTACTAACCTCATCCCACCTCCTTGACCTGTCCGTCTTCCCTGGACTGACCTATCCCCTCCCTACCTCCCCACCTATACTCTCTCCACCTATCTTCTTTTCTCTCCATCTTCGGTCCGCCTCCCCCTCTCTCCCTATTTATTCCAGAACCCTCACCCCATCCCCCTCTCTGATGAAGGGTCTAGGCCCGAAACGTCAGCTTTTGTGCTCCTGAGATGCTGCTTGGTCTGCTGTGTTCATCCAGCTTCACACTTTGTTATCATGGGCATGAATTATTTCACAGTTTACTTCTGGTTCTTTAACTTTCAGAAAGTGTTTAAATTTTTAAAGAAATGGATAACTTAATTTTTAAAAAAACACAAAATGGAAGAACAACTGATGCTGTAAATCAGAAGCAAAATCAGCTTGCTGGAAAAGCTCAGCAGGTCTGGCAACATCTGTGGACAGAAATCAGAGTTAACATTTCAAATCCTGTAACCCTTCCTCAGAAATGAATAACTTACAAGCCTTATACCAGACATTTGTTATCTGAACAGAGAACACAATGCTGGAACCTACTCTGCACTGAAAATTGGAACTGAACAGAGCTCAAGATTAGCTCGGCAAAGCAATTGCCCTGGGGCTCAATACAGTTCTATCCTCAAGCTGTAAACAAGTAAACGCTACCAAAAAGACTTGGTGCTTTCCAATCCACCTTACAGTCACCAAGAAAAACTGTTCAGCAAATCAATTGCTTTTGAAAGTCAAACCTGAAAAGATCTGACATTTTAAGTCGATTAAAAGTGAACATAAAGGTCCCTTGTTACAATAATAAAACACAGGCCTCAATTACCTTTATAAAATGAATATCAGCTCGAGGGATCGTTGAGTCCCTGGGTTTGGTCAGGATGTACTGGTTGTTCTGAGAGTCAATGAGCATACTGAGCCCCAAGCCACCCTCTACTTCGTGCATGGAAAGGTTTTGCTTACGATCTTCCTCGTCCTCTTCAACTCTAATAACAGCTTCAACGTTTCCACCACGGACCTGAAAAATACAATGTTGTAGTTCCAAACTTTATGGTAGACCAATTGATGCTAATTGCAGTGCTTGGATCACACAAAACACACCATTCAACACAGACCAGTTAAAAAACTATCCAGCGTCAAAATCAATACAGCAGTTCAGATAAACTCCAGTAATAGAACTAAGATGTTATAACTTTATGATTTATTAATTGTTTTACTGTTTGTGAACAAAACAGATCCCATTCATCACTAACTGCAACTTTCAACCGTGAGTCATTCCATCAACTAAGTCCAAGAATATGGGGAGCGCAGTGAAATAGGATAATAGTTAAGAACTTGTCTCTCCAAATGTAATTTTTAATCAGAAAACTGTGTAAATTAGAAATTCTTATCTGATTAGAAAATTATGAGTTGAAAATTATGTTAGCATTGTGGAACTTTAGAAGCTTGACAGTAAGGTTTTCCTTCACATAGGGAGCATAAGACCATAGATATAGGCCATTTGGCCCACCAAGTCTGCTCTGACATGAAATGTAGTCATGGCGGATCTGATAATCCTCAACTCCACTACCTCAGCCTCCAATGTTCTTAACAACCCAGCCTCTACACAGCCCTTTGAGATAAAGACTTATACACAGTTTTACTATCCTCAGAGAAGATGTTCCTCCTCACCTGTCTTAAATGGGCAACTCCTTACTCTGTAATTATGTCCTCAGGTCCTAGATTTTCTCACAAGGGGAAAATAATCTTTCCACATCAACACTGTCAAATTCCCTGAGAATCTTATGTTTCAATAAGGTCTCCCTCATTGTTCTAAACTCCAATGAATACAGGCCCAGCCCACTCAATCTCTTCCCATAAGAAAATCCATCTATATCTAAATTCAATCTAGGAAAGCTTCTCTGGAGTCTCTCCAATACCAGCACATCTTTCCTTAGATCTGGGAATATGGTATTCCAGCTGTGATCTATCCAGTATCTAGCATAGTTCTAGCAAGGCTCTTGCATTTTTATACTCCATTTCCTTTGCAATAAAGGCCAGAAGTAAAATTTGCCTTCCCCCTTTACCCACTGAACATGGACACATTTTCTGTCGTGATTCATGCACAAAACTATTCATTGTGAATTTCTGCTCTTTACCCTTTAGTGCAATTTGGTTTTACGCTTTATACCTAACAAGACATCTTTAGGGTATAGAGAAACAAACAGCAGAGACCTAAACACAAACTAAGTATCTTACTTTTACACTGAAGTCAAGAAATACTCATCAATCCTACTTTTTAAATAATTCATATCAGGATGTGGGTGACACTGGCTAGGCTAGCATCTACTGCCTATCCCTAATTACCTTTGAGAAGGTAGTGGTGAGCTGCCTTCCATTTGGTGAAGGTACACCCACTGTACTGTTAGTGAGGAAGTTCCAGCATTTTGACCCAGCAATACTGAAGGAACAGCAATATATTTCCATTTCAGGATGGCAAGAGGCTGGGAGAGGAATTTGTAGCAGTGGTGGCAGTCACCAATCTTAAATGCAAGTTAAGAAGGCCTGCTCTCATCATCCAGTCCAGACTGAAGAATGAGGAACATCACCAATTCAGAAAGTTCAATTAGTGTATGACAGGCACACTAAACCTGCGAAATTTCCTGTACCTGAGCGTTCTGTCTAAGGAAAGTCAAATTCAAGACTTGAGATTTCAGTCACTGACTAGACAGAAGTAGCTGAGATAATTTACTTTTGATTCTGAGAGTGCCTCTGCCTAATTAAGCGGTAACGAATGTTAAAGAACTCTATCTCACACAGTAGTGGCAGAGCTACCTATAGTTTTAAGGCTTGAGAGAGTGTCACATTGAAAGTCAACCCCAATTATCAGACACATAGGTCTCCTACACAAGGAGGCTAATCCCCCTGACCTCAGCAGGAATACTGACACTGCTCCAATGTGTCAGTGGTGATGTCATTTATACTACCTTGGTGGTTAAACACCATACATCATTGGGGTGCTGTTTAGTGGGTTTCAAAGCCTTTGTTTTCCAAACCAGAAGCAGGAATATCATCACTAAACCAAATACGCACTCCTAGGTAGCAGTGTCTAGTAAATGCTGTATATCTGTATGCATGTCCTAAGAACAATTCTCCATCAAAATTTTAATTTACTTCTATTTTCTCAACACACTGTCACAACCACCCATTGGTGAAGGTTAGCACGCCTGCCTCACAGCATCAGGGACTCGGGTTCAATTCCACCCTGGGATGACTGTGTGTGTGGAGTGTGCACATTCTTCCTGAGTCTGCATGGGTTTCCTCCAGATGCTCCAGTTTCCTCCCACAGTCCAAAGATGTGCAGGTTAGGTTGACTGGCCATGCTAAATTGCCCATAGTATTCAGGGATGTGTAGATTAGGTGGGTTGAGGGAATGGGGCTGGGTGGGATGTCTGAGGGTCAGAATGGACTTGTTGGGCTGAAGGGCCTGTTTCCACACTGCAGGGATTCTATGATTCTGCTCAAATAAGCTAATTTCCTGTGATGTGCAATTTCCTCCCCAACCCCCATCTCTGCCTAAGTGAACAAAACACAAATTGGAAGTTATGTTCACTAACATTTCAAGGCGCCTAATAAGCTGATTTTTTTCTGCCCTTTAAAGTGTTGACTGGATATTTTTTAGTTGAAGTTCTTAGCCTTTCCCAAAGACTCCAACTTGGATTTAATACATTTCCCTTGCACTGTCTGCTTGCTTACAATCAGTTGTACTCTCTGGACAGTACAGTGTATCTAACCCTCCAGTGAAACCAAAAAGTGCATTCAATATCAAGTGTCTTTGCCTCTTGAAACCACATTTGTTTCTTTTTGCAGGAAAGGAGCAACTCATTATCTCACCCAACATGTTAGAAAAGTAATCAATCTAATTTTAACGGCTGGCAGAGTCAGAGATACTTGAATGTTTGACTTTTCTGACATCTTTCAAAAACATACAGGTCTCAAATTTTTGAGAGGTCAGCTACTGGGGAATAAGATGTGTGGCAAAATTCCTTCTCGAAAATACGGTCACCTTTTGGAAATTTTCCACTTCAGAGAACAACAGATGTTGAATTTACTAATTTAAGTTAGAGGTCAATAATTTTTTGGATTAGATGGGAATCAAGGGATTTGGGGTGAGTTCAAAGCATTCACTGCCCACTCTGAAGAGCTGCAAACCACCTGATCTCAAAAATGTCTAATGTTTCTATAATCTGCCTCCTTTACATGTTGAAAGAGAGACATCTGAATACATGAAGCATTTTTAACATGTAATCAGCCACCGCTTCCTGAAAATGCCAGATAAAAGACCAATGTTCAGCCAACTGTGCCAACTCTGCCTTCTACAAAGTACAACTTGATTACAAAGATCTCCACAAGTCAGCAAAAGTCTTGTGTGCAGAGCAATTGTCGGCACCACACACTTGTCTTGCTGTGAAACTTGGACTATGTATCAGTGACACACATCAGAGCGTTACAGTATTAGAGAAATTCCATCAGTAATGCCTCCATCACATCCTCCAGATTCGATGGGAGGACTGTCAAACAAATGTTAGTTAAATAAAATAAAGAAATGCGGTTTCTGAAGATCTGGACAAACACAACAGAAATTATTGGAAAGACTCAGCAAGTCTGCCAATATTTGTGAGGAGAAAACAGAGTTAATGTGTCAAGGTCAGTGACCCTTCTTCAAAACTTTAATTAAAGCCAGCTCATCAAGCACTCAGAAAACTCAACTTTAAAAGACTATAAACTACATCTGCATGGAAAGAAGGGTTTAAAATGTCCTGCACTTCAGAACCACTACTATGTGACCATGACCACAATGGTAATACAGTGAGCAGTATAGGGTCCCATATCCAGGAAAAATGTGCTGGCATTGGAGGGGGTTCAGAAGATCTTTACAAGAATGACCCTGGGATGAAAGGCTTGTTGTGTGACAGGTAGTTGAGGATTCTGGGTGCGTGCTTGAGAATTTAGAAGGATGTTGGGAGATCAGATTGAAAGATACAGGAAGCCTGGATAGAGTGCACATGAAGATGATGTTTCCAATAGTAGGAGAGACTTAGGATCCCGGGGCACAGCCTCTGAGCGAAGGGACTTTGGAACTGAGGTAAGGGGGAATTTCTTCTGCCAGGGGATGGTGCTCTGTAGAACTCACTGTCACTGAGGGCTGTGGAGGCTAAGTCATTGAGTGGATGTCTGACAGAGATAGGTTCTTGAATGGTAAGACAATCAAGGATTACAGGAAGAAGACACGAAAATGGGTTTGAGAAACATATCAGCCATGATCAAATGGCAGAGCAGACTCAATGGGCTGATTCATTCTGATATCTTATGGTCTTAAAACCCCTAGGCTTGGAGTTCATGAATTGACCTATTCAATCACATGAAGACGCGTGGGAGAAACCTGTGGGCCTGGGTAGCTGTTATCATTGAATTGATGGACAGCTGATAATGGGTAGTGCAGACAATGGCAGCTGAAGCAAAAGATATGAATTTTGGGCAGGCTCAAGAAGCCAGATCACTGACTCCAATTACTAACTGTGTGTCCTTTCCCAGAAACTCACCAATTTGTTATTGTCAAACACATGGTCATCGATCTCCTCCTCCAAACGATCTGCAGCCTTCCGCACATCTTCAAGAATTTCATCAAGGATTGATAAGCTTCTGTTTGCATGCTGCATATTTTTGAGTGCCTCGGCTTGGTGTTTCTCTGCAGCCAACAACTCCACATACTCCTTTTCCTCCTGCAAATTAAAAGGAGCAGCAATATCAGAAATAGCTTACACTGTCCTCTTTCCCTCATATCGCTAAGGCTTGTAGTATCTCACAACCAGCAGTGATGCTTTCACAGAGTCTTGGATTTCAGGGGATATTGCACTTTAACAAAAATGCATCAAGGGGAGGACAGTTACAGAAGCTGCATACCGTGCAGGGATCGCAGTGCGCTGTATGCTCTCTCTAGTCCAAATTGGTTCGATCTCACAAGACTGGCTGGAATTTACAGCAATGTTCTGACAGTAAGCAGAATACAACACATTTGTAAGGAGTCCTGAAGTATGGGCTGCAGGGGCAGACAGAGAGCGAGCATGACAGTGGGAGGGAGAAGAGAGCGATAACAAGGGCAGTGACAGCAAGAACACATGACAGTGGGAGGGCAGCGAGAGACAGCATGCGCAGGACAATGGAGGGAGAAGAGAGTTCATGATGGCGGGGGCAAGGGGAGAGAGGGTGGTGGAGAAGAGACAGCATGAAGGAGGGTGAGGAGGGTTTAGAGTTGAGGATGTGAATGTGAGGGCAGGGTGGAGATTGGAATTAAATTGATATGTTTTCCCAGTTCAGAGCAAGAGAAGGAAGTTGTACCAAAGAAAATAACACAACTTAAAAGGAGAAGTTACTCAAAGCGAGGAAAAGCTCAGTCAGATAGATGATGATGGTAGTGTTGGATGGTGAAAATTCAAGCCTTTTTTCCAGGAAGAAGTGGACCAAGAGAATCCTGATGGGAGATGGGCGTGTAAAGAGGTTGCACGTCCATGGTGAAGAGGGTGTAGCTGCTCCCCACAAATTAGGGATTTTGAAACCATCAGAAGAATTGTAGATGTGTGTTTGGGGGTGGGGGGGGGGGGGGGGGGTACTGGACAAGGGAAGAAAAAAATAAAATTGAATGGAGTAGGAAGAAACGCAGTCCCTGGGCTAGGAACAGGCAGAAACAATGGGTCTGTCCATGCAATCCTGTTTTTGAACTTTGGGGAGAAGGTGGAAAGGGGGCTAAAGAGTAGGAGCCAGTCATGGGAGATCCTCAGATACGAGGAGGTCAGTGACAGTCATGGGCACATTAGTTTCATGCACAATGTTGAGATTGTGGTCCAGGGGAGTCGGAAGGACCCCCAAACTCATCTTTCGCATAAACACCCATTGTTCCTAGTTGCTAAACAGTTCTGATGAAGAGTCACCAGACTCCAAATGTTAACTCTGCTTTCTTCCAACAGACCTGCTGAATTTTGCCAACAATTTCTATTTGTGATTCAATCTTCAGCATCCACAGTTCTTCGTTTTATACTGTTGCTCAATAGTAAATGAGGCACAAAACTGTGCAAGCCAATTAAGGTCTAGAGACAGCTCAATGATGTGACAGGCAGGGGTTGGGCACACCACCTCATGGACATCAGTGGCTGCAGAAGGAGCTCATAGGGAGTGTGGAGGCTAAGTCTACAACCTAAACCTTGGACCAATGCGAATACATCAGCATTACTTTTCCAGACATCGACAAAGTGCTGTTTTTCAAGTGAAGAAATGTATTCATTTTAACAGTCATTCTTATCAAGATCTTCTAAACATTCATGCAGTAGCTAGCAAGCCAGTCGCCAAAGCACAATGAGTATCAGGTTGGAAAAAGAAGTCTCAATTTTTAAATGATAAGTTATGACATATAACAAGGCAAAAAGTCTGACCTTAATAGCAGCTTCTCTCAAGGCTTCTAGACGTTGCTTGCTGCTTTCTCTCATGTTCACTATATCTTTATAATCCCCCTGAAGAACTCTCTCAAGCCCGTGGACTGCCTGGAACACTGATTTCTCACTCTCATTCAACTCTGCCTGGAAGATCTCAAACGTATGGACCTGAAAGACCTTCTCTGCCATTGACAGTCTTGAGTCCATTCCAACAGCTTTCATCGCTTTCTTCAATTTGTTCAGTATCACATTCTTCTGGCGAAGCATGCCAGACAACTTCTTACAATTGTCCATGATCCACAGTGTCCCTTTAGTGATTGTTGCTCCTCTCCCTCTGTGCAGTTTGATTGCATGATTGGCCACATCCACAAACTCCGCTGCCTGAACTGCACAGCAGGAAGCCAGTATAAATACAATCCACAAAATTTCAGAATTAATCTGTTTCATTTTCTGACACTTAATTCACAGCTACAGAAAGACAGGGTCTGATAAGTTTCCATTCTGATTAGTTAAAATTCTGAAACGGAATAGATTTAATAGTTAGAATCACAGCAATTCAAACCACATTTAAACCGGGTAGTGTGGTTTCTGTGTAACCCGATAGTCTCCATTACCAACATACCATTATTTCATTATTCAGCTGTTACAGTTCAGGCACTGATAGACATCATTAAGCACAATTGATTTGATAGCAAAGGTTTATTACTCATGCTGAATCCCCTGAATCAGGCATCAGTTATTCCCATTGTTCTGCCCCTACGTACCCTGGCATAGATCATAGAATCCCTGCAGCCTGGAAACAGGTCATTCAGCCCATCAAGTCTACACAACCCTCCGAAAGCAACTCACCCAGACATTCCCCTAGCCCATTCCTGTAACTCTGCATTTACCATGGCTAATGCACCTAGCCTGCACATGCCTTGTACACTTTGGACAATTTAGCATGACCAATCCACTCAAACTGTACATCTTTGGACTGTGGGAGGAAACCAAAATGCCTGGAGGAAACCCAAACAGACAAAGGGAGAATGTGCCAATTCCACACAGAAAGTTGCCAGAGGGGAGAACTGAACCCAGGTCCCTGGCGCCACGAGACAGCAGCGTTAACCACTGAGCCACTGTGACATCCTTTCACAGTTTTTCCTTTCTCCAACATTTACAGAAAGGATGATCCCCAACAAGCCTTAAATTTGTACAATAATCCATAAGATAGGTAGTGTTTCATTGGTTGTATTATAGTGCCATTACATCCATATGTAGATACAGAAAACAAACATTTATACAGAGATGGAACTTTTCACAAAAATAATAGAATTTTCACCAATTTTGAATACGAGAACTTTGTTCCGAAATTTCCTACATAGTCCAGGCCAAATATGGAGCCACTCATTCCAACATGGGCTGTTATCTTCATTTGCTGCACCTCACTCACATTGTTCTTTTGTTTGAGGCCAAGTACATTGGGAAGGCCATTCCAACTGCTTGAAGTTCTTCGTTTTACTGTGCAGTGGAACACCCTCTAAATACTGCAGCTCAGTAGCAGCACTCAAAAAACTACATTTAGACCAATAAGAATATAAATCATAACTCATTAACTGAAATTAGATGAACAACCTGGGAGATTAGATTAGATTCCCTACAGTGTGGAAACAGGATCTTCAGCCCAACAAGTCCACACCGCCCCTTGAAGCATCCCACCCTTGAACACTATGGGCAATTTAGCACGGCCAATCCACCAAGCATGCACATCTTTGGACTGTGGGAGGAAACCGGAGCACCCGGAGGAAACCCACGCAGACACGGGGAGAACGTGCAAACTCCACACAGACAGTCACTCGAGGTGGGAATCGAACCCGGGTCCCTGGCGCTGAGAGGCTGCAGTGCTAACCACTGAACCACCGTGAGTCCATCATAAAAAAAGATTTACACAGATTTATAAAATCATGACGGGCAGATAGGGTGAATACTTAAGGTTTTTTTCTCAGGGTGGAGGTGTCCAAAACTAAAAGGTATAGGTTTAAGGTGACAGGAGAAGGATTTGAAAGGGACCTAAGGGGCACCTTTATCACGCAGAGGGTGGTGCATGTGTAGAATGAGCAGCCAAAGGAAGTGATGGAGGCTGGTATAATTCCAGTATTTAAAAGGCATCTGGATGGGTATCTGAATAGGGAGGGCTTAGAGGGAAATGGATCAAATGCTGGCAAATGGGACTGGATTAATTTAGGATATCTGGTTGGCATGGACAAGTTGGACCTAAGGGTCTGTTTCCTTGCTGTTGAACTCTATGACTCTACTCTATGGCTACAGAGATTTAAGATGGCTCACAACCTCAGGGCAATCAGGTAATGGGTTGATATCAGCTTCAGGTGTTGGCCATGTACAGGAAACCTGAAAAAGAGCAAAACAGAACCTGGGAATGAGGGAGTGGTTCAGCACATTAATGGGCTACACAACTGGTGTTGAATGGAGGACAAAACGCCATTGCCTCCATTAACCTCTCTCTTAAAAAAAACTCAAAGCTCATCACTTTATCCAAGCTCAATGTCAGGATTTTCTCACAACTATCTGTAACGCACCTTCAGACATTTCATTTTTATCATAGCTCTGAAAGTATGAAAGTTGTGGTCAACAAGATGATCATTCTGTCGAATACCAGAGTAAACAGAGGCAGAATCACAGGGTGCGCCAACTACAGAAAACATAGCAAAGTACTTCCATCATCCTTGCAGCACAGAGGTTTATTATTCAGTCAAACTGGTCCATCTGGATGTCTGTGCCTCAGAGGAGTCGCCGCCCATCTTACTTCATTTCATCCTGTCAGAATTTACTTATTTGCCCAACTTTCCCTTGAGTCCGGCCACAAAGTCACCTCAAACCACTAATATTCCAGGCCTTTTCCAAGCTTAGTAAATGTTTTAATCAGCTCAGCAATGCCCTGACAAGTTCAGTTGCCTTTGTTTCAGAGTCACTTACAGAACTTCAATACAAGTTTGACAATGTTGTATGATCATATTGTTCATCTCAGAATTTCTTGTGCAAGGTTACTGACTGCTCTTTAGAATCTCAATTACTCGTTAGATTCTTTGTCTATTTCTTAAATTTTCTCTTAGCTGCTTTTAAAGTCTCGATCCAGTCTCCCGCACTGACACAGGCAGTTAACATTTTTAAAATTATGACAGAAATGAAGCTTTGGGTTGACAACATGATGATTCTGTACAATGCCAAAATTAAACAGTGAAAGAGTCATGGGTGAGTCGATCACAGTAAACACAGCACTGCACTTACAACATCTTTATGTTAAAAATTACGATCAGGTTATTCAGAAAATCAGGTTATTCAGAATGACTGGGCCATCTGGATGTTTGTGCCCCATAAGAATTTCCTTTCATCTTACTTCATCTTTCCTTGTCAAAGTTTACCATACTTATCCAGCTTTTCCTCAAATCTATGTCATCCAGCTTATTATCCAGACTGCAGAACTCAAAAACATCATTTTGGGGGTCTTTTCACAGAAACATTCCACTAGTTTATAAGTCTTTCACAGTATACAGTGCAGTAGATATCCTTTGTCCCAAAAAGTCTGTATTGCCAAAGCTACACAAAATGTATGCTAGTCCTACCTTCCAGTACAAGGCCCATAACTTGAAATGTCATGTCTCTGTTTATAACACTGAATTCAACCAACCGTTATCATTCATCAGCAATTCATATTCCTGTTCAGGGTGTATTTTTCATAATTCTTCTTGGAGACTTTGGACATTTGAAATTCATCAAGTTTTACTTGCAGCACATCTTTGTTGGATTTGCTTCTGCACATTTATGATGGAGATGTTTCAAGTTCTCATGTTCTACTTCCAGAGACCAAAACAACTAATCTCAACTGTTATTGTTTTTTGCACCAGCAAACTCATTTTTTGTGGGTTGGAAGTTGGTTCTCTGCACTGATCAACTTTTCATTTAATAGCTGATTATATAAGATGGTCAAGTTTAGACACAGTAACAGTCGGGACTTTGACAAGTTCAGCACGAGTGAGCAACTGCTGCAATACAGTTGTCACCACGGCACCATCTTCACTGGCCAAATCATTACCCTATATAAAATTAACAGGCAAACTGAGTACAATTCTCACATTAACAATTTCAATTCTGAAGTCTCTTTACGAGTTAATTTTAAACAAGGGAACAAAATTACATTCATAAATTCCGTGAATATTACCAATATACAGAACAACAGAAATTACATAGCACAGAGAACAATTTGGCCCATCTTGTCCATACCAACCCAAAGAAATATGCTCCTTCAAAGCCAGAAATCACAAGACTCCGGGTTACAGTCCAAACTTAAATCAGAAGCCACTTCACCCAATGACACAGCAGTACTCTGAAAGCTTGTGATTTCAAATAAACTTGTTGGACTATACCCTGATGTTGTGTGACTTCTGACTTTGGCCACCACAGTCCAACACTGGAACCTCCACATTACTCCTTCATCAAATCATTTCAAACACATCACATTAGCCACTATCAACACTGAAATACCCCTGCATCTTTCAATATGTCAGTTTGCTTACTCGTTTTGTTGGAGGGAATACTTAAAATATTCAGGGGAAGAATCACCTTGGCTATTCTAAGCTCAAATCTCATTCTAGTAGGTATTGAGGGCAGATTGCACCACTGGCACTATTTTACCACCTTTACTGATAGACTTTTCAGAGACTCCTTAGACATCCCTATTATCATCACCCACTTACCATTCACCTTCCACAAGTGGCTTTTAAATACTCTGGTTTATGGCATCGCAAACATACTGATTTTTGATTTGATTTGATTTATTATTGCTACATGTACCGAGTTATGTGAAAAGTGTTTTCATTCTCTATTCTATCATTTCAATTGATTTCTCCTAAACCGAGCGACACAAACTTTCCATTAGATAGTTCATTCTGTTAATTTTTCTTGGCTGGCACAATTGCTCAGTTACTAGCATGATACGTCTCAGCATGAGACACCCAGGTTTGATTCCAGCTTTCAGTGTGTGTGGAGTTTGCACGTTCTCCTCAGATTTTGGCTGGGTGCTCCAGTTTCCTCCCACAGTACAAAGATGTGCAGGTTAGGTGAACTGGCCAAGGTCAAATGCACAGTTATAGAGATGGGGGTGGGGCAGGCAAGGTCTAGGTCGCAGTGCGATGCTCTTCAGAGGGTCAGTGTAGAATCGATGGACTGAATAGCCTTTTTCTGCACAGTAGGGATTCTATGATCCTCTTTTTGGAATTCTTCTTCCATATCTCTTTCTTTTTGCTTACTTCTCTCATCTTTTCAGTTTTTTCAAATTCAAGGCCTTACACTTCCTCTTCTTTCTAACATACCACTGCAGCTTCAAATAAATTTCAGCCAACTCAGGCTGTGATCTTTCAAGCCTACAGACCCCCATAACTACCTAGAGTACACCTCCTCTCACCCACCTCCCGCAAAAAGGCCATCCCCTATTCCCAATTCCTTCACATCCGCCATATCTGCTCCCAAGATGAGACTTACCAGATGTCCTCGTTTTTCAAGGACCGCAACTTCCCCTCCACAGTGGTCGAAAACACCCCCGACTGTGTCTCTCGCATTTCCCGCAACTCATCCCTCACACCCACTACCCGCAATAACAACCAAAACAGAATCCCCCTTGTCCTCACGTACCACCCCACCAAGACACCATCCTCCGACACTTTCGCCATCTGCTGTCTGACCCCACTACCAAAGACAATTTTCCATCCCCACCCTTATCTGCTTTCAAGAGAGACCACTCTCTCCGTGACTCCCTAGTCCGCTCCATACTCCCCACCAGCCCCATCACCCCCGGCACTTTTCCCTGCAACCGCAGCAAGTGCTACACGTCTCCCCTCACCCTATCCCAGGCCTTAAGAAGGCTTTCCAAATCAAACAGATGTTCACCTGCACATCTATAATGTGGTATACTGTATCCGCGGTTCCCGTTGTGGTCTCCTCTACGTCAGGGAAACCAAGTAGAGGCTTCAGGACCGCTTTGTGGAACACCTATGCCTGGATCGCAACAAACAACTAAACCTCACAGTCGCGAACCATTTCAATTCCCCCTCCCACTCCTTGGACCACATGTCCATCCTGGGCCTCCTGCACTGCCACAATGATGCCACCCGAAAGCTGCAGGAACAGCACCTCATATTTCTCTTGGGAACCCTGCAGCCCAAGGATAACAATGTGAACTTCACAAGCTTCAAAATCTCCTCTCCCCTCCTCCAACCACATGCCAAAACCAGCCCAGCTCATCCCCGCCTCCCTACTCATTCCTCCCACCTCAAACCCTACACCCATCTCCTACCCACTAACCTCATCCCGCCTCCTTGACCTGTCTGTCCTTCCTGGACTGACCTATCCCCTCCCTAACTCCCCACCTACATTCACCTTTACTGGCTCCAAACCCGTTTCTTTGACCTGTCCGTCTCCTCTCCACCTGTCTTCTCTTCTATCCATGTTCTATCTGCCCCCCCCTCCCTATTTATTTCAGAATCCCCTTTCCCTCCTCTATTTCTGAAGAAAGGTCTCGACACGAAATGTTAGCATACCTGCTCCTCTGCTGCTTGGCCTACTGTGTTCATCCAGCTCTACACCTTGTATTCTGTGATCTTTGTGTGTTAGGTACTCCAGTTCTTAAAAATTCCTGATGCTGTGCTATTAAATCAACTGATTCAAAGAGAGTAAGAACTGCAGATGCTGGACAATCTAAGATAACAAGATGTAGAGCTGGATGAACACAGCAGGCCAAGCAGCATCAGAGGAGCAGGAAAGCTGACATTTTGGGCCTAGAGCCTTCTTCAGAAATCAGTTTGTTTTCTTAGATCCTGCTTTCAATTCCAATTTCTCTGCTAATATGCTGATCTTGACCATGGTTAACTGTTACAAATCACTCATGGATTAAATCCTCCATTTTCAGAATAGTTGTAGCAACTGACAAAGCTATTCTATTTTTCAATAGGCAAAATTCCCTGTGATACCTTAGTCTAAACTCCATTAAGTGCCTGGAGATTTCCCCCCCAGCCCCCAATTTATGGGTTACAATCCTAGACTTGTCCCTGAGAGAGCCAAGTCTCACTTGAGCTTGCCCAGACCATGTCCAGCACAATATCATCGCAGAGGGAGCATTTGGGCTATGATTGACTTATCTAATTGTAAGCAATGCGACAGTTCCGCCGAAAATCCCAAACCGTGGCTCTGGTTGGGAACTTGTACAACTGAGACTTGCTCAGGGATGTCGTCGACATCCACCGTGCCTCTCGATGCCCCGGACAGCCGAACTAGGTATCGCTCACAGCAGCTCTCTTCCAGATTAAACTCCTCTCTTCATCCCCCAACACATACATCCAGCCAGTCCCCACGGGCCCGCGCTGCACTCCGCCAGTGGTTGGTCAGTCAGTCACTCACCCAGACACTTAGCCTCCGTGCCCGATTTCATACTTTCCGACTTGTTCCTTCAGAGAGAGAGAGAGTGTGTGTGTGAGTGGTGAGTGCAATCCGCTTGGCAACAGGAGACGGAGGCGGGCTCGCTGTCGCTCTCACTCACTCACAGGCTGTCAGTGCGAAGCCGACGCCATGTTACCCCAACCCCCCTGACGACAGCGGCACGGCCACAGTCTGAGTGACGTCACGGGGCGGCCATGACGCGGCGCGCGACCGCAAGGGCTCTTGCGTCACCGGGAGGCGGCGTACTGCGCGTGTCGGGTCCTTTGGTGGTGGGTGCACTCCCTCCTTCACAGCACGTGGGTTTGTCAAGGACTGCAGCTCGATGCTACCTTTTCGAGGCTGATTATTGGATGGACAAAACTTTGCCCATTAACACCACCATCTTCAAAATACAAGGCTTGCAAATCATTCTTCTTTACTGTTATTTATCTGGTATCACCTCTGTAGATTTCTGTAACATCCACTGATCAGATTTGAAGAATGCTTACCTTTGCAGTCAATGAAAAGCAAAAGGGTCAGAGATAGTAAGAACTGACGATGCCGGGGTCAGAGATAACACAGTGTGGAGCTGGAGGAACACAGCAGCTTCAGAGCAGCAGGAAAGTCGATGTGGGAGAGTTTTTATTTTGGCCGAAGACGATAGGGGTTGAATCCTGTGTGAGAGATTAAACGTGTTGTTTCTGCAGGTAAGGATGAATGGTGGGATGTTGCAAAAGCAGAAATTCACCAGATTTTGTAGCAGAAGTTTATCATTAACCAGTGATTAGGTTCTGCAAAGATGGCAGTTAGCACGATCAGAAACATTCTTTCTGCAGACAAGGACATGGTAGAGATAAGGGCGTTGTAGCAGAGGCTTATTTCTGCAAACCTGACGATTCGCACATACAGCATGTCTAGTGGTCTTTAGGATAGCCAAATAAGAATTGCAGTAAGAAAAGGGAATGGGGCCTTCAGCCGGCAGAAAAGGGAACAATAAACAAGGGCGGTCCGACAGGACGGGGAATGATAGGATAAGACCATTGGAAGCAGGGAGGCGTGATTCTGCAACTCGTAAATTGTATAAGAATGTTTAACATTCTTTGTAGTGTGTGCCTGTCTAGCAGACACCCTTGCAAGATCATACAGAATAAAATTGTCTTGTTTCCAAGGCTTTGTCTCAGGCTGAATTTGGGAGCAGGGACTGTTTCTCACATCCTGCAAACTGCATTTTTTGGATTTGCTTTGGATGTGGTGTTTGTTAATTTTTCACATTCACAGTAAGGTGAGGACCATCTGATAGACATGAGAAGGATTGTAGGTTTGTCAGTGCTTTATCGATAGGAAAACTAAGTAAGGTAAAGGTCACCTGGACAGTTCAAGCTGCTCCAGGGACCTAACGGGCAACTTCTTCACACAGAGGGTGGTGCACGTATATAATAGGCTGCCAGAGGAAGTGGTGGAGGCTGGTACAATTACAACATTTAAAAGATATCTGGATGGGTACATGAATAGGAAGGGTTTACAGGGATATGGGCCAGATGCTGGCAAATGGGACTAGGTTTATACAGGATATCTGATCAGCACAGCTGAGTTGGATCGAAAGGTTTGTTTTCATGCTGTGCATCTCTGTGACTCTATGCTTCTAACCCAATCTTTCCTCATAGTTCAGACCTTCCCACCCAGGCAGCATCTAGTGAATCTTCTCTTTGCCCTCTTTAGCGCAATCACATCCTTCCTTTAATGTGGTAACTGGAACTGCACACAATACTCCAGTTAGGACCTTACCAGCATCTTCTGCAGTTCCAGCATAACGTCCTTGCTCTTATATTCTGTGCCTCTGCTAACAAAGTATTTCATATACCTTCTTAACTAATTTCTTGATGTGCTTTGCTACCTTCAGGGATCTGTGGATATGAAACCACACGTATGAAAGGCAAAACTTGTGGCAGAGGAAGGTCCAAAAATGCCTGACCACAGCAATTATTTTCTTAAAGACTTCTGACACTGGAGCTAGGCTTTAAGCAGTGGCTGGGTTTGTGACATAAATGAAGATTCAAGTTTGAAAAGGCTATCCTTTGGCACTCAGCATGCATTGTGACAGCATTAAGCGTAGAAGAAATGTGTTCTGTCCTATTTCTGTTGCAGAGGGGTTTTGTCACAGTGCTGTTGAGGTGTTTCCTCCCAGTAGGCAGTTTATAAATAGCTTTGGGTTTCATCCTGGCTGCATTTTTTAAGAGTAGGACAAAATAATCATGAGTCCGTGGGGTCAGGCTCATCAGACCCTAAGGACTTTGGTTTTGCTTTCACTGAGTCTTTTTTAATTACTTAGCTGCTGGAAAAGATGCCTGGAGTCCTCTCTGCTGCTAAACTGAAGACTTAGAAAGAGACTTCCTCTTAGAAGTCAAAAGCAATAAATTGTTTCTTTCAGTATTTCTACTGGACAGGAGAGTCAGCACTTGAGAAAATAACTTTTGCTGCTTTGCATTTTGCTAAAGGTTCTGTTTATGGGATGTTGCCTGTGTTGAAACAGTTGATGATTAGTGGTTCAATAATACATTGCTTGTTAATTAGGTCAATCACATAAAGTTGTAGCAATTATTCAATTTGTTGCATTATAATTGCTGTGTACCAGACATAAACAAAGCCTTTCACTGTATTTCGGTACACGTGACAACAAGATCAACCAATCAAGAATAAGTGTGTTTTGATTCGAGCTTAGTGGTGGACCAATCCAATCATATCTGGAACACTGTCTTACACTTGCCTTTAAAAAAAACAGTTGTGATCTGGGCTATCTCTACATTATATTTCAGTGGCGGGGTGGGGTGGTGGGGGGGGGGGGGGGGGGGGTGGTGGGTGCGGTCTGGTCCCTAACATTATTATGTGAGCAGAGAGCCTGGTGAGAATCAAGGCAGCACAATGACCTTGTTGAGGAGGAAGGGGTGAATCCCAGGATTCTGGGCAGAGACCTACTACATATACAACTATGGCTGTGCATTGAGGGACTGGAATCCTCTACAATTGACAAATCTGTCAGATTGGTATGGAATGCTATGTCTGGGTAATCTGGCTGCAGTCTATATCGCTTTACACTCTGGGGAAACCTTTAACGTGTGAGAATGCTTCATTCTGTCACAGTGTCGGAGATGTAGGTGTTCTCTGCAGTGTAGAGAGCCTCAGAATCCTCCCTGAACCAGCAGTGAACTGGGAACTGTGATATGTCACAGATGTCACCCACTGCTGGACGACAGGCATCAATGGTGTAAAAGTGAAGAAACAAGATGACCTTAGACAACCCTGGCTCACTGATAACCTTCTTAGGGAAACCTAAGAACCTCATACACTGCTCCTCGGAGTTTTGAGGAATGCGATATGCGCCTTGAAGAGTCAATGACTATCTTCTTGAACACTCCTCTTCTTCATCCTCCCTCTTCCCCAGCTGTAGCTGCCGTCTCCTGCCTTCCTCGTTCCTCCCAAATGCCTCAGCTTGGTAGCAGTGCTATCAGAGTGCCTTGTTGTGAAAACAGACCAATACCCTGGAGAAATCTTCTCAGCTGTTGGAAATAAGTTTTTGAAGAATTAGAAGCTGGTTCGCAAAAGGGCCAAAGCCAAGTCAACTGTCTCAAATATGAAAGCAGCGGCTAATTTGGATGGAGTGAGTGAGCTACTCAGCACTGAGCAGTCCTTTCTTGACTGATTGCTTTAGTTCTATAAGTTGCTGAGTAAGTTTATCAGTGAGTCATGCACCATCTATCGACAAAGAATCCTCCAGTATGCAGAATAGCCCAGGCCAATATGGCAAGCAGTATGCTTGTGGTGTGCGAAGGATCTACACATCCACCCACCATGTTCAATGCTCAGGCACCCTTGTTGTTGCATTTGATATTCAAATTTTTTGAGTTGTGCTGTCTTGGTCTGGGTTGTTTGAATCACAAATTGACTTATTACCCACCGCTGCTATCTGTTGAAGAATGACTGCCTTGTGAAGCAGAACACATTTAATTTTTAACAACGTGGTCGGAACTGTTATGTTTTAGTTACAGCATAGCAACGGTGAATTCCTGTCATTTGACTGAACTCCCTCCTGGATTTCTCCCATTTGGAAAGGAGAAGTGTTTCAGGGTTCACCCTCAAGAGAACCATTCAAACTAAGTAGGGTAGGGGTTGGTTTGCCTTGGTGTTTTATATTGTGATCATTCAATGGTGAAATATGTGTAAATCTTACTTTCATCTCAACACTCAGTTCTCAACAGGATCAATAATAAGGAGAGTCTCAAGTGTCTACTGACTCCGATCACGAATAACCATGACCTGCCAAACACAGGAGGCAAGTATGAATTACTAAAATGGTCAAATGTTGAGCGAAATTACATTGCATTTTATGGCACAGAAAAGACCATCAGCTCATTTGTTCTGTGTCAATGTTTATGTTCTATGCATGTTCCGGCCACCCTATGTCATTTCAGAGACAGTGACTGATGTGTATAGTACATTGTAAATTGCAGCATATAAGTCAACCCTCTTTACAAGATATTTTTGTACTCAGCATGCGAGTTGACCATCCACCACACCCCCTTACCCAATTCAGCTATGCTTGGCTGTATACACACATGATATACACAGTCTCTGTTTTTCATTGGGTGTATTATTTCCAGGTATCTTATGACAGGGTGCAAAAGATCACTAGGAAATAGGGGCCAAGCTGCAAAGATGTTTTGTAGGTTTAATACACCCCACCCCCTTTGCCAATGTCATTTCAAAATGGCAAGCACGCACACTTGTGGTTCGCATGTGTAACCAGAGTATAAGATGGCCCATGTGATAATGGGAACTGCAGATGCTGGAGAATCCAACATAACAAACTGTGAAGCTGGATGAACACGGCAGGCCAAGCAGCATCTCAGGAGCACAAAATATGACGTTTTGGGCTTAGACCCTTCATCAGAGAGGGGGCTGGGGAAAGGGTTCTGGAATAAATAGGGAGAGAGGGGGAGGCGAACCGAGGATAGAGAGAAAAGAGGATAGGTGGAAAGGAGAGGATAGGTGGGGAGGTAGGGAGGGGATAGGTCAGTTGAGGGAAGATGGACAGGTCAAGGAGGCGGGATGAGGTAGTAGGTAGGAAATGGAGGTGCGGCTTGAGGTGGGAGGAAGGGATGGGTGAGAGGTAGAATAGGGCAGGGAAGCGGAGACAGGCTGGGCTGGTTTTGGGATGCAGTGGGGAGAGGGGACGAGCTGGGCTGGTTTTGGGATGCAGTGGGGGGAGGAGAAGAACTGGGTGGTTTTGGGATGCAGTGGGGGAAGGGGAGATTTTGAAGCTGGTGAAGTCCACATTGATACCATTGGGCTGCAGGGTTCCCAAGCGGAATATGAGTTGCTGTTCCTGCAACCTTCGGGTGGAATCATTGTAACATTGCAGGAGGCCCATGATGGACATGTTGTCTGAGGAATGGGAGGGGGAGTTAAAATGGTTCGCGACTGGGAGGTGCAGTTGTTTATTGCGAACCGAGTGGAGGTGTTCTGCAAAGCGGTCCCCAAGCCTCCACTTGGTTTCCCCAATGTAGAGGATGCCACACCACCTTGGGAACCCTGCACCCCAATGGTATCAATGTGGACTTCACAAGCTTCAAAATCTCCCCTTCCCCCACTGCATCCCAAAACCAGCCCAGTTCTTCCCCTATCCCAACGCATCACAAAACCAGCCCAGCCTGTCTCCGCTTCCCTAACCTGTTCTTCCTCTCACCCATCCCTTCCTCCCACCTCAAGCTGCACCTCCATTTCCTACCTACTACCTCATCCCGCCTCCTTGACCTGTCCGTCTTCTCTGGACTGACCTATCCCCTCCCTACCTCCCCACCTATACTCTCCTCTCCACCTATCCTCTTTTCTCTTCATCCTTGGTCTACCACCCCCTCTCTCCCTATTTATTCCAGAACCCTCTCCCCATCCCCCTTTCTGATGAAGGGTCTAGGCCCGAAACATCAGCTTTTGTGCTCCTGAGATGCTGCTTGGCCTGCTGTGTTCATCCAGCTTCACACTTTGTTATATAAGATGGCCCATATTTGTGGGCCTTTTCGAAGCTTCAAAACTCAGCTTCTATGTCACTGTCTGGGAACAGTGCTGTCATTGAGTCCTCCATCAGAGAGAAAGAGAAGGAGGTCTTCTGGACCCCTGCATTTGTGCTGGCTCCTTCAAAGAAGCATCCTCTTCATCCTATCGTCCTTGCTGTTCCCTCAGAGCCCTGTAAAATTGCCCTTAAGGAAGTTGTTCTTGAATCTGCTTCCAGGGAGTGTACTCCAGAATATAAGAAAAGCATAAACACACAGTTCTTCTGCGAATCCTCTTAAACCTGCTTGTGACTCCCCCACCAGTCCTAACAGTGTCTCCTTACTCAATCAACCAAAATCCTCCTTAAAGTGCAACATAATAAAATATTCTCTCTCTGCCCAAAGTTGATAAATTCCAGATTCCCTACTGCCTGTTAATCTGAAGGTCTCTCATTCCTGCTAACCTTTTAGTAAATCAATTCTGCAGTCTCACCACAACCTTCTAACTCATACAGCTCCTGAATAGGTCCTTCGGCCCAACTTGTCCATCCCCACGCAAAAAGAGAAATTGTCAGGAAAACTCAGCAGTTCTGGCAGCGTTTGTGGGGAGAAAGCAGAATCAACAATTTGAGTCCAGTGCCCCTTCTTCAGATGAGAAGGCTCCTCCTGCTTTCTGACAACTTTCTCTCCACAAATGCCTGCCAGACCTACTGAGATTTTACAGCAATTTCTGTCTTCATTCTAAACCATCCAGTCCTCTGGAGAACACGTGTTTCATAAAGATCCTCCCTCATTCTTCTTCTAAACTGTTCAAACTTCATAGGTTAAAGTCCTTTATCCAAGGACACTGCAGAAACTCTGGCTCACACATTAATCTGAGAGCAGGAAGAATTCTCCTACATTTTCAGGCATTCACTATGGACCTCCTGACAGAGAAACAGCCTTTGATTTAGATACAATTGTCATTTTTACTGTCCGAACACAACAGTTGAGAATCTCAGGACTTGGTATTGATTTTTAGATCTGATGCCCTTAGAAAAGTGTAACCAGCAATAGACGGCCATACAAAGCACATGACAAAGTAGGTACCTGGAGTTTCAGCAGCATAATTTCAGGTCCCATTCCTCTGACTGGTCATTTGTGCCACGTACAGTTGGATAGTATGTAGCAATACAAACTTGAGATGGGCAAACAGACTGAATACTCCAGTTTCAGGTTATTCTTACAGCTTTTATTCTGCTCCCTTTTGATACCGAGCAGGCTGGCAAAGTTAGCAGCAATACCCAGAGCTGGGACGGCACAGTAAATCTTCACCTATTTTACAAATTAGTGACTGTGATATCCTTCCTAAAGTGCAGCGCCCAGGATTACAGTCCTCCAGCAAAGATTCACGTGAGGTTGAGAGGTGTCCTTAGACAGGTTTATAAAAGAATGAGGGGTATAGCTAAGGTGAACGGCAGCTGTCTTTTCCCAGGTTGGGGCATTTCAAGTCCAGAGGCATATTTTTAAGGTCTCTCATTCCATGTTATTCAGAGAGAGATTTAAAAAAAATATGGAGGCATTTTGTTTTTACACAGAGTGGTTCACAGAGAACGTAGTGGATGCAGATACAGTTACAACATTTAAAAGATATTTGGATCAGTGCATGATAAGAAATGTTTGAAGGGATATGGGCCAATTGCAGGTGAGAATCTGAGATTTGGATACAGGCACAAGATGGCTGCTGGTGCAAGTTAGCAACAAAATGGCTTCTAGCCTGGGAACTGTAAATTCTACTAGAGCTGCTGTTTTAGCCTGGGAACTCTGAGTTTTGCTAGAGCTGCATAAATAACGCAGTGATGATGAGATATTGTAGTACTAACCATTCTGGCTGACCTTCAGTAGCAAATGTTATGGCGCTATATGGCGAGACAAAAAGAAACCTCAGCGTTGTGACATAAATTGTTTACCAGTTAATACTATTGGATGAAGTAACTGTCAATGAAGCAATATCATGTATTGATTGGAAATTGTTTGAATACACTATGCAATCACGCCATGTACCCTGCTTTAATAAAAGTATAAAAATGTCTTTGTATTAACCTATGGTGTGCAGCTCCTCCGAGGAATACGGAAGTGCTCAACTTCTGTGTTTTCCGGATGATCTGTACCCAGCCGATTGAAGAAATAAAGAGTAAAGTGTTAAACAGCCAGACCGACTGCGAGTGTTCATTGACTAATCACGGAATCGAGACACCCCACTGAGGGTCGAGATTTACACAGGCCGGTGGGACTAGTTTGGTTTGGGATTATGGTCAGCATGAATTGGTTCGACCCAAGGGTCTGTTTCCATGCTGTATTACTGTGTGACTCTATGATGATTTGTGAAGCTTTAGAATCCTAGAATCCCTAAGTGCATAGAGTCCATTCAGCCCATCGAGTCTGCACAAACCCTCCAAAGAGCATCTCAACCACCATCCACTCTGTACCCTCACCCCTCTGCTTTGTTTAAATGCACCATACCTCAATATATGTAGCAAGGGATCCTCTATGATTTTATGAAATCTTTTGTAACATGTTCTGCTGCTCAATCATCCACCCCAAGATCTTTTTCAAATTTTACAGTTTACTTTTGTTTGCCTCTCCTTGTTCTTTCTTCCAAAATACATTATTTCACACTTCTCTGCTGACACCTTATTCTGGCAAACTGTTTATTTTATCAGAGGATGACCTCCTGAAATCATCTCCTCACAAATTTTTACAATTTCCATTTCGGGGAGGGAGGCAGAGGGGTGGTGATTGGAAGGCGTTTGGGGAGCCTTTGGAAGGTAGATAGAGGTTGTGATTGGGAAGGGAAGTGACTGAGTGGGGGAGGAATAGTGACTGAGAGGAAGCTGGTTAAGTGATCGCCAGGGCCAGTGATCATGAACAGAATGGGCACCAATAAGAAATGGGAGTGAGGTAACCAAGGGTAGTGTGTCTTGAGTGGACACTGGGTGTGGGGACAGTGAGGAAGGAGTTGACCGGAACAGGTTGAAACATCGAAACAGGAGCAGGAGTAGGCCTTCGGCCCTTTGAGCCAGCTCCACCATTCAGTATGATCCCAGCTGTTCTTCCAACTCAGTGCCCTGGTCACACTTTTGCATCATGCTCTTTGATCCCCTTAGCCCAAAGAACTGTATCGAAATCCGTCTTGAAAATATTCAGTGTTTTGGCCTCAACTGCTCTCTGTGGCAGAGAATTCAACAGGTTCACCACTGTCTGGATGATGATATATCTCCTCATCTTGGTCCTAAATGGCTACTCTGTGTCTTCAGACTGTGACCTTTGGTTCTCAACTCTCTGGTCATCAGGAACATCCTTCCTGCATTTAGCCCATTTAATCCCATTCGAATTTTGTAGGTTTCTCTGAGGATAAGAGTAATGTAGCAGAAGATTGGTGATGGGGGCAGGGTAGAGAGGCAGAGGCGAAGTGAATGGGAGGCTATGAACAGGGCAGGGTATAGGACAGGGGAGTCACCATCCTTCAGTCACTGATCTAATCCAGGACTTCCTAAAGTGAAGTTCAGGCCCCAAGTAAAGATTGGGGTCCAGAGCCCTGAGGCAGCTACAGCCATTATGGAAATCTGACTGAGTTGTAACCGCTGTAACAGGGACCCTCGTCTGCTCTTCCAGTTCTCACTGAGGGGTCATAACAATTTGCAAGCCTTAATATGGGCCCACTGCAATAAAGTTTGGGAAGCAGTATTTTTGAATGTTGATGTTATTCAGTCACTAACCCTCAGCTCACAGCCCACGTGATTGAATGTTTCCGCTATTGTTTATCCTCTATCCCTAGCATTTTGTCTCAGATCTAGATTCACTATACTCACTTCCCTTCAGCCTGCCATTCTGTTGGAATTCCCTAAAGCCTCGTTCACTGATGATTGCACTTTCGATATGGCTGTAACAGGTACTACTGGCACCTTTGGTATTGTATGTTGTTATATGAGTGGTTCTAATCTCTGATTCCTGAGTCAGGATGCAGTGATCAACCTTAAGTCTGTCCAAGAACTGGCCAAAGACCTGGGCTTTCAATGGACCATTGTAGCCTCTGAGCTGGGCTTCAGCAGGACAGAGATCAGCCACTTCCATCGAGCCTCACTAGAGAAAAAGGTTCAAGCAAGGAAAATGCTAGAGAGCTGGTACGTCAAAAGTTTCATCACTACGTCAAGTCTCCTTTGAGGTTTTGTGTCTCTCGTGTTATATCCGATTGCCTCTGAGTTAGCAGAGTAGTGACCATCTCACATTCTGTCATTGTCACCAGCTCCCCAGAGCTTTGGGCAACTGGTGCAGCCTGGTAACTAGATGCTGATTTATTGTAGTTATCATGAAGCCAAGACTTCACGTTGCTTCAATGTAGTACTTCTGAAGCGTGATCATTGCTCTTTATTGTCTTGATTCGCATTCACTTGATTGCTGACCATTTGTGACGATACTATGGCTTTAAGAGGTGTATTTGGTCCTTTTTTTTAAATGAAGAAAGGTGAAGAGAGAGGTGTCCACAGCAGTCTGCTTCAAAGCCCATAAAGTAAAGAGCTTGTGAGACCTTGGGGTTTATTTTTCTAAATTCATAACAATGTGTTACTATATTGGAACAGTTACTGCTTAGTAGTTAAATAATCTGTTATTCTGTTAAGTTTCTCAGTAAAATTATTCCAGTTCTTCTTTGATAACAAGGTGTAGAGCTGGATGAAGACAGCAGGCCAGGCAGCATCAGAGGAGCAGGAAAGCTGATGTTTTGAGTCTGGACCCGTCTTTAGAGATGGGAGAGGGGAACGTGATTCTGAAATTAATAGAGGAGGAGTCAGTGATAAAAGGTGGAGAGAGGCGCAGTTAGGCGGCGAGAAGACGGACAAGTCAAGGAGGCCGGGGGGGATGGTGGGATGAAGCCAGTACAGGTGACTGTAGGTAGGGAGTTGGGATGGGGGTTGGTCAGTGTGGAGGGAGGGGCGGACAGGTGGGAGAAAAGACAGACAGGTCAAGGAGGCGGGGATGAGGCTGGTAGGTAGCAGATGTAGGTGGGGGTTGGTCAGTGAGTTGGGAGGAGCGGATTGGTGGGAGAAAAGATGTACAGGTCAAGGAGGCAGGGACGAGCTGGGCTGTCTTGGGATCTGGTTGGGGGTGGGGAGATTTTGAAGCTTGTAAAGTCCACATTGATACAATTGGGCTGCAGGGTTCCCAAGCGGAGTATGAGCTGCTGTTCCTCCAGCCTTCGGGTGGCATCACTGTGGCAGTGGAGGAGGCCTAGGATGGACATGTCGTCCAAGGAGTGGAAGTTGAAGTGGTTTGCGACTGGGAGGTGTAATCGTTTGTCATGAACCAAGCGTAGGTGCTCCACAAAGCGGTCTCCAAGTCTTTGTTTGCTTTCCCTGATGTAGAAGAGGCCACATCAGGAAAAGCAGATACAATATACCACATTAGCAGATGTGCAAGTGAACATCTGTTTAACGTGGAATGTTTTCTTGGGGCCTGGGACAGGGGTAAGGAGGGAGATGTAGGGGCTGGTGTAGCACTTCCTGTGGTTGCAGGGAAAAGTGCCGGGATGGTGGGGCTAGTGTGGAGTGTGGAGCAGTCAAGGAAATCACGGAGAGAGCAGTCCATCTGGAAGGCAGGTAAGGGTGGGGAGGGAAAAATGTTCCTGGTAGTCGGGTCAGATGGCAGGTGGCGGAAGTGGTGGAGGATGATGCGTTGAATCTGGAGTTTGGTGGGTGGTACGTGAGGACAAGGGGAACTCTGTCTTTTTTGTTACTGCGGGGAGGGGGTATGAGGGATGAGTTGCGGGAAACGCAAGAGATGCAGTCGGGGGCGTTTTCAAACACTGGAGGGGAAATTGTGGTGCTTGAAAAACAAGGACATCTGGGATGTCCAGGAGTGGATTGCCTCATCTTGGGAGCAGATGCGGTGGAGGTGAAGGAATTGGAAATAGAGGATGGCATTCTTGCAGGAAGGTGGGTGAGAGGAGGTGTATTCTAGGTAGCTGTGGGGATCAGTAGGCTTGAAATGGATATCGGTTTCTAGGTGGTTGTCAGAGATGGAAACAGAAGGGGCCAGGAAGGAAAGAGGTATCAGAAATGGTCCAGGTGAACTGAAGGTTGGGGTGGAAGGTGTTAGTAAAGTGGATGAACTGTTCAAGCTCCTCTTGGGAGCACGAGGTGGCGCTGATACAGCTATCAATATAGTGGAGGAAGAGGTGGTGGATGGGCCAGTGTAGCTGCAGAAGAGGGATTGTTCCATGTAATCTACAAAGAGGCAGGCATAGCTTGGGCCCATGCAGGCACCCATGGCCACCCCCTTTGTCTACAGGTCACTTTTATATCTTTCCCATCTCACCTTAAACCCATGCCTCCTAGTTTTGGACTCCTCCACCAAGGGAAAAGACCTTGTCTATTTACCCTATCCATGCCCCTCATGATTTTAATGAACTTCTATAAGGTCACCCCTCAATCTCCAGTGCTCCAGGGAAAATAGCCCCAGCCTATTCAGCCTCTCCCTATAGCTCAAACACTCCAACGCTGGCAACGCCCTTTCAAGTTTCGCAACATCCTTCCTATGGCAGGGAGACCACAGTTGCACGCTGTAGTCTAAAAATGGCCAAACCAATGTCCTGCACAGTCACAACATGACCTCCCCAACTCCTATACACAATGCACTGACCAAGAAAGGCAAGCATACCAAATGCCTTCATCATTAACCTGTCTACCTGTGACTCCACTTTCAAGGAAGTATGAACCTGCACTCCAGGTCTCTTTGTTCAGCAACATTCCCATGTATAAGTCCTGCCCTGATTTGTGTTTCCAAAATGCAGCACCTCACATTTGTCTAAATTAAACTCCATCCGCCACTCCTTGGCCCATTGGTCCATCTGATCAAGGATCCTTTGTACTCTGAGTTAACTTCCTTCACTGTCCACTGCACTTCTAATTTTAGTGTCATCTGCAAACTTACTAACCATACCTATTATGTTCACATCCAAATCATTTATATAAATGACAAAAAACAGTGAACCCAGCACTGATACTTGTGCTCACCGCTGGTCACAGGCCTTTAGTCTGAAAAGCAATGCTCCACCACCACCCTCCGTCTTTGAGCCAGTTCTGTATCCAAATGGCGAGAGTTCTCTCCTGTTCTGTGAGACCTAGCCTTGCTAACCAGTCTGCCATGAGGAACCTTGTCAAATGCCTTACTGAGCTGCATATAGATCACATCCACTGTTCTGCCTTCATCAGTCCTCTTCATTACTTCTTCAAAAAATTCAATCAAGTTAGTGAGACATAATTTCCCACACACAATGCCATGTCGACTATCCCTAATCAGTCCTTGCCTTTTAAAACAAATGTAACTCCTGTCCCTCTGGATTCCCTCCAAAATCACACCAACCACAATGTCAGGCTCACTGGTCTATAGATCCCTGGCTTTTCCTTGCCAACTTTCTTAAATAGTGGCACAACATTAGCCAACCTCCAAACTTACAGCACCTCACCAATGACTATCGATGATACAAATATCTCAGCAAGGGTCGCAGCAATCACTTCCCTCACTTCCCAGAATGTTCTCGGGTAACCTGATCAGGTTCCAGGGATTTATCTACCTTTATGCATTTGAAGACATCCAGCACCTCCTCCTCTATAACATGGACATTTTTCAAGATGTTGCTATTTATTTCCACACCTCTATCCTCCATGTCCTTGTCACAGTAAACACTGATGCAAAATACTCATTTAGTGTCTCCCCATCTCCTGTGGTTCCACACATAGGTGGCCTTGCTGATTTTTAAGGGGCTTTATTCTCTCCCTAGTTACTGTTTTGTCCTTAATGTATTTGTAGAATTGCTTTGGATTGTACTTAACCCTGTTTGCCAAAGCTATCTCATGTCCCCTTGTCGCCTTCCTGAATTTCCTCTTGAGTATATTCTTACTGCCTTTATACTGTTCTAGGGATTCACTCAATTTCTTCTGTCTATACTTAAACAAAACATGAATTTCTCTAGTCATCCAGCATTTCCTACACATACCAGCTTTGTCCTTTATCCTATTAGGAACATACTGTCTCTGGACAGATATCCTAAATCAATCTAGTCCCTTTTGCAAGCATTTGGACCATATCCTTCTAAACCATTCATATTCATATACACATCCAGATACCTTTTAAATGTAATTGTACCAGCCTCCACCCCTTCCTCTTCATCCATACACTCACCATCCTCTGCATGAAAATGTTGCTCATTAGGTCCCTTTTAAATCTTACCTCTCTCACCTTAAACCTATGCCCTCTCAGTTTTGGACTTCCGCTACCCAGGGGAAAGGATCTTGATTATTCACCCTATCCATGCCGCTGATGATTTTGTAAACCTCTATAAAGTCACCCCTCAGCCTCCAACATTCCAGGGAAAACAATCCCAGCCTATGCAGCCTTTCCCGATAACTTAAACACTCCAACCTTGACAACATTCTTGTAAATCTTTTCTGAACCCTTTCAAGTTTCACATTTTTCTTATAGCAGGGCGACCAGAATTGAAAGCAGTATTCCAAAAGTCACCTAATCAATGTCCTGTACAACCACAACATGACCACCCAATTCTTCTGCCCAGTGCACTGACCAACAAAGGAAAGCATACCAAATGCCTTCTTCAATACCCTGTATACCTGTAACTCTGCTTTCAAGGAACTATGGACCTGCACTTGAAGGTCTCTTTGTCTGGTGGAAGAGGGTGGAGAGAACAGAAGATGGTATTATCGCTAGCGTATTAATCCAAAAACTCAGTTAATGTTCTGGGAGCCCGTGTTCAAATGCGGCAGATGGTGGAATTTGAATTCAATAAAAAAAACTGAAATTAAGGGTCTAATGATGATCATAAATCCATTGTAAATTGTTGGAAAAACCCATCTGATTCACTACTGTCCTGTAGAGAAGGAAACTGCCATCCTTACCTGATCTGAGCAACATGTGACTCCAGACCCACAGCAATATGGTTGACTCTTAATTGCCCTCTGGCAGATGGACAATAAATGTTAGCCTAGCCAGAGCCACTCATATTCCATGAGTGAAATTAAAAAAAATTCAAGACAGAGATTGATAGATTTCTAGGGACTAATGGAATCAATGATTAAGGGATAGAATGGGAAAATGGCATTGAAGTAGATGATAAGCCATGATCTAGAACAGTGGTGAAGGCTTGAGTGGCTGAATGGCCTAATGTTGCTCCAGTATTTCTCTGGTTCATCCAAGTTGTTCACTTAACTTTTGTGCCCAGTTCTCAGGACTGAAGATCACAATCAGCAGAGATCACTGAGCTATGCACAGCTCTATTGGCCAAAGTGCAGAAGAAACAGGAATGTGAGATGCCAAATAGCAAAAATTAAACATAATTTCATCATCAATCTTGTTGGTCTATGGCAGTTTAAAATAATGCAAAAATGCAACCAGTTCTTAAGAAACAGATCCTGGTTTGATTAAAATTCTTTGGTTTTGTTCAGGTATGAGAAATCTTGGAACAAGGTGAACAAAACAAAGATGCTGCAGGACGCTCTGGAGAGGGCTGGGAGGAAGGATTTGGCAGATAAACTACAGTGTCTGCACTGGGGGCACCAGAAACTCAGTCGGCGTGTGGAGCTACCCTCAGCTTTTCCCTTTCTCATCACCATACACAAGACCATTAATAACCGGGAAGGGTTGCAGAAAATCAATCAACTTGGCAATAAATAATAAGGAAAGCCATTGCCTGTTGTGTTTTTTGGAATGTGTCCAGTGACATTAATTGACTTAAAATGCTGCACCTATTGCATAAATCTGTACTGGTGTGAGAGTTTTAGTAAAACCAGAAAACATTTATTTTGTTGCTGCCGATTTTTTTTCCGACTATTTCTTCATTCTGTCATTCTGTTGTGGACGAGGCCTGAACTTGTTGTTTGTGCTTGAACTGAGGAGTTTGCTAGGCCATTTCTGATGGCAGTTAAGACCTACATTTCATGGTCATCATTAGACTTTTAATGCCATTTACAGTCATAGAGATAGACAGCACGGAAACAGACTCTTTGGTGCAACTCATCCATGCTGACCAGATATCCTTTATGAATCCAGTTCCCTTTGCCTGCATTTAGCCCACATCCCTCTAAACCCTTCCTATTCATATACCCATCCAGTTGCCTTTTCAATATTGTAATCAATCCAGCCTCCATCACTTCCTCTGGCAGTTCATTCCAAACATGCACCACCTTCTGTGTGAAAACATTCTCCCTTAAATCCCTTTTATATCTTTCCCCCTCACCTTAAACCTATGCCTCCTGGTTTAGGACTCCCTGGCCCCGGACAAAAGACCTTGCCCAATTACCCTATCAATGCACCTCATGATTTTATAAACCTGTATAAGGTCACTCCTCGACCTCCAATGCTCCAGGGAAAATAGCCCCAGCCTATTCAACCTTTCCCTATAGCTCAAACCCTCTAAGCCTGGAACCTCCTCATAAATCTTTTCTGAACCCTTCCTAGTTTCACAACATCCTACAGGAGGCAGACCAGAACTGCACACAATACTCCAAAAGTGGCCAAACCAATGTCCAGTATGGCCACATGTGACCTCACAACTCATACACTCAATGCACTGACCAATAAAGACAAGCATACCAGACGCTTTTTGCACTATCCTATATACCTGCGACTCCACTTTCAAGGAACTATGAACCCATACTGCAAGGTCTCTCTTGAGATCCCCAGGACCTTACCAGTTAGTGTATAAGTCCTGCCCTGATTTGCCTTTTGAAAATGCGGCAACTCGCATTTATCAAATTAAACTCCATCTGCCACTCCTTGGCCCATTGCCCCCTCTGATCAAGATCATGTTGTACTCTTGAGTTAACCTTCTTCATCGTCCACTACACCTCCAATTTTAGTATCATCTGCAAACATGCTAACCATATCTCCAATATTCACATCCAAGTCATTTACATAAGTGACAAAAAGCAGTGAATCCAACACCAGTACTTATGCCCTTCAGTTTAAAAGCAACCCTCCACCACCATCCTCTACCTTCTATCTTTGAGTTAATTCTGGATCCAAATAGTTGGTTCTCCCAGTATTCCATATGATCTAACCTTGCTAACTAGCCTTCCATGAGGAACCTTATCGCACACCATTACTGAAGTCCATGTAGATCACATCCACCGCTCTCCCCTCACCAATCCTCTTCGTTATGTCTTCAAAAAACTCAATCGAGTTAGTGAGACGTGATTTCCCACACAAAGCCATGTTGCCTATCCCGACGGCTGATTGAGCGTGGGCTGGTTCGCCAGCGAGACCAAGCCTTTTGCATGGTGGTGGTGACAGCGGCCTAGTGATTGGAGCGGTGCCTGTATCATTGTGGAGATGGGGTTTGTGACTGTGAGCTCTGGACAGTTTTTCCCTTGCTTATCTTTTCACTGTTAAGTCATTTAATTCTGGTTTTTGTAACCAAGTGGGCACCAGTGAATGGCGACTTTGTGCACTTTTCACTGAACTTATGTATTCCTATACTTAGTACATGTGACAAGTAAATAAATAAAATCTAGTGACAGTAGTGGTTACCATGACAACTCAGTCAGGTACTTGGTACAAGGGGCAATCAATGATGGGCATTAAATGCTTCCCTTGCAAGTCTCGCCCGCATGACAGAATAAAGCATGAAGAAGGGACATGTTCAAAATGTCACTCTCAGGACAGTAATGGACAGACATTAACTGCAGCCTTCTCTGCCTTCCAGGGACAAAGATCAAATGCTTAAATATGCTATTTGAACAATTTAATCTTGTAGATGGGCAGAACATCTAAGTTCCTAACCATACAAGAAACACGTTCAAGTTCCAAATACGTCAGCCAAGAAGCTAGCACTAACCTGGGGAGGGAAGGGAGCATTTAGGAAGTGGGGAATTGGAGAGCAGTGATGACACATATTGTTTGAAATGGAGATTGCCATTACTGGGTGAATAGATCTGATGTATTTGCTCCTGGAGCCCACACAAACGTCTTTCAGCCTTGAACTTGATCAGATTGGTTGGAAGTGAAAAATATTCTCCTGAAGTGAACACTTCTTCATCTTCCAATGATGAACTGACAGGAATCTTCACATTCTCCTAATAACTGATAGATAGAAAGAACTCAACGCCAATTACAAACTGTGTCAATTTATTGGCTTTTTTCTTTACATAAAAGATGAATACATAATAACAACTATTTCAAAAGCTTCAAAAATAGATCTTTCTAAAACAAAACTGTTGACTTAAGTGATGCCAGAAGCATTTGTTTTATGAACATGAGATGTTCAGCAGGCTGACGGGACACAAGAATCTGCTCACCAATTTTGAGCTCAATCATTATTTACAGATTCTGTTAGTGCACATCTCGTTCAGCGCCAGGAAACATTAACAGCATTTAACAGAAAAAAAAGTAACGACCAAGCAATGCAGAGAGTTTCCAACCCTAGGGCTTTGGGTTGACTAGATGAATCCATTTCTTTTTTTCAGCTCAGTTGGTTTGTGTACTGATATTTTGCATAGTAAACCGAGTATTCCCACATTTCCATTTCAACACACCTCAGTTCAACAGTGCATAATGTAAATTTTGTAGGACACATTTACAAAGAAAACCTGTTTGTCCTGACCATAGTGGACAAAGGACTAGAGGCTGTTCATTAATATGCCTGGAGACAGCGCAATCAGGATATTGATCCCACTCTAGTAAAGTGGATAAAGTGGGAATGCTGTACTTCAGACAATGAAAAGGTAAGCACAATGTAAATGTGTCCTTGCGGAAAAGGGAGAACCTCCAGGGAAATAGATTTTCAGCTTAAACGTAATTAAGAATAGACCCTCTTAAGCATTTACTTTCTGGAAAGTTTCCCCTCATTTACCTGCAGAAAATAAGCCAATGTTGTAAGCAAGCCTGAAATGTAACTGCTTGCTGCACGTCAACCTCAAAACAGGCATTTTTTGCAGTGACAGTTCTCTCACATATAAAACAACTGTATGGAGTTGCATCTCCACCAACTTCGCTGGAGAAAGAGGGAATTGTTTCAAATGCTTAGATTCCTGCAGGGCAATCTTTTGAAACGTGGCCGAGAGCTGCAGCATCAGCAGTGCCTCTACGCAATTCAAAATTCAGGCCTTCCAAAAGAAAATCATCTTACTTAAAAAGCAATGCCCCAGATTGTATGACACTTAACTCTCTTTGCAGGCATTTCTAGGTGTTCAGATGCTTAAAGGAACATGCTGTGCTGTGCTCATACACAGTTACATAAAATGTATTAGAGTACCCAATGGTGGTGACACTATTTTTACAAAATTGATAAAGACTCCAACTTTCACCCCCACTAAAGCAAATACAAAAGAAATCATTAGCCACTTTTTCATAAAGATAATACCAATGTGTTGCAATGGCAGAAATCAACTTTTGAAACTGGATGAGATTTCAATTTTCTACTTATTTCTCAGCAAAATCAAATAATTAGCTTTTCCTTAGATTTAACACTACACACAAAGGCCATGGATAAATGACCCCATATTTCTGATAACACTCAACATTTACTATAATACTCCTCAAGACAGCATGACAAAACTGAGTCTACCCAACAGGATCCTTGCTACTGTTCTGGAGTGAATATCATTTAACAACACATAAGACAAAGAGGAAATGTCCACATTTCTTGCTAAAAACTCTCCGAAGTTGGATTGACTCATGATTCAGAATGTGCAAAATTATTCCAAATGCAGCTACGAACAGAACATGTGTTAATCAGTTAGCTTCATACATTAAGCTGATTCTTTTCCAAACTTCCATTAGGACTACTGCATTTCACATGCTTTCAGTCCAAGTGCCAGATTGGAACGATTACTGCTGACAGGTTCTAACATTATATTTATTACCCACTTTCTCTCTATCCATCCATTTATCCCTCCATTCAGGCACTATCTGTCTGTTTAACCATTCAGCCATCGAATTGTAAATCCATTGACCATCGATTGTTTATCCATGCAACAATACAATTATCTGTCTTGACATTCATTCACCAATTTTCCATTTATTGTCTATCAATCTTCTAATGTATTTATAAATCTATCTGTTCATCAATTTTTCTGACTCTTTGTCTGTGCAATCACCCACTCAACTATCTCTGTCTGTGCACCATTCGTTGGACAATCGCCATCGATCCATCTGTTCATCATTTATCCATCCATTCTCCATCTCTCTCTGTCCATCCAGCTGACTATATCTTTGCCCAGTCATCTGTTCCTTCATCAACTATCTTTGCCCCCATCATCTATTTGTCCATTCACTATCTATCTTTCTGTTCATCATCTATCTGCCCCTTCATCACCTGGCTATGCATTCAGTATCAATCTATCCATCCAATCAGCCACCATTTGTTTATCCATCATTCTGTCTCACTGTAATATCCATTCCATTATCCACCCTGTCATATTTCTATTCATGAAGCCACTTATCCATTTATCCAAGCATATACTCATGAATCTTCCCACCAAGCCATCCATACACCATGTAACTGTCTAACCAGGCACTCAACCAGCCAAGCACCAGACTGTCCATGCAACCATTCATCTACTTGTCCAACCGTATATCTTCTATTTGCTGTTGTTCCATCATTATACTTCCCTCCATGTCTCCACTGAACAAAGTGTCCATCCATCCACCAATCTCCCTTTCCAGCCATCCCTCCATCCATCCATTTATCCTTCCTTCCAGCAAAAATCTGTTGTACTTACATGTATTAAACTACCTGCACATCTGCTCAGGCATCCTTCCAACTATCTGTCCATTCATTCCCATCTATCTGTCCAATCATTCCAATCTATCTGTCCATTCATTTGTTTTCCCAAATATCTGAGCATTCATTCTCACTTATCTGTCATTCATTCCCATTTATCTGTCCGTTTATTTTCCACCTAACCATCCATTCATTCCCACCTATCTGTCCATTCATTCCCATTTACCTGTCCAGTCATCCCCACCTATCTGTCCATTCATTCCCACTTATTTGACCATAAGTTCTATCTGTCCGTTCATCCATGTCTATGTAAAGAATGAGATGTTTCTGGCTATAACATAAGAAAGGACAGGCAAAAGAAGAGGAGTGGGTAATTGCTGTACAAGTGAGAGGTGACATAACAGCAAAAAAAGACAGTTAAGTAACAGATGGTTAGAAAAACAATCCATTTGGATTAAAATGAATACAAATATGGGACCAGACACATTAATAATCCCACTGCACACCACCTAACACCAGAATAAAAGGTTCATGAAGAAATATACATGCAAATATGTGGAATGACTGAAAACAGCTTAAAATAATAATCAGAGATTTTAACTAGCTTCAAACAAAAACTGGGAACAGGTAGCAAAACAGGGACAGGGATGGAGTTATTACAGTGTGTACAGGACCCCTTTCTTAATCTTTACGTAGAGGTCCCGAAAAGGGAGGCAACGCTGTTGGGTGTAATAACAGGAAATTAATTATAATAGATTAAAGAAGCAAGTTTAAACAAGTAGAAGATTCGAGATAATGTTTGAGAAAGACACAACCAAGAAAAGGAGCAAAAAATAGATTGCAGCGAAGCTGATTTTAAGGGGATAATGATGGAAGAGGAAAAATAAACAAAAGATTTACTGACAAAGGAAGAACTAGATGGCAGTGGGGACAATATGGAAACATGCCACAAAAATAAGGTCATGTTGGAAAATAAAATAAAACAGGAATAATAATAAATATCACAATATTAAAATGTATTGACAGCACAGATGAGAAAAAGGAACATAAATGTTAGCAGAAAGATACTAAAAATTCAGAAGAAGAATTGCAAAACTAAGAAGAAAGACCGAAGTATTCCAGACACATAAGTAGGAAAAGAAAGATTAGGATATCAGGGTAAAATCAATAAGTGATACACACAATAAACTCACAGGTCCTGATTGTGAACCAATGTCACAATGCGGTTATCCAGGACATTGATGAGGCCACTTTTGAAGGACTGTTTACAGTTCTGGTCACCCTGCTATAGGAGAGATATTATTAAATTGGAGAGGGTTCAGAAAAGATTTACCAAGTATGTTGCCAGGACTGGAGGATTTGAATTATAAGAAGAAGGTGGATGGGCTGGAACTTTTTTCCACTGGAGAGTAGAAGTTTGAGCTATGACCTTAAGAGGTTTATAAAATCATGAGGGGCATAGATAGGGTGAATGGTAGGTATCTTTTCCCTAGGGTGGGGCATACTTTTAAGGTGAGAGGAGGAAGATTTAAAAGGGGCCTGAAAACCAACTTTTTCACACAGAGGGTGGTGCATGTACGGAACAAGCTACCAGAGGAAGTGGTAGATGCAGGTACAGTTACAGCATTTAAAAATTTGGACAGATATACGAATAGGAAAGGTTTAAAGGGATATGGCCAAGCACAGTCAAGTTGGGCCGAGTTAGTTTGAGAAACTTGATCAGCATGGACCAAAGGGTCTGTTTCTGTGTTGTATGACTTGAGAAAACAGAAGTATTAAATAGTAACCCTGTATTTACCAGGGAGACCAACTCGTCAGACATGGCATAAGAAGGGGAGATTAATAAAATGAAAAACAATTAATAATATGAAAAACAATGTTTAAGATAGAGAGGGGCACAGTTAATTGATATACTAGGCAAACTCAGTGAAAGCATCAAACCCCTGGGCTGCACTGTGTCTCTCTGTACATATTAAACCAAATGTAGGAAAGGATAACAGAGAGACTATTCTCTCACTCTCGCTTCAGGCCTTTGTGTTAAGAGGGTATTTGTATCCATGACCTCTCTATGTGATACATGGTTATATGGACAAGAGCTCCAGTGTTTTGCCACTGCCTCCTGCCGTACAACTGATTGGGAAAGAATTTACACACTGATAATCAACTAAGCTCTAACCGAACGTTCCATGGCTCTGAGAAAGATTTGAACCTAGAGGTAGAGACGCTACCCCCTATGCCACCAGGCCTCCCTTCTCATGGACACCCTTACACATACCTAAAAGCTAATTACAAAGGAACATTAACAAAGGACCAGTGGGCAGCCAGTACAATTTTTAAAGGTAGATAGAATAAGTCAAGGATTGTGAGTGAGGCCAACATTTATTGACCACCTCTAACTACTCTGGAGAAAGTGGTATTGAGCTGCTTCTTGGACAACTGCTGTTGTTGGCATGTAGGGACATCCACAGTGGTTGTTAGGGAATTCCTTGATTTTGATTCAGCAACATTGAAGGAACGTCAAAATATTTCCAAGTCAGGATGGTGAACGGCTTGGAGGGGAACTTGCAAGTGCCAGTGTTCCTATGAATCTTGCCTTTGTCCCTCCAGATTGTAATTGTCATTGGCTTAGAAGGTGTTGTCTGGAGAAGCTTGGTGAGTTGCTACAATGCTTTTTGTAGATGGTGCATAGTGCTGCTATTGAGCATTGGTGGTGGACGGAGTGAACGTTGAAGGTGGTGTTTGGGGTGTTGCTTCGTCCTGGTTGGTCTTAACTTTATTGAGTGCTGTTGGAGCCGCACTCATCCAGGCAATTGAGGAGTATTCCACCACACTCCTGACTTGTGCCTTGTAAATGGTGGGCAGGCTTTGGGGAGAGGGTGTGAGTTACTCACCACAGTATACCTAGCGTCTGACCTGATCTTGTAGCCACTGTGCTTATATGGCCCAAACACTTCAGATGCTTATTCTCCACAGATGTTGTCGGACGCGCTGTGTTTCTCCAGCATACACTGTGGTTGTTTCAGATTTCCTGCAAAAGCAATATTTTGCTTTTATTTGAGTTTTATTCAATTTTTTTTATATAGCTAGTTCAGATTCTGGCCAGTGGTGTCCCAGTAGAATGCTGACAGAAGGGGCAGAATTCAGATTTACAATAATTATCTTGATGCCATTGATAACAAAGAAAACAGAATTTTCATTCAAGAATATAAAAGCAGGTAAAAGCTGAAAATAGAGGAATGTTTGAAAAGGAAAATGATGTTTGACTAGCTTTAATGTCTACATTAAAGCAGTAACAGAAAGGGTAGGTAAGGATGATGTGGTGGATGCAATGTGTTTGGATTTCTGAACCATCTTTGATGAAGTTCCACAAGATTTCTGGTACAAATAGAGTCGGTGAACAGACACTCACCCAGATTAGCAAAGTGTGGAAGTTGCTGGGACTATTTGGATTTTAGGAATGCTGCCTGTAATCATAGGCAATAAAGTGTTATCTCCCTAAAAAGAAATTAGATTTCATCATTGAAGGAGAAATGACCTCATCAACAGCTGTTCACTTGCAGCATTTCCTCATGTCCTAACATGCCTCATTGGTCATTGTGAAGCCTTTACCATCTACGCGGTATCCAAACAGAAATCAAATTCTCATGAAAACAAAAGACAATTGTGCAACATTTTTGTACTTTTACAAAAAAGCATTAAGGGTCCTCACATCAACTTGTTACTCTGCATAAATATATGAACAAGCAGGAAGCAAATCTAATAAATTACCCGGTGTTTACTGCATGCAACTTGAAGTAGCTGCTCTTGGACAGCCTACCCTGTAGTACTGGCTCAAGTTTACAAATAGTCATTTTCAGTAGTGTTTCGTGCCTTCACTGTGTTCATGGGATAGCAGCTGCATCATCTGCCTGAGAAAGAAATAAAAAACGTTAAGGTATTGTCAACGTGTTTTGAAGCCATTTAAGTACTTTAGTGAGGCGCAATCCCTGTTTGCTACATCAGTAACAGCAATGAATCTGTGCAAGACAAATGAGGCAAATCTCCAGATAATCTGTTTAGGTTAAGAAATAAATAATATGTAGGAGAGAAAAGAGAACACTCCTGATGTTCTTTTAGAATCCCTACAGTATGGAAGCAGGCCCTTCAGCCCAACAAATCCACATTGACCCTTACAGTATCCCACCCAGACCCATCCCCAGACATTGTGGACAATTTAGCTTGGCCAATCCACCTACCCTGCACATTGTTGGACTGTCGGAGGAAACCGGAGCATCCGGAGGACACCCACACAGACACGGGGAGAATGTGCAAACTCCACACAGACAGTCACCCAAAGGTGGTCTCAAATCCAAGTCCCTCATGCTGTGAGGCAGCAGCACTAGCCACTGAGCCAACATGCCTCCCTATGAAGGCTTCTATATCCACCTGAGAAGGGCCTTTGTTTAACATGTCCTCTGAAAGATGGCACCTCTGACAGTGTAACACAGTACTGTAATGTCAGCCTCTATTTTATGTGGCCAAGACTTTGGACAGGTAGTCAACAGGATTCATGCCAAAGTTAATCCAAGCCTGTCGTGGTACAGGAAAGCTTTTCCCAGTCACTTGCTTTGTATGGGTGAGAACTCTCTCGGCCCCCAGCAATTCTGTTGCTCAGAGTGGTCCAGGAATGGCTGAAAAAAATAATCGCGAGGTGTACAAGAAGTCTAGGAATTTGTGACAAAGAAGAGATACCCCAGGAATCCCAATTGTTTCTCAAACTGGCGAAGCATATTCCATCAGCTTCATAGAAACTAATTAACATTTTGTCATGAATTTTATAAAATTGTTGGATTTATGATGTTAATGTGTACTAATTTCAATCACAATTATTTAGGGCTAGCAATTCATGTCATAAGGACCCTAAGTGGCAAGATTTATGACCCTGACACGCCACTCAAAATTGGAAGCCCTCTGTACTTGGTAAATTATTCTTAAATATGCATTTAAATTTTCTTTCTTTGTCTCAGAATTTTTTCTGTTTTACCTAATCCAGTCTTTCTTTCCAACCATTTCTCTTCCTGTGTCCATTTGCCTCTACTTCACCATCTTTACGTCAAAGTTTTTCTCTCTACCTTCATGCATAAGGAGATAAACCATTCGGATTGACATTCATTCACACAGATCCCAGATTAGTGGTTATTCTCACTCAGCCATTTTCAAAACCTAGAAACTTGCGACACAAAGTACAGTCTGAAGAATGAAGTCCAGAATCTAATTCAGAGCACCCGACTCCAGCAATTTCTGGACCAGAACATTATCTACTTAAACCTTGATCCAATTGCTTTTTGTGACCCATGGGCTTTCAGTGATTGCTAATTAATGTAGCTTTAACTACTTCCCTTGGAATTATATTACACATCCTTGAGAAAGGTAAATCCATTTGGGAGCAGGTCCCTTGTTCACAGTTAAAGTATGTAGCTGGATCTTTGTACCTGATTTAATACTATTTTAATTACTGTATTTTTGTTCACTGTTTTATACATCAGGTAATTTTTTGATACATTCAATGCCATTCCAATTTTTCTTGTGATTTGACATTCTAATGTCAATCTACAATTCAAAAATCTTCAGAAATGACCTGCTTCCAAACATTCTGGATTGGAGAGGTTACATCTGATTTAATTGATTGCTTGCTGAGCTGACTTTTTTTTAAGTTTCCCACTCTTCAAGGCTGATTCTCTGATTCACAGAGGAGGGTGGTAGTGTGGATGTTCATGGCCGGGCCACAGATCCCATTTATTTTACCTGTTGGGAACTGGAAATTGTTAGATGGGCAGATCTCTCTCTAAGTGTCACATCTCTCCAACACAGCTTGAAAGGGCAGTGGAAGCAGATTCAATATTAACCTTCAAAAGTTAGCTTGAAGGGGCATCATTGTAGTGGTCAGCATTGCTGCCAAGGACCCAGATTTGATTCCACCCTAGGGGCAAATGACTGTGTGGAATTTGCATGTTCTCTCTGAGTGGGTTTCCTCCCACAGTCTAAAGATATAGACTGGCCATGTTGAATTACCTATAGTGTCCAGGGATGTGCAAGTTAGGTGGATAAGCTATGGGAAATGAAGAGTTACAGGGATAGGATAGCAAGGTGGGTCTGGGTGGGATGCTCTTTGGAGGAATCGGTGTGAACTTGATGGGCCAAATGGCCTGCTTCCACACTGTAGGGATTCCATGTTTCTCTAAAGGAAGAGATCAAGCGTTGAGGGTCACTAATTGGATTGCTTTTTCAAAGCGATGACACGGATATGAGAAGTCAAATGCTGCTTGATTCTATAATTTGGTAATCAGCTTTTTAGGATCACCACCTTTTCCTGTGCTCTCTTGTCTCCCCTTGCTGCTGAAAGATGTTTATATCCCCAGGAATGTTCTATGTACATAGGTAGCCCATCCAAAAGACCAGCAAGGCACTCAAACCTCAAATTCATCGATGCTGCCAAAAGAAATCTCTCAACATCAATCACAAGTGGTAAACACAAGCTGGTGATCAATGCCAATGGAGCAGTGGGCAGGAAATGGGCACTGTGAAAACAAACAGTTTCAGAAACTCCGACATGGACATCAGCCCTGCAGGCAAGTCATCAACGGAGATCATCTTGTGCAAGCAGCAAAGGATGACTTCATTTTCGCCGCCTTGTAAGAGACTTTGCTGTCAAGCAATGTATTCGTCCATCAGAAGACATAGATTGGTCGGACTGAGGGGTCTGTTTCTGTGCTGTATGTATGACTCCCATTGTATCAGACAATTACATCTGACCTCACTAAAGTTCTGAGGCTGCATTCCCATTATCTCTCACAGATGGAAATATGTGAATCAGTCACTCCAACTGAACTTACTATATCGAAGTTGAGCTGTCACTCCAGCTCAGTTTGATTTCTGCCACCAATATTCCTAAATGTAAGATGTCCAGGAGAGTTAGGAAAAGACAAAACGGTGGCCGGGTGGGGGGGGGGGGGGGGGGGGGGGGGGGGGTGGTACTGATTAATTACAGCATTGCACTGCCTGAGAAAAAGGATGGCCTAGAGGGGTCAAGAACAGAACTGATTTGAGTTAAGCCAAGAAACAAAAAAAAAGTACAATTTTCCATGTAGAGTAGAGGCCATAACTAGTGAGAAGGACATGATGAGGGGAAAAAGTTTGCAAGCAGGTGGAAAAATTACAGAATAGTGATAACAGGGAACTTCAATTATCCATACATAGACTGGGATAGTTGTACTGTAAGATTTCTGGTGTTCCTGAACAATAAATTTCAACCAGCGAAGACAAAAAATAAAAAAATTTGGATGGTTTTTAAAGTCCTGATTATATCCGAACCTTGAGAAGATATCATAAAGTTTTGAGTGGTTCACCCTGAGGGAATTACTTCGATTTCCATACAACCAGGAATGAGATAGTTAGGATATAAAACCATAAATCATTCAAACAAGAGTCACATTTCTGAATGGGCTTAAGGAAGGGTATTTGTAGATGCCACCAGTCGTAGCATCTTCAGAAACACACAATTACATATTTATAGACTTACTGTATGAACAATAGTTGTGTGAAGAAACTGGACTTACCTTTTTACATGGACGGTTCTTAGAGATACAAAAGTCACCCTGTACATTCCAAACAGCATTGTGTAGTACATCATTCATATTTACTCTCTAGTAAAAAGTTTCAGCAGGTTGCTAAGGAGGCCAGTGTGCAACATTGATCAGTAATCACCAGCTGTGCTTTGTTCATGTTTGGTGTCAAATACAATTTGCATCGATCCATGAGACGATTCCTCGCCAATGAAATGTCAGCTCAACTAAAAAGAGAAGTATCGGTGTGAGGATTGTGCAAAATTGAGAACCTAGATTGAATACTGTCTCATTATTTCTCCTCAATCTGTTTACTGGTTCAAATCTAGGATAACATTCCTTGCTCCTTGAGGTGTGCTCACAGCGATGTGCAGGAGAATGAGGTAAGATACATTTAGCAAACAATCAAATTTGCTTGAGAATAGGTTGGAAGTTAAAGTGCCTGCCTCCTTGAAGCGATGTCTCATAAGGGGGAATCACCTCGCATGCACCTGGTAAATTATCTCTGTCCAATCGCTCTTCTTGGAGCCCTAAGTGCCTAGAGAAAAGCAGCTAAGTGTCCCGTTCATTTTACAGTCCATCCAGTCTCTGTCAGCTGAAGAGAGGAACCTAAACCAGGTTTCAAGTCTGACCATAGCCTGAGATTAGATCCCTGGGTAGCTCAGCTCAAACTTGGGAAGAAGAGGGAAAGGGAGGAGTGGGCAGGGTGTTCGTCAACAAACGATCCATTGATGAGCCTTGTGTTAGCTCCTGTTTTTTTTGTTTTGAATGGGCATTTCATGCTTCACCTTAAATTTGAACAGGGTAAATAATCAGCAGGAAAGGCAGTGCCCAGGGGACACAGATTGAAGACAATGGGTACACGAAGCAGAGGAGGAGGTGAGGAGAAATTGTTTAACTCAGTGAGTTACAGTGATGAGGAAATCACTGCCTGGTAAGGTGGCAGAAGCAAGTTTAACAACAAACAGGAGTTGGAAAAAGGTTTGAACGGTAACCATTTGAAGATGCTTTAGGGAAAGGCCAGGGAAGTGGGACTAGTTGTGTAGCTCTTTAGGGAAAGGCCTAGAATTGGGACTAAATTGGGTAGTTCTTTAGGGAGAGGTCAGGAAAGTGGGGCTAATTGGATAGCTCTTTCAAAGAGCTGGTATAGTCATGACGGGCCAAGTGGACACCTTTCGTTCTGTATCATTCAATAATCCAATGATCTTCCTATGCAAGGTTCAGGTGGATATTTAACTTTACCTGAAAAACAAAAAGCAGAGATATTTCATGATTCTGTTTTTTCTTCTGGCTTCTATCAATCTGTGAACTGTTACAGTATCTGGTGCGAGAAGGTTGAAGTTTCTGAGGCTAATCTTAAAATGCAACATTTTCTGTGATAAAACCGATGAGTAAGAAGTCCCCAGAGACTGAAATGTTTCTTGGGATGGTGGGTGATGCCAGCCTTATCGGGGGAACTGACATCTGAAATCAAGTGTTTTGCAGACTAAGAAATTATATGATAATCAGATTGTCAGATAATCTCAGATAAGAGGGGGGGAGGCAATATCCTAGTGGTGTTATCGCTGGACTGTTAATCCAGAGACCTAGGTAATGTTGTGGGGACATGGTTCAAATCCCACCATGGCAGATGGTGGAATGTGAATTCAATAAAATATCTAGAATTAAGAGTCCGATGATGAACTTGAATTCATTGTCAATTGTTGGAAAATCGCATCTGGTTCACTAATGTCCTTTAGGGAAGGAAACTGCCATCATTACTTGGTCTGGGCCACATGTGACTCAATATTCATAGCAATGCAGTTGACTCTTAACTGCTCTCTGGGAAATTAGGGATGGGCAATAAATGCTGCCTAGCCAGTGATGCTCTCATCCCATGAATGAATTAAAAAACATTCTGCTAATTAGGAAAATATCCCAGGAGAGTTCACAAAACCCATTGAGTTTCTCCCCTTCAACTCACAGTTTCCAAGTGGAAAAACAATATTCAAACTCGCCTACCCAGAGGATTCTGATGGTGCAGGTAACATCTAGTTTATCAGGACCAACAATGCCTTTAGACCATCCAGCTCTCATTTGGAAATCCCAGTTCAGCAGAGTGCAAATGGACAGATGAATCATTCGAACGCATGCAGCTCCCTTGCTCTGTCGCCACATTGTCCTTGAACACTGAGCAGCGCATTCCTGTTATAGCCTCAGTACCCCGGGTGGCTCCAAATAGGCTGAACAAACTCTGAAGGGGGTTCCCCAGGGTTGACATGTAGAGAAGATGTTTCAATTTATGGGGCAGTCCAGAAATACAGGCCGTAAAACATAAGGGAGTCTCGAATAAATCGAAGAAGTGATTCTTTACTCAGAGAGTGGTGAGAATGAAGAACTCGCTCCTGCAGTGAATGGTTGTGGTAAACTGAGGAAGCCAGATGTGTGTGCATGTGAGACAAAGGAATAGATGGGTGTGTTGATAAGGTGAGATGGAGGTAAGGTGGGAGGAGGTCCATGTGGACCACGAACCCCAAAATAGACCTGTTGCCTCTCTCTCTGTGCCTCCAGGAGGTATCAAGTTTACTTCCCACTGACAGTTTTCCCCCTTTCTCCTTGGTGTGTCTGCTACATCTCCCTCTAACCCTTCCCCAACCCCATCAATGAAGTTCCATTCCATTTGCCCATTTCCCCCATCCCACCTATACATTCACATGATCCCCCTCTTCCCTCTGTCTCTCTCTCTCTCTCTCTGTCTCTCTCCGCATGGCCTGGCTGCATTGCGCCAATCAGACTGAGGTGATGTGGTCGACCACCCGGGTGCCATCCAAGTCCACCATCTCCATGCACTCGACCTCGCTGTGGTTTTCTGGGCTCTTCCTCTCCACTTGCTTCTTGGAAGGCGGAACAAAGGTCAGGACCACGGGCAGAATGGCAAAGCAGTGGAGAAAGGTGAAAAGGGCTATAAGAAACAGACACCTGAATAGTGTACAGATCAGGTTCGAAGGCACCGAACTGAGGGGGATTATACCAACCATGTAGCAAAAATTGCTCTGCAAAATGGCCACTCCATGCAGTTCTAAAGCATTTTTAACCCACTTCGTCCTTGTCAGGTCTTTTCCCAGGACAAACGTCGACAGGAACGGTGCACAGTTGTCGATGGTGTAGTTTATTCCGTAAATTAAGCAGAGGACCGAGATACAGTCCAGTTCCACATCCCACAGGCTCATAAAGCCAGCGACTCCAAACTCCACTGAGGCCACAGTCAGACTGAGCCAAATGTTCAGCAGGGGATTCACCACCAAGAAACCAGAGAAGAAGAGGACAAACAGGGCACTGATGCACGAGTTCTGCAGGGGTGCTCCCACCGACGAAGCATACCGGTCCATGTAAATAAACGATGGGTTAAAAATCATGAATTTCACTTTGTAGGTCAAGGACAGTTTCCTTAGTGTCTCCAGCAGATCATAAATCTCTTCCCTGGTGTTTTCCGCTGTCTTGGCCACGAGATACATGCGTGAGGCCACCACCTCCAGCTCATTGTTGACTTTCCTCACTAGTATGATATCATCGGAGAATTGGGAATACTGCGGCGTCTTTAGGAAGGAGTTCCGCAGGGTCTCTAGGAAGTAACTACGAGACATGGGAGAGGTAACATTTAATCTTTTAAGGTAATTCAAGTATGTTTCAAACCAAGAAATTCTGACAAAGCCCCCGGTGATTTCTAACAAATCCTCCTGTACGCTGGCATTCCAGTATTCAATGGGTTCATAAATATAAAAGCCGATGACAGGGCTGTAGCTACTGAAATATCTCTGCTGGACGGTACTATATGAGACAGTTCGAGACTCAGTGGCTACTATGTTGCTGAGGTCCAACCCTTCACTGATCTGCAGGTAGCCCATTAAGGCAAAGGAGATATAAACCAGATAAAACAAAACCACAAAAGGCTTTACGTAAGTGTTTGTAATCCAATCGCAATAGTACTGCTTCAGAAACCAAAGCAGGAACTGACTTTCATAGGGGCTTGGGTCGTTTGGGCTGGCTGCCTCCTCATTGAATTTGGACATCATGATAAACCGATACCAGGCGGGTTTTGCTTGCAGATCATCTGGCTTGGGCACTTTTCTACAAAAAAGACTATGCTGGTAATTATTTTCTAAGTAACCAGTGAAGACCAGATTGGAGCCATAGAATGCCATCAGGTAGAGGTAGTTAAAAAGCACGGATATGCATGTGTTCACACAGAACTCCTTCACTGCTTCGATATTGGTGAAGGGACTGGCGCCAATGCCAAATGTCACCATGTACATGGCAGTGGTGAGTGTAATGGGCAGCATGGTGTCGGCGTACACATTGGCAATCCTCTCCTTCACATGCTGATCCTCCATGGTCTCCCTCCACGATGAGAGCATTTCAAACATGCCGTAGAGCCCATGTCCTGAGGAAAGGAAGACAGATAGGTTCGTATTAATGTCAGAGAATTGGAAGCTAGCCAGAAAACCTGCTTGGTGCATGGAAAGAAACACCCCCAATCTACCAAACCTAACCTGCAGGAAATCTGCCCAATTTCCTACCTTCTCCCCCATGACATGGGAGTTGTGTACACAGAGGTCAAGGCCTTTGCTTGTTGATCCTGCCATGTGCAGAGGTGGATTTTGACCTTTACCATCTTTTCCATCCACGCCAATAATTTTCAGGAATCCACCCCTCGATCTCAGAATCACAAAATTATTCGTGTTGTGCAAGGCTATTTGGCACATTGTTTTTGTGCCAAGGTCTCCAGATGCTTAGTGCTACTGTCTTGCCTTTTGCCCATTACCTTGTATATTATTTGAATAGAGACAATATCTAATACTCTCCGAATGCCTCAGTTAAAGCTGCTTCCACCACACTTGCCAGCAGTGCACTCAAAACCCCAACTTTTCATTGTGTACATTGCATTTGCTTCTTTTACAACCTACTTTAAATCTATGTCCTCTCATTCTTGATTCTTTTTTGAGCAGAACAATTTCTCCCTGTCTACTTATCTCCCCAGCCACTTGTGATTTGGAGAACTTTGATCAAATTTCTCTTTAGCCTTCTCCTCTCTGAGGGAAACATTGCCAATTTCCTTGCTAATGCTCATAAATGAAGCTTCTCAAACATTTATTCTTGTCAACCTCTTCTGCACACTCCCCAAAGTATTCTCATCCTTCCTGACATCCAGCACAGTACACAATACTCTAGCTGAAATCTATGTGGTGACTTATACAATTTTAGCATAATCCCCTCGCTTTTGAATCTTCGTAAAGGGGAGAAGGAATGATTGGCTTGGACAAAAGGCAACAAGAGTCCAAGACTGCAATGATCTAATAAATCCCGAGCTCAGGATTATTCATTTGAGGTCCACAAAATGCCCCAGTTCCATCACCTGGGTAATTGTTCAGTGGCATTCAGTGTCCTAATAACATTTGTCGCACTCTATTTCTGAGTCAAAAGGGACTTGTTATCTAGAAAGGCCGGGAGATCAGTTGTCAACATCAGTTAAACCATCTTGAGCGGCACTTATGGCTTAATTCATCTCTAAGGTTGTGGGTTCGAGAACAGATAAGCAAACACTCCAGTGTGTTCAGAGATAATGTGAACTGCAGATGCTGGAGAATCCAAGATAACGAAGTGTGAAGCTGGGTGAACACAGCAGGCCAAGCAGCATCTCAGAAGCAGAAAAACTGACGTTTTGGGCCTAGACCCTTCATCAGAGGGTTACCGAGGGAGTACTACACTGTCTTTCAGATAACAGACTGAACTAAAGCCTTCACAGCTTTGTGAGGTATTCATAAAAGATCTCATTGCAATAAGTGAAGAACAGCAGGATTGTTCTTCCTGGTACTTATCAATATCAAAAGAACCTATTATCTGGTCATTTGTCTTATTGCTATATGTCGGAACCTGCCAAGCTCCATTTCAATACTGTTCCATCTATATAGTAGTGATTATACTTAAAAACTACGTTCCAGTAATGATTACTATTTTCCACTAACAGAAACTGCTGTAATCCAAAAAGACATCTGGTCTACCAATTTAGCAATGTCGTGTGTGAATTTCAGTGTTGACGCAATGACAGGCCCGTGGCTGTACGTAGGCTATACATCCCTGAGATTAGCTAATTTAATCAATTAGCTTGTTTGTAATGGGTAGACTACAGACTATACTCAAACAACCTACACTTGCATACCCCAAACCACCTGTTATCAGATGTGATTCTGGACTGGGCAGCTTATGTTGAATAATTCTGAATGTGTTGATAGCTACACTGGTAACCAATCTAAGGTAGTCAGTCAAATTCATAAGGTAGGCCATGAAGGGAACTGTTTCACCTGACGGCCTGCCTCTTTCTCATCATTATGTCCATGCCCGGCTGTTCTTGGAGTGGGATGATTGTCACAAAAACCCCATCTGGTTCACTAACGTCCTTCTGGGAAGGAAAATCAGCCATCCTCGCCTGATCTGGCTTACATGTGACTCCAGGCCCCCGACCGCCCCTTCCCCAGAAGCTTGCCATTGTTTGCTTCACCTGTCAATCACCACTGAGCTCAAGCACCCGAGGCTTTTCGATGGTTCTCAGATTTGACTTTGAAGATGTGTTGACCTTACCACATCAATCAAACATGACCGGCCTCAAATCACTACACGAGCCTCAAATATTGATGCATTGTAAGTCTTGAAAATCAACTGGTCTCAGACCTCAAACAACCATCAATCAGAGGCATCAAAAACAAGAGGCTACAGGCCTCAAACACTACAGGCTTCATACTCACTACAGCTTCAAAACACCTACACTGGCCTCAAACCCTAATAGGCCACAGACCGTGAACATCAATGGGTTTCAGACTTCAAATACCTGCAGCTTGTAAGTTTAAATAACTATCAATCAGAGGCATCAAACAATAAGAGGACAAAGGCCTTAATTGCTGAAAGGCCACAGGCGTCAATGGTCAAAACTGTAAATCACTTGAGTTCAAAACTGCTAAATATAGGGGGTGGAATTTTCTTTCACATGTTGTTATCAAGGGATAATTATTGAGGTAATTAAACCAATACTTGGGGTATACTGCTGAGCCAGGTGCATTAAATAGCCAAGTTCTCTCACTCTTTACTACCTTTCTCTCCAGCCTTACGTTTCAGAACACAGTTGCATCTTGGCTGATTGTAGGGAAAAGCATACACCTTCTCTTACTCCTATGTTTATTTCTACAACATCAGGGGGCAAACTTCCTGCATGTGTGCAGCTGTGGTGACACTGTCAGAGTCTGACTGTTTACAGTGAGTAATGGTTTCTTCTAAGTACAGCTCTGCTTTCTGCAGCAAAATTATGCATTTCTTTGAAAGGTGGTATTTGATTATTAGAACAAATGTAGGTCCCTCACAGTCAGAAGTCAGAGAAATTAGAAAGCAAGAAGAAACAGCGGACAAATTGAAGCATACTTTGGCTCTGTCTTCACAAAAGAAGGTACAAATAACCTCCCAGAAATATCAGGGAGCCAATGGTCTAGTGAGAGGGGGGAACTGAAGTAAGTCAGTATGAATAAGGTGCTGGGGAAATTAATGCATTTAAAGGATGACAAATCATCAAGGCCTAATAATCTAGAACCGAGAGTATTGAAAGATGTGGCCCTGAAGATATTGGGCACATTAGCAGTCATCTTCCAAAGCTGTCTCGACTCTGGTGCAAATGTAACGCAATGTCTAAAGAGGGTAGAGAGAGAAATAATTGAGAATTACAGACCAGTTAGCCTAACATCAATGGAGGAGAAAGTGCTTGAATCTATTGTAAAAAAAGAACTTTTGAAAAGCATTAATGGGATTAGACAATGCCAACATGTGTTATGAAAGGTAAATCAAGTTTAACAAATCCATTTGAGATTTTTGACCATGTAACCACTAGATAGGTAAGGGAGCACCAGAAGTGTGTTTGGATTTTCAGATGGCTTTGGATAAGTACCTCATAAGGATGTAACGGGCAAAATTAATGCTCATTGGATTGGGGGTAATAAATTCGCACAGACTGAGAATTGCTTGATAGACAAGGAACAGAGTTAGAATGAAAGGGTCTCTTTCTGGCTAGCAGGCAGTGACGGATGGGGTACGACAGAGATCAGTGCTTAGGTGTCAGCTATTCACTATGTATAAAAATAATCTGGTGGAAGAAATCAAATGCAACATTTCCAAATTTGCTGCTGACTCAGAACAGGACAGGATTGTGAGTTACAAGCAGGATCAAAGAAGCTTCAAGGTGATTTAGATAAGTTGAGTGACTGGGGAAAACACATGGCAGATGCAGTACGATGTGGTTCAATGTGAAGTTGTGTATTTCAGAACAAAAGAAACAGAAAGGCAACGTATTGTTTTAATGGAGAAATGTTGAGAAGTGTAAATGTACAAAGGGATCCCGGTGTCCTTCTATAAAGAAAGTCCACAGACAGAAGCAGCAAGCAATTAATAAGTCAAATTGTCTACTGGCCTTCATTGCAACAAGGCTTGAGTTTGAAAGTAGGTTACCTTATGGCAAATACACTGAGCCTTGGGGAAACAGTGCCTAGAGTACTGCATGTAACTTTGTTCTCCCTATTTAAGAAGGAACACACTTGCTGGAGAGGGAATGCAATGAGGTTTATTAAGCTCATACTGTGCTTGGCAGGACTGTCCTATGAGAAAAGATTAGTTTGACTTGACCTGTATTCTCTGTAATTTAGAAGAATGAGAAGGTGTCTGATTGAAACATATAAAATTCTAACAGGGCTGGCCAGACTTAGATACAGGAAGGATGTTTTTCCTGGTTATCCAGTCTTGTGCCAGGGGATACAGTCTTAGGATGATGGTGGCCTATTTAGGATTGACAAGAAGAAAATTTCTTCAAAGAACAGCGATTCTGTGGATTTCTCTACCACAAAATGCCGTGGAGGCTAGGTCACTGAATATACTTAAAAAAGATGTTACTTGACATTCAATTGCATTATTATTGCTGAACACCCCTACAATCAGCAACCAGGGGCTTATCATTGACCAGAAACTGAACTAGACCATCCATATTAACAGAGCAGCTGAAAGAGCAGATCAGAGGCTAGGAATTCTGAGTTGAATAACATATTTCCTCTCTCTCCAAAGCCCACCTGTTGTCTACAAGGCAGAAGTCAGGAACACGATGGAATATTCTCCATTTATCTGGATAATGGTGCTCCAACAACACACAAGAACCAGTTGTCATCCTGGAGAAAACAGTCTGCATGATTGATATCCCGTCCAGCACCTTCATTAACACCTTTCCACGACAAATCTATTGTTGCAACAATGTGTACCATCGACAAGCTTCAACGCAGCAACTCACCGAGGCTCCTCCAATGGGACCTTCCAAACACGTTTCTACAACAATCTAGAGGGATAAGGGCAACAGACACATGGGCAACACTATCACCTGCAACATCCTCTCCAAGCTACTCCCCATCCTGGCTTAGAACTAAATTATCATTCCTTCGATGTTGCTAGGTCAAAATCCTGGAGCTCCCCCTTTATATCCCGAGAACTGCAGTGGCTCAAGAGGGCAGCTCACCACTGCCTTTCAAGGGAAATGAGAATGGACAATAAATGCTGGCCCGGCTAGCAATGCCCGTAGCCATGAATGAATAACTTAAGGAAACTCAATGTCAGGCAAAAGGAACTTGGGCCACCACCAGGTTAACAGCACAGCTAATCCAAAGGTCTCATCTCCTTCCCCTACCAAAAGTGGCACGAATAGCTTATTTTGCAGTTTGATTTTGACCTTGGCCAAGGAGGCCCATTGGAAGTGACAGAAATCCGTCATGTAGCCAGTGACAAAATAAAGAACTTACAGTGATGGACGGGATTCAGAAATGAGGTACTGTGCTTTAACATTAATAGGCCTAACCAAACGCATTGCCTCCGAAGGCCTTTACAAATCCTTGGAAAGTTTCCCAGTACCAGCTATTGACGACTGCAGTCTAGACAGGCCATCTGTGGACCTTCATTCATACAGATTCTCTCGTACTACCTCACTAGTACTTTTAAACACACAATAGCTTCTTCTACATTTACCATAGAGAAAACAGAATTAACTCTAGAAATTAAATGAGTCCATAAATAGTTTGACCTTGCTCAGGCAGAAGAATAGACTAAATCGATATCCTTTGACAGAATGCAGATTCTACAATGGCTGTTTCCCACTTTGGAGGTCCAGTGAGGATACATGCAGCTTCAGGTTAACTTTCACTCTCACTTGAAGTGAGACAGTGCTGGTTATGTCACTAGTAATCTCGAGGCCCAGGTGAATGCACTGGGGACAGGGATTCAAGTCCCACCAAGGCACCTGTTGGATTTTCATAGAATCCCAATGGTGTGGAAGCAGGCCATTCAGCCCATTCAGTCCACAGTAACTCCAAAGAGCATCCCACCCAAGCACCCTCCCTCCCACTCTCCCATCCCCATACATCCGCATTTCCCATGGCTAACCCACCTAGTCTGCACATACCTGGACACTATTGACAATTTAGAATCGCCAACCCACCCAACCTGCATATCTTTGGATTGTGGGAGGAAACTGGAGCACCTGGAAACACACACTCAGACATGGGGGGAATGTGTAAACTCCACACAGACAGTCGCACGAGGGTAGAATCAAACCCAGGTCCCTGGTGCTGTCAGGCAGCTAACCTCTGAGCTACCATGTCACCCCTAATTCTTTCTGACTCCGCTACAACCTTACAAATGTACTCATGAACAAGTTTTAGTTGTCTTCTAAATCTCTGACATCTCATTCACCACCTGCGGCCCCTTACACTAGGCCTCTTCACAGAGTCATTGCTAATGTCAAAACACGTGATAGTCTGCATTGTTCAACAAAACAATTTGATTTCCATTTTTCGCCAGATTTTTACCTCCAAATCGCAGTGAGTGTGTCAAGCACTCCATAAGGCCTCAAAAATCCTTTCTAAATTGAGCTGTGCAACATAACTTTGAGCTAAGAGGGGGCTGCCATAAAGTGAGTTTCTCATTCTTTTTCTCTAGCTGCTTCAGTCCAGTTGCAAAATTTAAAATTCTTAAAGGTTCAGCAGAAATCTCAAGTGAGAATAGAAAATTAAAGTTCTATGCAGGTTATTAAAAATGAAAAACATGTGCTTTTAGATACAAACAAGTCTGTGACTGTACACCTATTAATCAACATTACACTGCAGTGACATCAATGGAACCAAAGTGCAATTATAGTTGCATATTTACCTAATATAATAAAGGGTATTCCCAGAAAGGTAGAGTTGTACTTCCCTCCCATCAAGTTGATGATCCCTGCTGATGTGAGGGTGGCCAGTGCCATTGTCACTAAGCCTAGGAGTCCAAGCCAGGGCTTGCTACGAACACAGTCTTGCATGGAACAGCACAGCATGGCCAGTAGCCAGACCACCAGTAAACTAGTCACCAGATACCACTCTGAAACCTGGCTGCTTTTCTGAAAGTCCTCCTTTAGCGATGACGATGTAAACGGATAGAGTTTCAGCTCCTTGTGAGATTTTTGGAAATTTTCAACAGTTTTGCAGAAAGCCGACTCCCATTTCTCTGCCACCAGATCATTCAAGGAGTTACGTGTTTGCAGGTAATAGGTGATTTGAATTGCTCGAGCAGATTTCACCCGATTCTTATTCTGCAGAGTGACACCTCCGAGCTGGTGCCCGATAAACACCTCCTGGCCATCTTTAAGGTAGGTATTTGGGTAGCTGATGACGATCCCTGTGCCGTTGATGGTCCATGCAGCCCTCAGCTCCTCCAGCACATACACAATATCATCCAAGGCGCACATCTTATTATCCTTTAGAATACACATGTGGGCAAATGAGTAGTTGAAGCCCAACACTGGCACCTGAATCCGTGTCACAGATGAATGCAGCTGGAATGAAGAAAAAAGAGGTTGTGGGGTAAATTAACTGGAAAGCAAATACTTGACATAATTCTCCAGTTATAACAGAAGTTGTTTCATTTACACAGTGGAAAGTCAGGTCAAACAGTGGTAGACTGATCGTCAAAACAGACTAAGAGAAATGTTGCTGTCTCAGAACATGTCTATTAGTCTAAATAAAAGCGAAAAGAATGGCAGAAATTGCTGGAAAAGCGCAGTAGCACCTTCCTCAGGGTCACTGGATCTGAAATGTTAACTGTGATTTCTCTCCACAAATGCTGCCAGATCTGCTGAGCTTTTCCTGAAATTTTGGTTTTATTTCTATTAGTCTCATTAGTCTTGACAATTTAAGCAGATACAATTCACATGACGTGAAATTGTACTGGGTATTTATGGCTGTAATCTGGGCGAGCATTTAAAAAGTGTATGATATACAACAAACAAAAACTTTTCTGAGGCACAGGAAAAGTGAACACACTGTGGCTCTCAAGAAAAGTTCAAGCTTGTATCAGATCTATAGAAGAGAATTTATAAAGTTCCAAAAAAGTAGTAAGCCTGAGGATTGGGAACATTTAGAATTCAACAAAGGAGGGTCAATAAACTGATAAAGAAAGGGAAAACTGAATATGAAAGTAAATTAGCAAGAAACATTAAACCAAACTTTCAAAGTCTCTAGGGTTCTGTAAAAAGGACAAGATTAGCAAAATTACTGTGCGCATTAAAGACAGAGCTAAGGGAGTTCATAACAGATAATAAGGAAATGGCAGAGAAAAGAAATAAATACTTTGTATCTGTCTGTATCATGTGTCTGTACAAAGGACTAGTGAGAATTTAGTGCAGAACAGAGAGAAATTTGTATTAGCAAAAAAGTAGTACTGAAGAAATTAACGGGACTGGAAGTTGGTAAATTCCCTGGACTTGATGACCTTCATCCTAAAGTGTCGAATGACATCAAAATAGTAAATAGACGGTGATCATCTTCTGAAATGTATAGATCCTGGAATAGTACCTGCAGATTGGAAAGTTGCAACTATTTCTGCAGTATTTAAGAAATGAAGAAAACAGAAAATGGGAAAACCTCAGCCCAGTTAACCTATTATAAAGGATGTGAAAACTGAAAACTTAGAAAGTAGCGGAAGGATTAGGCACAGTCAACAGAGATTCATGAAAAGAAAATCATGTTTGAAAAACCTATTAACTATTTTTTGAAGATGTAACAGGAAAATAGTTAAGGGAGAACAACTGGATGTGGTATATTTGCATTTTCAGAAGACTTTTGATAAGGTCCTACACTGAAGATTATTAAATAAAACTAGGCCACATTGGATAGAAGTAATATATTGAAGTAGAATGAGAATCAGTAAACAGGCAGTAAATATAGACTAGGAATTAACTGGCCATTCTCTTGTTGGCAGACAGTGAACTAGCAGGATTCAGCAAGAATGAGTCTTCAGCCCCAGTTGTTTACAATTTGTATCAGTGAATTTGATGTGGGACCAACTGCAATATTTCCAAGTTTGATGATGACACAGAGCTTGGGTGTGCATGAGTCACGAGTAGGATCAAAAGAGGCTATGACAGGATTTAGACAAGCTGAGTCCTTGGTGCAATTGTATATGGCCTTGTTAAGATTGCATCTGGGCTGTTGTGCACAATTTTGGTCTTCTCACCCGAGGAAGGTCGCATTTGCTGTGCAGTGAGTACAACTAAGGTAAACCAGATTGGGTCCTGGAATGGAGCTCAGTGGTTAGCACTGCTGCCTCATAGTGCTAGGGATCTGAGATCACTTCCAGTCTCAGATGACTCTGTCTGTATGGAGTTTTGCAAGTTCTCCCCATGCCACATGGATTTCTCTGGGTGCTCCAGTTTCCTCTTACAGTTCAAAGATGTGCGGGTTAGATGAAATGATCATGCTAAATTGCCCTGTGGTGTCAAGTTTTATGCAGTATAATAGATTATCCATGGTAAATGTGGGGCTGGGAGAGAGGCAGGACATTTTTGGAGGGATGGTGCTGACTCAGTGGACTGAATATCCTCTTTCTGTATTGTAGGGATTCTATGAATTGTCCTTTTAGGAGAGTTGAGGAACAGGAATAGGCTACTTAGCCCAGGGCCTGCTCCACCACTCTATTGAATCATGGCTAATGATCTACTTCAACAATTCCTTCCCATGGTACCTCGATATCTGTGTCATTAGTCTCTTCAGTCTTCATAAAACAATTCCCACATCCCAGGGATTAGCCTGATCAATCTCTGTGGAATTCTGTCTAAGGATAGCAAAGATGATTCTCGATAGGAGTGAGAGAGTCAGGGTAGTTGTCACTGGGGACTTCAACTTTCCAAATATTGACTGGAAACACTATAGTTCGAGTACTATAGATGGGTCAGTTTTTGTCCAGTGTGTGCAGGAGGGCTTCCTCACACAGTATGTTGATAGGCCAACATGGGGCGAAGCCACATTAGATTTGGTACTGGGTAATGAGCCTGGCCAGGCGTTAGATTTGGAAGTAGGTGAGCACTTTGGTGACAGCAATCACAATTCTGTTATGTTTACTTTAGTGATGGAAAGGGATAGGTGTATACCACTGGGCAAGAGTTATAGCTGGGGGAAAAGGCAATTATGATGAGATTAGGCAAGATTTACAGAGCATAGGATGGGGAAGGAAACTGCAGGGGATGGGCACATTAGAAATGTGGAGCTTATTCAAGGAAAAGCTCCTGTGTGTCCTAGATAAGTATGTACCTGTCAGGCAGGGAGGAAGCTGCAGAGAGCGGGAGCCGTGGTTTACAAAGGAGGTGAAATCTCTGGTCAAGAGGTCGAAGGCTTATGTTAGGATGAGATGTGAACGCTCAGTTAGGGCACTTGAGGGCTACGAAGTAGCCGGGAAAGACCTAAAGAGAGAGCTCAGAAGAGCCAGGAGGAGACATGAGAAGTTGTTGGCGGATAGGATCAGGGTAAACCCTAAGGCTTTCTATAGGTATTTAAGGAATAAAAGAATGACGAAAGTAAGATTAGGGCCAATCAAGGGTAGTAGTGGAAAGTTGTGTGTGGAGTCAGATGAGATAGGGGAAGCGCTAAATGAATATTTTTCAACAGTATTCACTCTAGAAAACGACAATGTTGTCAAGGAGAATACTGAGATTCAGGCTACTAGACTAGGTGGGATTGAGGTTCACAAGGAAGAGGTATTAGAAATCCTTCAGAGGGTGAAGATAGATAAGTCCCCTGGGCCAGATAGGAATTATCCTCGGATCCTCTGGGAAGCCAGGGAGGAGATTGCCGAGCCTTTGACATTGATCATTAACTCGTCATTGTCTACAGAAATAGTGCCAGATGACTGGAGGATAGCAAATGTGGTTCCCCTGTTCTAGAAGGGGAGTAGAGACAACCCTGGTAATTACAGAAGTGAGCCTCACCTCAGTTGTTGGTAAAGTGTTGGAAAAGGTTATAAGGGATAGGATTTATAATCATCTAGAAAAGAATAAATTGATTAGGGATAGTCAGCACAGTTTTGTGAAGGCAAGGTCACGCCTCACAAACCTTATTGAGTTCTTTGAGAAGGTGACCAAACAGGTAGATGAGAGTAAACCAGTTGATGTGGTGTATATGGATTTCAGCAAGGTGTTCGATAAGGTTCCCCACAGTGGGCTATTGTACAGAATGCGGAGGAATGGGATTGTGGGAGATATAGCAGTTTGGATCAGAAATTGGCTTGCTGAAAGAAGACAGAGGGTGGTAGTTGATGGGAAATGTTCATCCTGGAGACCAGTTACTAGTGGTGTACCACAAGGGTCGGTGTTGGGTCCACTGCTGTTTGTCATTTTTATAAATGACCTGGATGAGGGCGTAGAAGGATGGGTTAGTAAATTTGCAGACGACACTAAGGTCGGTGGAGTTGTGGATAGTGACGAAGAATGCTGTAGGTTGCAGAGAGACATAGACAAGCTGCAGAGCTGGGCTGAGAGGTGGCAAATGGAGTTTAATGCAGACAAGTGTAAGGTGATGCACTTTGGTAGGAGTAACCGGAAGGCAAAGTACAGGGCTAATGGTAAGATTCTTAGTCGTGTAGATGAGCAGAGAAGTCTCGGTGTCCATGTACACAGATCCTTGAAAGTTGCCACCCAGGTTGACAGGGCTGTTAAGAAGGCATACAGTGTTTTAGCTTTTCTTAAGAGAGGGAAGGAGTTCCGAAGCCAAGAGGTTATGCTGCAGCTGTACAAAACTCTGGTGTGGCCGCACTTGGAGTATTGTGTACAGTTCTGGTCACTGCATTATAACGAGGATGTGGAAGCTTTAGAAAGGGTGCAGAGGAGACTTACTAGGATGTTGCCTGGTATGGAGGGAAGGTCTTACGAGGAAAGGCTGAGAGACTTGAGGCTGTTTTCATTAGAGAGAAGGTGGTTGAGAGGTGACTTAATTGAAACATATAAAATAATCAGAGGGTTAGATAGGGGGGATAGGGAGAGCCTTTTTCCTAGGATGGTGACGACGAGCACGAGGGGGCATAGCTTTAAATTGAGGGGTGAAAGATATAGGACAGATGTCAGAGGTAGTTTCATTACTCAGAGAGTAGTAAGGGAATGGAATGCTTTGCCTGCAACAGTAGTAGATTCGCCAACTTTAGGTACATTTAAGTCGTCATTGGATAAGCATATGGACATACATGGAATAGTGTAGGTTAGATGGGCTTGAGATTGGTATGACAGGTCAGCACAACATCGAGGGCCGAATGGCCTGTACTGTGCTGTACTGTTCTATGTAATTGTATTCTTCCTTAGAATGGGCTCAAGGATTCATTCCCACTGTATCCTACTATTTCAGAGCCTGCCAACAAGACAAATGACCAGTTAATTCCTAGTCTTTGTTTATTGCCTATTAACTGATTCTCATTCCATTTCAATATATTACCTCTATCCAATGTGGCCTAATTTTATATAATAATCTTCAGTGTAGGATCTTATTAAGTTTTCTGAAAATGCAAATATACCACAACCAAAACTCTAAAAAATACTCCAGGTGACGTGTCACTAAGGCTTGACACAACTGCAGGACATCTTTACACCAGTCCCCTTCCTAAATGCTTGCTGCTCTGAACAAGTATAAAGAGTAAAAGATTGGTGAAAACTAATGTAAGTCCCTTACAGTCTGAAATGACAGAATTTATAATGGGGAACAAAGAAATGGCTCACAAACTAAATTCATGCTTCCCTTTTATCTTCAGAAAGGAGGATACAAATAATAAACCAGAAATGATGGGCAACACAAGGATTAGTGAGAGGGAGGAACTGAAGCAAATCAGTTTTTTGTGTGAGAAATGGTGTTAGAGAAATTGACAGGATTGAAGGCTGAAAGATCTTTAGGGCCTGATAATGTACATCACAAAGCAATTAAGGAACTGGCCCTAGAAATAGTAAATGTATTGGTGGTTACCTTCCAAGATGCTTTAAACTCTTGAACAGTTCCTACAGATTAGAGGGTAGTTAATGTAACCCCACTATAACGTAACCCCTAAAACAGGGAATTACAGACCAACAAACCTGTTGTCAATAATGGGGAAGAGGCTAGAATCCATTATTAAGGATCTTATAGCAACGCACTTCAAAAACAGTGGCAGTATCAGACAGTCAGCATGGATTTACAAAAGGGAAATCATGTTTGACAAATCTACTGGAATTCTTTGAGGCCGTAACTAGTAGAGCTGATTGTAGGAGCTAAAGGATGTGGCTTATTTGGATTTTCATAAGGCTTTCAACAAAGTCCCACATGAGATAATTATGTAAAATTAAACTGTGTGGGTTGAGGCTAGTGCATTGAGATGGACAGAAAATTGGTTTGTAGACAGGATACCAAGAGTAGGAATAAATGGGTCTTCTTCCAAATTGCAGGCAGTGATTTTTGGGGTATCACAGTGATAAATACTAGGACCTCAGTTATTCACAAAATATTTTAATGATTTAGATGAGGGAACGAAATGCAATGTCTTGAAATTTGCAGCTAACATAAGGCTGAGTGGAAGGATGAGTTGTGAGGAGGATGCAGAGAAGTTGCAGTGTGATTTGGACAGGCTGAGTGAGTGGACAAATACATGACAGATACAGTATGATGTGGAGAAATATGAGGTTATCCACTTTGGTAGCAAACATAGAAAAGGAGAATGTGAGTTTGCTCGCTGAGCTGGAAGGTTAGTTTTCAGACGTTTCGTCACCATTCTAGGTTACATCATCAGTGAGCCTCCAATGAAGTGCTGGTGTTATGTCCCGCTTTCTATTTATCTGTTTAGGTTTCCTTGGGTTGGTGATGAGAAAAAGAACAGGAAAAGACATCACCAACACAGGAAATGACATCACCAACCCAAGGAAATCTAAACAGATAAATAGAAAGCGGGACATAACACCAGCGCTTTGTCGGAGGCTCACTGATGATGTTACCTAGAATGGTGATGAAACGTCTGAAAACTAACCTTCCAGCTCAGTGAGCAAACTCACATCCAGAAACTCAACCTCAGCTACAAATCTTCTCAAAACTCAATAGGAAAGCAGATTAATATTCAAAAGGCTGAAATTGAGAAAGGGAAACATTCAACAAGACCTGGGTGTCCTCATGAACCAGTTGCTGAAAGTAAGCAAAAACATTGCTGAAAAAGCTTGGCAGGTCTCGTAGCATCTGTGCAGAGAAATCAGAGTCAGCATTTCAGGTCTAGTGGCCCTTCTTCACAACTGATGGTAGCATGAAAAAGGTTGATATTTATGCATAAGAGGGGGTGTGGAGATAGACCCAAAGAGAGAAAAAAACAGTTGAACAAAGGATTGATTAAAGGTCAACTGGAGAGAATAAATATCTGCTAATGGAAATATTAGAAGCTGGCGGTGCATTTTTGAACTCACTTCGTGGAAAACATCTGACTCTTTTATGACCAGGTTTACTTCCTGTTCTGTTTGAACAGCATTTTGCAGGCTTTGAGTTTGTTTGGATGTTTCATTTGAGGAAAGCCTCCTAAGGGGTAGGCTATTCACTTGGTGCCTCCTGTTTCTGAAGCACATTTGTGGTAAATTCATTGTGAAACGTGATTGTCATCTTGAATCGCAACTGGAAAACTTCTCAATACTGTTGTCCCTGAGCAAGCTGCATCTGACAAGGTTGCAGAGACAAGTCCCAAATTTCGGTGACACCTGCCTCCACATGCCAGAACAACAGACCAACAGCTGTCTGAATATCCCAAACATTATCCTTTTTGTCTAAGTCTTGTTGGCCGGAAAAATATTTTTCATCAAAGTGAATTGCTGCAGACAGAAATCAATTTTTTCCCCTTTACACTGTGTGTGGTTTGGAGTATTTAGAGGGGTAAACCTTTATATTTTCATATTAGAAACTTGGCTGGTGGATTTTCATTTATTTTGAGCCTAACATAGAGAATGTGTATGATTGGCCATATAATGAACCATACAGAAGATTTAGTTTCACTCGTAAACTATGAGAAACTCAATACATTCTACTCATTTCAGTCATAACAGAAAAATGAGGACTGTGGTAGGATATCCAATGCAGATAAGGTATAAATAATTAAGGGAAGATAAAATGACAAACATCAGTTTTCTGAGCATTACTAAATGAATATTGCTTTGGCAGTCGTGAAGGCTGTTCCGTAGACGAAAATTAACCCCTAAGTGAAATTACAAAAAATAATCGGACAAAAGATGGCAGACTGCTTGAAATTAGAACAAAAAGCAAGGGCTAGGAAAACAAAGATAATTGTGCTAGCAACACACTTTAAGTTTGTAGACAGGCAAAGCAAATTAAATGGAAATTCAGGTACGTTAGCTAAAATTCAACTGCTGATGATGCATTTTGAATTGGAAAAAGAAATGATACTTGAACTTCAGAGAAAGGAATGGAAATGGAAAGGGAAACAGCACTTCATGTGAAGGAAAACAGAAGGAAAGGAAACAGAATGAGAAAGAGGATACCAATTTAAAATGTTGACATGAAAGAGGAGGCTGCTGACTCCAAGGAACCTTCTGAAGAGGAAAGAGCTAAACCCAAACTATGATCAAACCAGATGTTTAAATTTGTGAATGTTCTGCCAAGATATGATGAATGGAATGCTGAGACATTTTTCACTTCTTTTGAAAAGGTAGCTAATCAAATGACGGGGTCAAAAGAAACTAGACATGGCAGGTTGACGAAAAAGGCTCGTGAGGTTTAAGCCTTGCTTTCCTTCTTTAATTCATTCATGGCTTTTGCGTATTGTTGGCTGGGCCAGCATTTACCATCCATGTCTAATTGCCCCTGAAAAAGTAGTTGTAATTTTGCCACAAGGTATGATTGTACGTTTACAATGGTGGTAGGCAGTTCCAGGATTTTGACCCAGTGACACTGAAGGAATGGCAATATAATTCCAAGTCAGGTGAGTGGCTTGGAGGAGAGCTTGCAGGTGATGTTGTTTCCTTGTCCCTCTAGGTCGCAGTGCTCTTGGTTTTGAAAGTTCCTTAGAGAATTTCTGTTGTGCATCTTGTAAATAGCACACATTGCTGCTACTGAGTGTGGGTAGTGGCTGTGATGCCAAACAGCTGCTTAATCCTGGATGGTGTTAAGGTTCTTGAGTGTTACTGGAGCTACACTCATCCAGGTTAGTGGGGAGTATTCCATCACACTCTTGACTTGTGCTTTGTAGATGGCGGATGGGTTTTGGGGAGTCTCTTCTGTGCTCTTATATGTACATATATGTATATAGCTATGCCAGTTTAGTTTATACAGTCATAGAGTCATACAGTACAGAAACAGACCCTTTGGTCCAACTTGTCCATATCACGAGGTTTTGTAAACTGAACTAGGCCCATTTACCTGCATCTGGCCCATATCCCTCTACACATTTCATATCCATGTATCTGTCCAAATGTCGTTTAGACATTGGAATTGTATCCACTTCTAACCACTTCTTCTGGCAGCCTGTTCTGTACACACACCACCCTCTGTGCGAAAAACTTGCCCTCAGGTCCCTTTTGAATCTTTCCCCTCTCACCTTAAATCTATGCCCTTTAGTTTTGTTTTACTGTGGGGAAAAGGCCTTGGCTATTCAACTTATCTATGCCCTCTTGATTTTATAAACCTCCATAATGTCACCCCTCATTTTCCTACACTGCAGGGAAAATAGTCCAAGCCTCTCCTTATGATTCAACCTGTAACATCCTTATAAATCCTTTTTGCACCCTTTCCAATTAATAATATCCTTCCTGCAGCCAAGTGACCAGATTTGTGTGGAGTACTTCAAATGTGGCCTTACCGACTGTCTTGTACAGCTGTAACATGACACTCCAACTCCTGTACTCAAATGCTCTGACCAATGAAGGCAAATAAAAAAGCCAAATGTCTTCTTCAACACCATCTACCTGGGACGCCACTTTCAAGGAACTATGTACCTGTACTCCTGGACCCTTTGTTTCTGGTCAATGGTAACCCCCAAGTTGTTGATGGTGGGCATATCCATTGTTGTAATGCCATGAATATCAAGGGGTGATGGTTAGATTGTCTCTTATTGGAGATGGTCACTACTTGGCATTTTTGAAGCACAAATACTAGCCACTGGTCCAGACCTTGCAGTATCTGGATACATACTGATTCAGTATCTGTGGGAACATAAAAGTTGCTAAACATGGTGCAATAATTGGTAATTACGGTGGAGAGAAGGTCATTGATGAAACGACTAAAGATAGTTGAGCCCAGGACACTTCAACCCTAAGAAGCACCTACAGAGATGTCCTGGAGCTTAGATGACTGACATTCAACAACTACAACCATCTTTCTTTGTACTAGGTAATGACTCCAGCCAGCAGAAAGTTTTCCCCTGATTCCCATTGACTCCGGTTATGCTCGGACTCCTTGATGCCTCACTCAGTCAAATGCAGACTTGATGTCAAGGGCTGTCACTTCCACCTCGCCTCTGGAATTGCATTTTTTTTTAATCCATGTTGGAACCACGGCCGTAATGAGGTCAGGAGCTGGCAGTTCACAAACTGGATGTCACTGAGCAGGTTATTGCTGAGCAAGTGATGTTTGATAGCGCTATTAATGACACCTTCCATCACTTTACTGATGATTGAGAGTAGACTGATGGAGCAGTAATTATTCAGATTAGATTTGTCCGGCATTTTGTTGGCAATGACCAGTAAGATTCCTGTGTTGCAGATGTAATGGAACAACTTGGCTAAGGGTGAGGCACATTCTGGAACACATCTCCAGTAATATTGCCAGAATATTGTCACAGCCAGTAGCATTTGCAGTATCTAGTCCCCTCAAACATTTCTTAATATCACGTGGAATGAACTGAATTGGCCAAAGACCTGTGATGCTGAGGACCACTGGAGAAGGCTGAGATGAATTATCCATTCAGCAGTTCTGGCTGAAACTTGTTGCAAATCCCTCAGCCTTATCCTTTGCACTGAAGTGCTGGGCTCTCCCATCATTGAGAATGGGGATATTTGTGGAGGCTCCTCTACTACCATGCACCTCTGGATGTGCCAGGACTGTTCTGATCTATCAGCTGTCAGGAGTCACACAAAGCCAGGTTAAAGTCCTACAGGTTACTTCACCCGACAAAAGGGCTGTGATCCAAAAGCTTGTGATTTCAAATAAACCTGTTGGGCTATAACCTGATGTCATGTGACTTCTGGCTTTGTCCACTTCAGTCCAACTCCAGCACCTCCACATCATGACTATCAGCTCTGGGAGGGCGTAATTCTAAAACAAAATGTTCCTGAAAATAGGCTGGTACTACAAAAAATGCAAATACCCTTCTTGGCATTTGCACTAAAAGGACATTCCTGCAACCAGCATACAGAGATACGATACTATTCCTAAATATCCTACTTGACAGTTGAATTACACAAGTTTCAGTTATTTCGTTTTAGCTGAACAAAACAAAAAAATTCCAAAAAGAACTGATGCTAAGCTATTGGGAGAGTTTGGAGTGATTTACCAGTGTAAACGTTTTGGACAAGAGCTTTAAAGTCAACAAAGGGGTTAGAGGCATCAGGTCTGATAGCAACATTCCTTCAGTGGCACAAACCTCAGAGGATGGCATTTGGTTGTAATAAAATGGGGTCTGGAGCCAGGATAATAATATCTAGAAGCTGTCACTATCTAACATATAGTAGGAGGGTGATATTTCAAAGTAAATGAGCATTTGGACAGTCTTACGTGTGCAGGGATATCTTCATTATTAAAAGGATATCTGAAGGCACCTGGATGATGCAAAGCTGGCTATTTGATGGTATCAGTGAGTATATGATGAAGTAAAGGCAAGTATCTGATGGAAAAGAATTCACAGGCATTATCTGATAGTGAGGTGGGATATGAGGAATTGAGGGTACCTTTCGGATGCCCAACACCTCAGGGGATCAACTCTGATATGGACAGTATTCTAGCAAAGGACAAAGGGCAACACCTCAAAGACATTTTGAATCTCCCTTTGAAGCACAACACTATTGACTTTCACAACTGGGAGGATTTTGCCATCAATCATTCAAAATAGCTACAATGCATCCATCAAGACGCAATACACTCTGCGTCCAATAGCTGAATGATGAGGCAGAATGCTGACAAAGGAGGTAAGAAGAAGCAAACCCTACAATCTGAATGTCATTAGCTCATGGGATGGCTGATTTGTGAGCTCACAGGCCTGCAGGTGAAGAATCACACTGTTCAGTCATATAATGAGCCACGGCAGAAACTCACGACTGAGAAGACAACATCCTTGAATCAAGGAACAGCAAACAACGATGGTCTGATGATATTTTCCAACATATTGCTTGGTATGAGGATGGATATCCAATAGTTTGAGTGAGGACCTAATCTGATATGAATGTAGGTATCTGACAAGAGTAGGCAACTGATGATATAACACTCTGCACCATGTCTGGATTGTTTGATTTGGGAATCTGATACTAAGAGGTTCTCAACTTGTGATTCGTACATGCATGTCAAATTGTACGAGGGTGGCTACCTGATAGTAAGAGGAATGACTCTAAGGAGGGGGACATATAGTTGATGGGTTAGGGTGGTTGTCTGGTTACGAGGTGGACATTTTTATTAGATTCCCTACAGCGTGGAAACAGGCCCTTCGGCCCAACAAGTCCACACCGCCCGTTTGCTGCATCCCACCCAGACCCATGCCCCTATAACCCACACACCCCTGAACACTATGGGCAATTTAGCATGGCCAATCCACCTAGCCTGCACATCTTTGGACCGTGGCAAGAAACCGGAGGAAACCCACGCAGACACAGGGAGAATGGGCAAACTCCACACAGACAGTCACCCGAGGCTGGAATTGAACCCGGGTCCCTCGCGCTGTGAGGCTGCAGTGCTAACCACTGAGCCACTGTGCCACCCAAATATCTCAGGTAGACAGGAATTTTGACCATACTAGAGCTGGCACCTGGATGGAATTACAGCTAGTGTCCTAAGTTTTTAAGAACTGGTACTGGTAGTACTGGAAGAAGTAGATTGATGATACTGGAGCAGTAGCTGAATGGTATTACAGCAAATATCTTGACAGTATTAGAATGGATATCTGGATGGTGATACGGTGGGTGCCAGGACAATATTACAGTGGGTATTTTGATGACAACAGAGCAAGTATTTTCACAGTATTATAGCAGCTATTTGGTACTATTAGAACAAGAGTCTTGTCAGAATGAGACCAGGTATTGGGATGGTACTAAAACAAGTATTTTGACTGTATTAGGGTGGGTATCTGGATGGTAATAAAGTGGGTATTTTGACAGTATGAGATCAAGGAAGTAACTTGACTGCATTGGGGCAGGTATCTGATTGGTACCACAGAGTATCTACTTGGATGGTATTCAAGTTAGTATCTTGAAGTATTAGAGCTGGTGTCTGCTTGGTAATAGAGCATAATGGTACTGGAGTGGATATCTGGATGATATTAGTGTGCGTATCTTAACAGTATGTAGTGGTGAGAGTAAAACAGAAAACTGCAGGCCAGTGAGTCTGTGTAGGAAAACTATTGGAAATAATTCTGCCAGACAAAATAATCTCCATTTGGAGAGACAAGAATAATCAAAGGTCGCCAGCATGGCTTTGTAAGGGGGAGACCATGTCTAACAAATTTGATTGAAATTTTTGAAGAGGTAATTAGATGTATCAATGAGGCTAGTGCAGGTGACGTAATCTACACAGACTTCTGTCAGTGTTTCAACAAGGCCTTGCTTGGCAGACTGGTTAAGAAGCTAAGAGACCTTGGGAGTCACGGCAATTTGGCAAACTGGATCAAAAATTGGCTTAGTGCCAGGAAGCAAAGAGTGATGGTCAATGGGAGTTTCTGTGACTGGAAAACTGAGTCCAGTAGCATTCCACAGGGGTTCAGTGTTGGGTTACTGGCTATATGTAGTGTATATTAATGATCTAGATATTAATGTAGGAGGTATGATTGCAGAGGCACGAAAGCTGGTGGTATGTTAACACGGAAAACCTTCAAGTACAGGACGGTAATGATGAACTGAGGGGTGAGAAATGGACATTAATCCTGAATATTGTGAGGTAATCAATGTTGGGAGGATTAGCAAGGAATCTGAATGGTAAGACCCTGGAAAGTACTGAGAATCGGGAGGACCTTAGTATGCATGTCCATATATCCTTGAAGGCAACGGTACACGTAGATAGGTGGTTAAAAAGGTTTATGGGAAATTTGCCTTTGATAAACAAGGAACAGAATACAAGAGCAAAGTACGATGGAGCTGTGTATAATGTTAGTTAGGCCAACCTGAAGAATTGTGTGCAGTTCTGTTTACCACACTAGAGGAAGGATGTGACTGCACTAGAGACAATGCGGAAGAGATTTACCAGGGTGATGCCTGGTCTTGAGAAATTAAGCTCAGAAGAAAGACTAGATAGACTGGGGTTGCTTTGCTGAGATCAGGAAAGGCTGAGGGGAGAAGGGACCCGATCGTACAAAGTTCTGAAGGGCATAGAAAGGGTAGATAGGCAGAGGCTTTTCCCCTTAGCAAAGGAGGGAAAAACCAGTAGGCACGGTTGTAATGCAAGAACCAAGATTTACGGGAGATTTGTGAATAAAATTCTCACAGAGAATTGTATGTATCTGGAACTGACTGCCTAAAAGGGTGATAGAGAGGCATTTAAGAGCTACTTAGATGAACACTTGAAGTAGAATAGCATTATAGTACACTTCTTGACAATATTAGAGCAAATATCTTGACTGTAATAGTGCAGCTACATGGATCATACCCAAGTGAGCTTCTTGACAATATGAAAGTGGGTATCTAGATGATATTGGCCCGAGAATATTTTGACGATATTATAGCAGCTATCTGGATGGTAATAGAAAGAGCATTTTGATGGTATTTGGATGGTGTTAGAGTGAACACCTCGATAGTATTAGAGGAAATGTCTGGATGGTACTGGAGTGCATATCTTGACAATATTAGAGTGTATACATGAATGATATTCATGAGAATATCTTGTCAGTATTATGGCACTCATCTGGAGTGTATGAGAGTGGTCATCTAATATCATTAGAACAAGCATTTGGTTTCATCTGTATGATTTATAGGTTGATTTTTGATGTTATATTGTTGGGTCATTGATAATATCACAAAATATTTAAGGTGGGTATCTGTTGGTACCCAATGGCAACTGAGAGTGAGACAGTAGGTGTCTGATGAGAACATTTACATCTTAAGAACATAACTAGGAGGAGTGGGGCATTTGTCCCCTCGTGCCTGCTCCACCATTTAACACAACCAGGACTATTTTGAGGCTTCAACTACACCTTCCTGCATTATCCATTCATCTTTTGAATCCAGTAAATCTATTTATCTCTGAACAATTGAATGTAAGCAGCTCCCTGGAGCAGAAAACTCCAAAGGCCCTCCAAGACCCTCCGAGCAAAAATATTTCTCCTGACATAGTCCCAAATGGCCAACTCCTTATCCTAAAGTCATGACGATGAGTACTTGATTTCTCACTGAGGGCAGACATGCTCCCATTGCGTACCCTGTCAAAGGGTAAAGGGTTGTCTGATTGGGGTGAGGGGAAAGCTGATGGGATGAGGACAATCTAATTGTATATCCGATATAATGAAGGGGATACCCAATGGGTGAGAGGGTATCCGACAGGCTTAACAGGGTAAGTGATTAAACGAGGTTGTATACGATGACAAGAGGAGTTATCTGAGAGGATGAGGAGGAAATCTGACTGGGTGGTGGGATATCTGAAGGCGAATGGGTAACAGATATGTGAGCGGTTATGAGTAGATGAGAGGGTATCTAATGGGGCAATGGAATGGTTAATGGGGGCAAGGTGGGTACAGAATGTTGTGGAGGATGTCTGATAATGAGGTTGAAGGGATATTTGATGGGATGAGGATACCTGATGGGATGAGGAGGTAGTTGATTAGTGATGAGATGGTACAAAAACAAAGTTGCTGGAAAAGCTCAGCAGGTCTGGCAGCGTCTGTGGAGGAGAAAACAGAGTTAACGTTTCGGGTCCAATGACCCTTCCACAGAACTAGTGACGATATAGTATTTGAGATGAAGAGTAGATATTTGAGAGGATGGGAGATATACTTGGGCAGTGGTGAGTTGAGGGGTATTTGATGAAGGATAATGTGAACCAATAAGGTAGCGTTTGATGGGATGAGTGGGTACCTGAATAGATGAGACGGTATTTCAGGAAATGGAGTGAGGTGTGTATTTGATAATACAGGAGTGAAGATAAGGAGGGGACTATTTCATGACATGGGGTATTTGATGGGATGAAGATGATGGGGGCATCCGATGGAATGAGAGAGTTTGATAATTTGAAGGCATCTGAATTTGAGGAGGATTTAATGGCACAGGAATATTTGGTGTGAGGATACCTGGTTTTTAGGAGTTATTTGATGTCTTAGGGCTAGCTGATGATGAGTTACTTGAATGAAAAAGGGCATCTGAGGGAATGTGGTGAATTTAATGGTATGAGGTAAAAAAATGAAAGAACTGCAGATGCTGTAAATCAGAAACAGAAACAAAGTTGCTGGAAAAGCTCAGCAGGTCTGGCATCTCTGTGAAGGAAAGAAGAGTTCATGTTTCAGGTCCAGTGACCCTTCTTCAGAACAGACCTGAGGATCTATGGTCTATGGGATAAGCAGCTCTGTGATGGATTGAGTGAGGGAATAGCTGACACAATAGAGGTATTTGATTACTTGGGAGTTATTTGATAATTTGGAGGAATTTGATAGTTATTAAGGAATCTGACAGGCGGGATCTGCACTGCCTTGCAAGATGTAGCTAATATTGGAGGAGGGGCTCCTCTCTGATCTGCAGAATAAGGTGGTATTTGATGATGGGGGTATTTAATGATAAACAGGCTATTTGATGAGGGACTCTGCACTAACCTGCAGGCTGAGGGGGTTGTTTGTTGGTGCATGAGGTATTTAATGGTGAAAGGGATATTTGATGTCTGAACTGCAGGATAGGAGAGGTATTTGGTGAAGGGATTATTTTATGAGCTGGTATTTCATGGCAATGGAAATGTTTGATGGTACGGGGTGTATTTGTTGATGAAGGTTGTATTTGACAGCAACTGAGGTATTTGATGAAGGGGGTATTTGATGAAGGGAAGTTGATGAAGGGGTATTTGTTGATGATGAAGGGGGTACTTGATGACAGGTCCGATCTGACCCGCAGAATGAGCTGGTGTTTGATGAGAGGAATTATTTGATGGCGAAGGGGTATTTGTTGAGGGGGTATTTGTTGATGAGGGGGTATTTGATGAGGGAGTATTTGTTGATGAGGGGGTATTTGAAGGTGACGGATATTTATTGATGAAGGAGTATTTGTTGATGAGGGGGTATTTGATGGTATGGGGATTATTTGATGATGAGGGTTATTTGGTGGTGAGGGGGTATTTGAGGGTGAAGGGAGTATCTGATGGTGAGGGTGGTATTTGGTGGTAAAGGGGTGTTTTTGATGATGGGGTATTAGATGGAGGGGGTGGTATTTGATGATGTGGGGTTGGTATTTGATGAAGGTATGTGATGGTGAGTGGATGTATATGATGGAGAGGGTATTTGATTTTGGCGATATTTGATGGTGAAGGGGGTATTTGATGGTGAAGGGGGTATTTGATGGTGAAGGGGGTATTTGATGATTGGGGTAGTTGATGGTGAATGGGTATTTGATGGGGGTATTTGATATTGGGGTGGTATTTGATGGTGAAGGGGGTATTTGATGATGGGGGGTTATTTGACGGTGAAGAATGTATTTGATGATGGGAGTATTTGATGGTGAAGGGGGTATTAGATGGTGGGGGTATTTGATTGTGAAGGGGTATTTGAAGGTGGGGTAGTATTTGCTGATGGGGTGGTATTTGATAGTGGGGTAATATTTGATGATAGGAGTATTTGATGATGGGGGTAGTATTTGATGACAGGAGGGTGATATTTGATGATGGGGGTATTTGATGATGGGGGTATTTGATGATGGGGGTATTTGATGATGGGGGTGGTATTTGATGATGGGGTGGTATTTGATAGGGGTGGTATTTGATGGGGGGCGGTATTTGATGGGGGGCGGTATTTGATGGGGGTAGTATTTGATGATGGGAGGGTGATATTTGATGATGGGTTATTTGATGATGGGGGTATTTGATGATGGGGGTAGTATTTGATGATGGGGCGGCGGTAGTTGATGGGGGGGTAGTATTTGATGATGGGGGTATTTGATGACGGGTCGGGTGGTATTTGATGATGGGGGTGGTATTTGATGACGGGGGTATTTGATGACGGGGTGGTATTTGACGACGGGGTGGTATTTGACGACGGGGTATTTGATGATGATGGGGTGGTATTTGATGACGATGGGGTGGTATTTGATGACGATGGGGGGTATTTGATGACAGGGGTGGTATTTGACGACGATGGGGGGGTATTTGATGACGATGGGAGTATTTGATGACGGAGGGTGGTATTTGACGACGGGGGTATTTGATGACGATGGGGGGTATTTGATGACGGGGGTATTTGATGACGATGGGGGTATTTGATGACGGAGGGTGGTATTTGACGACGGGGGTATTTGATGACGATGGGGGGTATTTGATGACGATGGGGCTATTTGATGACGAGGGGGGTGGTATTTGATGACGAGGGGGGTATTTGATGACGGGGTGGTATTTGACGACGACGGGGGTATTTGATGACGATGGGGGTATTTGATGACGATGGGGTGGTATTTGATGACGGGGTATTTGACGACAGGGGTGGTATTTGACGACAGGGGTGGGATTTGACGACGATGGGGGTATTTGATGACGATGGGGGTATTTGATGACGATGGGGTGGTATTTGATGACGGGGTATTTGACGACAGGGGTGGTATTTGACGACAGGGGTGGTATTTGACGACGATGGGGGTGGTATTTGATGACGGGGGTATTTGATGACGATGGGGGTGGTATTTGATGACGGGGTATTTGATGACGGGATGGTATTTGACGACAGGGGTGGTATTTGACGACGATGGGGGTGGTATTTGATGACGGGGGTATTTGATGACGATGGGGGTGGTATTTGATGACGGGGTATTTGATGACGGGATGGTATTTGACAGCGGGGGTATTTAATGACTATGGAGGTATTTGATGATGATGGGGTGGTATTTGATGACGGGGTGGTATTTGACGATGGGGGTATTTGATGACGATGGGGGTGGTATTTGATGACGGGGTATTTGATGACGATGGGGGGTATTTGATGACGGGATGGTATTTGACAACGGGGGTATTTAATGACTATGGAGGTATTTGATGATGATGGGGTGGTATTTGATGACGGGGGTGGTATTTGACGACGATGGGGGTATTTGATGACGATGGGGTGGTATTTGATGACGGGGTATTTGACGACAGGGGTGGTATTTGACAACAGGGGTGGTATTTGACGATGGGGGTGGTATTTGATGACGGGGGTATTTGATGACGATGGGGGTGGTATTTGATGACGGGGTATTTGATGACGGGATGGTATTTGACAGCGGGGGTATTTAATGACTATGGAGGTATTTGATGATGATGGGATGGTATTTGATGACGGGGTGGTATTTGACGATGGGGGTATTTGATGACGATGGGGGTGGTATTTGATGATGATGGGGGGTATTTGACAACAGGAGTGGTATTTGACGACAGAGGTGGTATTTGACGACAGGGGTATTTGATGACGATGGGAGTGGTATTTGATGACGGGGTATTTGATGACGATGGGGGTATTTGATGACGATGGGGGTGGTATTTGATGACGATGGGGGGTATTTGACGACAGCCCCGCTCTGACCTGCAGGATGAGCTGGATGTGTTGCGGCTCCAGCAGGTTCCCAGCTCCGGGTGCGGGTCCCCGGCCGCCGTTGCCGCGGCGGGTGATGAGGAGCCGGCCGTAAGGCCCCGGGCTCTGGAGGTGCGAGTAAAGCCGCTGCTTGCTCTGGTTGACGGGGAAGAGGCTGTTGACGAGGCTCCGCTCGATCTTGGCCAGGCTGTGTCTCGGCGCGAACAGGTACTCCATGTCGTCCTGGAGCCGGTAACGGCTGAAGCTGGCCCCCAGCAGGATGGAGAGTAACACCGGGGCGGAGGCGAACAACACCGGGTGGTTCCCGATCAGCAAGCCCAGGCGGTAGAAACCGCTCCGGAGGCCCCGGTGGAGCAGCTGCCGGAGCATGGTGCCCGGGCCTCGGCCCCGGCCTCGCCCGCTCTCTCCAGAGTCACCGCAAGGCCCGGGCCTCAGAGCCCGGAGCCCGGCCGCTCCGAGCCGCCCGCCTTCGCCGTCACCGCCATCCCCACCGCCCTCCTGCGCTCAGGCCCCGCTCCCGGGAAGGCGGCGCTGTCGGCGATGGGAGGGAGGGAGGCGGGACAGGTCGGTCCTCCCCACCCCACACCGACCCTGGAAGGGGGAGGGGGTGATGGAGAAGGAGGAGCGGCTGGGGGATGGGGAAGTGGGGATGTTGGAGGGATCGGGATTGGTACTTTGGAGGGAGGGGATGGGGATGTTGGAGGGATGGGGACGGGGATGTTGGAGGGATGGGGATGGGACTGTTGGTGGGTTGTTGCAGGAACGGGAATAGTGATGTTGGAGGGATGTTGATGGTGATGTTGGAGGGATGAGGATGGGGATGTTGGAGGGATGGGGAAAGGGATGGATGTGGATGTTGGAGGGATGGAGATTGGTACTTTGGAAGGATTGGGATGGGGACGTTGGTGGGATCAGGATGGGGATGTTGGAGGGATGTGGATCGGGATGTTGGAGGATTAGGGATGAGGATGGGGTATTCGAAGGATGGGGAAGGGGATAGGGATGTAGGCGGGAAGGATGGGGATGATGGAGGGATGTGGATGTAGGAGGGTTGGGGATGGGGTTGTTGCCGGGATAGGAATGGGGATGTTGATTGGATGGGGTTAGGGATGTTGGAGGGCTGAGATGGGGATGTTGGAGGGATGAGGATGTTAGAGGCATAGGAATTTTGGAGGAGTGGGGATGTTGGAGGTTTGGGATGGGGATGTTCGAGGGATGGGGATAGGGATGTTGGTGGGAGGGGATCGGGATGTTGGAGGGAGGGGATGTGGATGGGGATTTTGGAGGGATGGGAATGGGTATGTTGCTGGGATGGAGATGGTAATGTTGGAGGGATGCAGACGGGGATGTTGCAGGAACGTGGTTGCGGATGTTGAGGGATGTCAGTGGGGGTGTTGGAGAGAGGATTTGGGGATGCGGATGTTGGAGGGAGGGAATCGGGATGTGGATGTTGGAGGGATCTGGATGTTGGGGGGATGGGGATGTTGGGGGGATGGGGATGTTGGAGGGATGGGGATGTTGGAGGAAACGGATGGAGTTGTTGCAGGATGGGGATGGGGCTGTTCGGGGGAGGGGATGGGGATGTTGGAGGGAGGGGATTGGGATGGGGATGTTGGAGGGATGGGGATGGAGATGTTGTTGGTATGGGGACGGGGATGTTGGAGGAATGCAGAAGGGTAGGTTGGAGGGATCGGGATGATGGAGGGGGGTTATGGGGACATTGGAGGGTTGGATATGTTGGAGGAAGTGGCTGGGAATTTCGGTGGGAAGGGTTGGGGATATTGGAGGAATGGGGATGTTGGAGGGATGGGGATGGGCATGTTGGAGGAAGGGGATGGGGACATTGGAGTATTCGGGTTGGGGATGTTGGATGGGTGGGGATGGGGATGTTGGCGGGATGAGATGGGATGTTGGAGGGATGGGATGTGGATGTTGGAGGGAAGGGATGGGGATGTTGGAGGAATAGGGATGGAGATGTTGGAGCTACGGGAAGGGAATGGGGTTGTTGGAGGGAGGGGATGCTGATTTTGGTGGGAGGAGGTGGGGATGTTGGAGGGATGAGATGGGGATGTTGGCAGGATGAGATGGGATGTTGGAGGGATGGGATGAGGATGTTGGAGGGAAGGGATGGGGATGTTGGAAGGATGAGGATGTTGGAGGCATAGGAACTTTGGAGGGATGGGGATGGGGAAGTTGGAGGGATGGGGATGTTGGTGGGATGGGGATGAGGATGTTGTTGGGATGGGGATAGGGATGTAGGTGGGATGGGGATGTTGGAAGGATGGGGATGTTGGAGGGATGGGGAAGGGGATATTGGAGGGAAGCAGAAGGAGATGTTGGAGGGATAGGGATCGGGATGATGGAGGGAGGTTATGGGGACATTGGAGGGTTGGATATGTTGGAGGGAGTGGCTGGGAATTTCAGTGGGAATGGTTGGGGATATTGGAGGGATGGGAATGGTGATGTTGGAGGGATGGGAATGGGCATGTTGGAGGAAGGGGATGGGGATGTTGGAGGAAGGGGATGGGGACATTGGAGGGAGGGGATGGGGATGTTGGAGTATTCGGGTTGGGGATGTTGGATGGGTGGGGATGGGGTTGTTGGAGGGATGGGGATTGGAGTGATGGAGGGAGATTATGGGGGTGTTAGGGTTGGATATGTTGGAGGGAGTGGCTGGGAATATTGGAGGGAAGCGATGGGAAAATTGGAGGGATGAGAATGGGGATATTGGAGGGAGGGGATGGGGATGTTGGCGGGTTGGGGAGGTTGGCGGAATGGGGATGTTGGAAGGATGAGGATGTTGGAGGCATAGGAATTTTGGAGGGATGGGGAAGTTGGAGGGAGGGGGATGGGGAAGTTGGAGAGATGGGGATGGGGATGTTGGAGGGATGGGGATATTGGAGGGATGCAGAAGGGGATGTTGGAGGGATAGGGATCGGAATGATGGAGGGAGGTTATGGGGACATTGGAGGGTTGCATATGTTGGAGGGAGTGGCTGGGAATTTTGGTGGGAAGCGAAGTGAATATTGGAGGGATGGGAATGGGCATGTTGGAGGAAGTGGATGGGCATGTTGGAGGAAGGAGATGGGGATGGGGATGTTGGAGGAAGGGGATGCGTGTGTTGGAGTGTTCGGTTTGGGGATTTTGGATGGGTGGGGATGGGGCTGTTGGGTGGATGGTGAAGAGAATGTTGGAGGGATGGGGGTCGGAATGATGGAGGGAGGTTATGGGGATGTTGGAGGGATGGGGTTGTTGGATGGATGGAGATGGGGATGTTGGACGGAAGAGTTGGGGATTGGGTAGTTGGAGGGAGGGGATGGGGTTGTGGGTGTTGGAGGGAGGGGATGAGGATTTTGGAGGGAGAGTTTGAGGATGTTGGATGGAGGCTTTGGGGATATTGGAGGGAAGGGGTTGTGATGGGTGAGGGAGTGGTAGGAATGATGGAGGATGGAGGTGGGAATGTTTGATGGAGGGTTGAGGATGTTGTAGTGAGGAGTAGATATGTTGGAGGATGGAAGTGGTGATGATTGAAGGAGGATTTTGGAAGTAGGTTGTAGGAATGAGGATGATGGAGGAACAGGGTGGGTTGATAGAGGGAGTGGGTGGGATTGATGGAGGGAGGTGGTAGGGATGTGGAGGGAGAATGTAGAGATGTTGGAGGGAGGGGTAGGATTGACGGAGGGTGGAGGTGGGAATGTAGGGGGGAGGGGTAAGGATGTTGGAGGGAGAGGTAATAATGTTGGAGGAAGGAGGTGGGGATGATTGAAGGAGGGAGTGGGGACTTTGGAGGGATGGGGTGAGGATGATTTAATGAGGGTTGGGGATGATGGAGGTAGGGGTAGGGATGTTGGAGGGAAAAGGTGGGAATGTCGGAAGGAAGATGTGGGGATGTTGGAGGGGGGGACTAGAGTAATAGCAACCATATAGGGAGTTAGGTAAGAAGTTAAAAAAGCAGGACCTGAAGGGTTCTGATTTGTGGATTACTCCAAGTGCCACGTGCCAGTGAGGATAGAAATAGAAAGATTGGCCAGATGAATGCAAGAATGAGGAGCTGGTGTAGGGGCCAGGGTTTTCAGTTCTTGATCATTGGGAACTCTTCTCAGTTAGAGGTGACCTGTACAAGAGGGAATGGTTCCACTTGAACTGGAGGAGGAGATTTTCTCGTGCTACCCAGCAGGATTTAAACTAGTTTTGTGGTGGCTGGTGGGGCTTGGTGGTGGGGTCTGTGAATAAGAGAGGGGCCATGGAGAAGTCAGGGGAAAATACATTAGCAGTCAAGAGCAAGTTTACTATTCAGGATAGCCAGTGACACAGTAAATGGAGGGAAGTCACTTCTGGTTTAAAGCGCATTTATGTCAACAAAATAAGCCATTGTTAGTAAGGCAGATGAGCTCAGAGAATGGAATGGCTCTTGGGACTGGGATATTGTAGCCATAACAGAAACATGGTTGAGAGAAGGGCAGGATTGGCAGCTCAGTGTTCCAGATACAGGAGCTACGAGTAACACAGAAGTATATGTAAGTGAGGAGAGGGAGTTGCCCTTTTGATAAGCGAAGACATAACAACAGTGCTTAGGGGGTTGTCAAATGAGGCCATATGGTTAGAACTTAGAAACGAGAAGAGGCTGGTCACTCTGTTGGCTCTGTATTGTAGACCTCAAATAGCCAGCGGGTACTAGAGGAGCAGATGTGCAGAGAGATTGCAGATACCTGTAGGAATAATAATAGTATTGGTTGAAGATTTTAATTTCCCCTGGTCTGGGCTATCCAGAGTGTAAACGACCCAAAAATGATGGAATTTGTCAAATATGTCCAAAAAAAGTTTTTTTTAAATCAATATGTAGAGGGCCCTACTGGGGAGAGTACAACACTGGACCTTAGGAAATGACGTCCAGCATGTGACTGAATTGTCAGTTGGAGAGCACTCGTAGTTAACTCTCTTAACTCTCTTAGTTTTAACATAGTTTTGGGAAAAGATAGGACAGGTCCACAGGTGCTAAACTGGAGCAGAGCCAATTTTGGGAGCATTAGACAAGATCTAACAAGAGTTCGATTGGATGAGTCGGTTGGAAGGAAAAGGAATGACTGGTGAATGGGAAGCTCTTAAAACTGTGATACCAGGAGTCCAGGGACAGTATGTTCCTGTTAAGGTGAAGAGAACAGCTGGCAGATTTAGGGCTCCCTGGCTGATGAAGGATATTGAGGCTATGGCCAGGAAAAAGTAGGAGGCATAGATTAGGTTTAAGATATTGGACTCAAGTGAATCCCTAGATGACTATCAAAAGTGGAGGAGGACATTTAAGAGGGGAATTAGAAGATCAAAATGAAGGTATGAGATGGATCAGGCAGATAAGGTTAAAGATAACCCCAAGAGGCTCAATAGGTGTATTAAATGTTAAAGAGCAGCTAGGGAGAGAATAGGTCCCCTTAAAGATCAGCATGGCCATTTATGTGTGGAGCCACAGGAGATGGGGGAGATTTTTAATGACCATTTCTCCTCAGTGTTTACTGAGAGAATCATGGATGCTAAGAAAATAAGGGAAACAAATGTTTTGGACCACATACCCTACCAGACAGGAGGTGTTTGCAACCTTAAAGCACAATAAGGTGGACAACTCCTCTGGGTCTGATCGAGGCCATCCTTGGACATTGTGCAAGGCAGGGGAAGAAATTGCAGAGGCTCTCTTTTCATCTTCAGCCACTGGTGAAGTTCCAGAAAACTGGAGGGTGACTAATATTGTTCCGTTGTTTAAGAAAGGTAGCAAGAACAAGCCAGGACACTGCAGGCCAGTGAGCCTGACATCAGTCGTAGGCAAGGAATTTGACAGGATACTGAGGGACAGGACCAACCAACATTTGGATAGTTAACATCTGATTGGGATAGTCAGCATGGATTCGTGCATGGGAAGTCATGCCTGACAAATCTTGTAGAATTTTTTTGAAGAGGTAACCAAGACAATAGATGAGGGTGGGGCAGTGGATGTTGTCTGTATTGACTTTGACAAGGTCCCACTTGGCCCGTAATGAAGGTTGGGTCGCTTGGGATCCAGGGAGATCTAGATAATTGTATTGACAGTTGGCTCAATGGTAGGAAGCAGGGGATGATAGTTGTTTCACGGACTGGATGTCTGTGACTGTTGGTGTGCCACAGGGGTTGGTGCTGGGAACATTGTTATTTGTTATTTACATAAATGATCTGAATGTGAATGTACAAGGCATGATTAGTATGTTTGCGGATGATACAAAATTAGGAGGTATCATTGAAAGCGAGGAAGGTTGTCAAAAATTACAGAGGGATCTTGATCAAATGGGGAAGTGCGCTGAGGATTGGCAAATGCAGTTCAATGTAGATATGTGTGAGGTGTTGCGCTTTGGTAAGTCAAACCAAGGTAGGACTTATACAGCAAATAGTAAGGTCCTGAAGAGAGTCATGGAACAAAGGGACCTAGCAATACAAGTGTATAGCTCATTGAAAGCAAGAGTCACAGTTGGACAGGGTGGTGAAGAAGGCATTTGGCATGCTGGCCTTCATCGGTCAGGGCACTGAGTATAGGAATCGTCACATTATGTTACAATTGTATAAGGCCACACTTGGAATATTGTGTATAGTTTTGGTCACCCTGCTATAGGAAAAACATAGTTAAACTTGAAAGTGTGCAAAGAAGGTTTACGAGGATTTTGCCAGGTGTAGTAGACCTTAATTATAGGGAGAAGTCGGCCAGGATAAGACTTTCTTTTGAACGTAGGAGAATAGGGGGTGACCTTATTGAGGTATCTGAAATCATGAGGGGCATAGATGAGATGAATGCATATCATCTTTTTCCCAGGGATGGGGAAATGAAACGACCGGGTGTAGATTTAAGGTGAGAGGGGAAAGATTTAAGAAGGATCTGAGGGGCAACTTCTTCACGCAGAGTGGTGCAGTTGTGGAATGGGCTGCCAGAGAAAGTGGTTGAGGCCGATAGCAGCATTGAAAAAGCATTTGGATAGTTTTATGGATGGGAAGGATTTAGAGGGATGTGGACCAAATGGGGGCAATTGGAACTAGCTGAATGGGCTCCATGGTCAGCATGGACCAATTTAGGCCTGAGTGCCTGTTTCCGTACTGTATTACTCTATGACTCTACTCTATGTTGGAGGGAGGAGATGGGACTGTTGGAGGGAGGGGAGAGGATAATGGACAAAGGGGTAGGGATGTTGGGGGAGGGGATAATGGAAGGGGGTATGGGGATGTTGGCCGGGGCAGGTGGGGATGTTGGAGGCCGGAGGTGGGAATGATGGAGGGGGAGGTGGGGATGATGGACAGAGGGGTGGGGATGATGGACAGAGGGGTAGGGATGTTGGAGGGAGAGGATAATAGAGGAAGGGGTTGGGTTTGTTGGGAGAGAGGAGGAGATGGGGATGATGTGGGAGGGGAGGGGATGATGGAGAGTGGAGGTGGGGATGATGGATGGAGGGGTCAGGATGTTGGAAGGAGGGGATAATGTTGGAGTGGTGAGGGAGTGAAAGGAGAGAGTGGCGAGGCAGAGAGAAGATTGTGGAGGGAGGGTAGATGGGGGGTCTAGACAAATAGTGACCATATAACCACTGTCAAACACTGATCCTGTTCAGCAGTGCCCTTTAGGGAAGGAAATCTGCCATCCTTATTTCGTCTGTGATTCTAGACCCACATCAATGTGACTGAGTCATAACTGCCCTCTGGGCAATTAGTGATGGGCAATTAATGCTGACTTGGCCAGTGATACCCACAGCTCATGAACAGATTTTTTAAAGTGTGCTGGAGCAAGAGGGTAGGAGTTGTGATGGTGAAGAGAGGCTGTTGGAGCTGGGCAGAGGTGGGAACGGGAAAGAAGGAAGAAAGAGACTGGAGGTAAATGGAATGGGCTTTGCAAATGAGAGAAGGTGGAAGGTCAGAGAGTTGTGGTAAGGTCTATACCCCTTTGTTCTCCCTCACTCCCCCCCCCATAACACTGCAGCCCCCACCCCCAGCACCCAGTCAGCTGAATGAGGTTGAGAATTCCTCCCCAACATGCTGGCCAGTGATTTGTTTAACATTCAAATCAGCCTGTGTGTTCTCACATGACAGTGAGGCTTCACACTTCAAAAAGAAATGATGTCACCACATCGTGAAGTCATGTTGTAAATGTAAGTTCTTCCTTATCATGGTTGCTTTCCTAAATGAGTCCACTGGTTGAAAACCATCCCATCAGTTGCAACAACTTGTGTTCACATGTCACCTTTAAATGATTAAAAAAAATCAAATCTTTTCATAGGGCTGTTATTGGCCAAAATTTGGCATAAGTTGCTTATGAACAGAGCAGGACAGGCGATAGAGGTATGTTTTAAGAAGCATCTTAGTGAAGGAGGGGAAAAGGTTTATGGGAGGCAATTCCAGTTTGTAGAGCCCTAGCAGCAGGAGTGATGATAAACATCAGGTATGCAAATATACTTGAGTGTTGATAACTCAGAGGGTTGAGTTGCAACATTCAAAATAATTTGGAGTGGCATGATGGTTCAGTGGTTAGCCCTGCTGCCTCACAGCACCAGGAACCCAGATTCGATTCCACCCTCGGGCGATTGTCTGTGTGAAATTTGCACATTCTCAACGTGTCTGCGTGGGGTTTCTTCCGAGTGCTCCGGTTTCCTCCCACAGTCCAAAGATATGCAGGTTAGGTGAATTGACCATGCTAAATTGTCCATAGTGCCAAAGATAGGCTATGTGGATTAGCCATTGGAAATACAGGATTACAGGGATGAGGTGTGAGTGGGATGCTGTTCGGAGGGTCATTGTGGACTTGATGGGTCAAATGGCCTGCTTCCAAAATGAGAGATTCTATGATTAGTTTTATGAACCACCTGTTCTTTTTAAAAAAGATTAATTTATGGTATTTTAAATAGATTGAATTTGGTTTTGGTTTGCCAACCCATGTTTCGCTTTTTTGCTGTGCCATATTACTAATTTGCCAGGTCCCTGATTCGTTGTTGACCCTCCTGCAATGTAAACTGATCATGTGTAAATGATATCAAACATTATCTTTCCATAAAATTCAACCTTCATATTACATTTAAATGGCTAACTGCTCAAGCCCTTAAAAGGTAGTTGTGATGTATGCTTATGTAAGCCTGTAACCCAAATAATACTTCTGAGTATTTCCCAGTTTATTTCTGATTATTGGTCAAAAAATAAATGCAACACAGAATCACAGGACCAACACAGTGCAGAAAGAGGCCATTCGACCCATCAGGTCTATACTGGGTCTCTGAGTGAGCCTTTTACCTGGTATCATCTCCTGTACCTCTACACATTGTTCCCTTTTGGATAACAAATTAATTCCCTCTTGAACTCCTCAGCTGGATCTGTGTCCACTACACCCTCAGGCAGTGCATTCCGGACCCTAACCACTCTTTTCATGAAAAGGCTTTCTTTTGTATTGCTTTTGCCTCTTTATGCTCTCATGCTTCTTGATTGTTTTATGAGTGGAATACTTTCTTGTATCTGTTCTTTATTGTATCCGGCATCATATAACAAAAAAATCTTGTACTTATTTAGCACCTTTAACATCATCACATATGGCTTCATAGGAGTGTTAGCAAATAGGATTAAGGAGACATTAGAGCAGGTAATTAAAACCACAGTTACAACACTTAAAAGACATTTGGACAGGTACAAAGGATGGATGTGGACCAAACACGGGCAAACGGGGCTTTAGTTCAGTTTAGGAAACCTGGTTGACATGGACAAGTTGGGGCAAAGGGCCTGTTTCCGTGCTATATGCCCCTATGACTCAAAAGAGGTAGGTTTCAAAGAACATCTTAAATGAGGACACTAAGTTGGAAAGGTTGAGAATTTTAGAGAGAGAATTACAAAGAGCTGCCTTGGCAGCTGAGAACACAGTTTAGTTATACTCAGATCTATTATCTCAACACCATTACCTCAGCCCCTCCACCATCCCTGATTGTCGTGTGGATTATCAAGTGACTAATACTGAATGAACTAAAATTTCCTGCAATGAAATGTGTGAGGTGATGCACTTTGGTAGGAGTAACCAGAAGGCAAAGTACAGGGCTAATGGTAAGATTCTTGGTAGTGTAGATGAGCAGAGAGATCTCGGTGTCCATGTACTCAGATCCTTGAAAGTTGCCACCCAGGTTGACAGGGCTGTTAAGAAAGCATACAGTGTTTTAGCTTTTATTATTAGAGGGATCGAGTTCCGGAACCAAGAGGTTATGGTGAAGCTGTACAAAACTCTGGTGCGGCTGCACTTGGAGTATTGCGTACAGTTCTGGTCACCGCATTATAAGAAGGATGTGGAAGCTTTGGAAAGGGTGCAGAGGAGATTTACTAGGATGCTGCCTGGTATGGAGGGAAGGTCTTACGAGGAAAGGCTGGGGGACTTGAGGCTGTTTTCATTAGAGAGAAGAAAGTTGAGAAGTGACTTAATTGAAACATATAAAATAATCAGAGGGTTAGATAGGGTGGATAGGGAGAGCCTTTTTCCTAGGATGGTGACGGCGAGCACGAGGGGGCATAGCTTTAAATTGAGGGGTGAAAGATATAGGACAGATGTCAGAGATAATGGGAACTGCAGATGCTGGAGACTCCAAGATAATAAAATGTGAGGCTGGATGAACACAGCAGGCCAAGCAGCATCCCAGGAGCACAAAAGCTGACGTTTCGGGCCTAGACCCTTCATCAGAGAGGGGGATGGGGGGAGGGAACTGGAATAAATAGGGAGAGAGGGGGAGGCGGACCGAAGATGGAGAGCAAAGAAGATAGGTGGAGAGGGTGTAGGTGGGGAGGTAGGGAGGGGATAGGTCAGTCCAGGGAAGACGGACAGGTCAAGGAGGTGGGATGAGGTTAGTAGGTAGCTGGGGGTGCGGCTGGGGGTGGGAGGAAGGGATGGGTGAGAGGAAGAACCGGTTAGGGAGGCAGAGACAGGTTGGACTGGTTTTGGGATGCAGTGGGTGGGGGGGAAGAGCTGGGCTGGTTGTGTGGTGCAGTGGGGGGAGGGGATGAACTGGGCTGGTTTAGGGATGCAGTGGGGGAAGGGGAGATTTTGAAACTGGTGAAGTCCACATTGATACCATATGGCTGCAGGGTTCCCAGGCGGAATATGAGTTGCTGTTCCTGCAACCTTCGGGTGGCATCATTGTGGCAGTGCAGGAGGCCCATGATGGACATGTCATCAAGAGAATGGGAGGGGGAGTGGAAATGGTTTGCGACTGGGAGGTGCAGTTGTTTGTTGCGGACTGAGCGGAGGTGTTCTGCAAAGCGGTCCCCAAGCCTCCGCTTGGTTTCCCCAATGTAGAGAAAGCCGCACCGGGTACAGTGGATGCAGTATACCACATTGGCAGATGTGCAGGTGAACCTCTGCTTAATGTGGAATGTCATCTTGGGGCCTGGGATGGGGGTGAGGGAGGAGGTGTGGGGACAAGTGTAGCATTTCCTGCGGTTGCAGGGGAAGGTGCCGGGTGTGGTGGGGTTGGAGGGCAGTGTGGAGCGAACAAGGGAGTCACGGAGAGAGTGGTCTCTCCGGAAAGCAGACAGGGGTGGGGATGGAAAAATGTCTTGGGTGGTGGGGTCGGATTGTAAATGGCGGAAGTGTCGGAGGATAATGCGTTGTATCCGGAGGTTGGTAGGGTGGTGTGTGAGAACGAGGGGGATCCTCTTGGGGCGGTTGTGGCGGGGGCGGGGTGTGAGGGATGTGTCGCGGGAAATGCGGGAGACGCGGTCAAGGGCGTTCTCAATCACCGTGGGGGGGAAGTTGCGGTCCTTAAAGAACTTGGACATCTGGGATGTGCGGGAGTGGAATGTCTTATCGTGGGAGCAGATGCGGCGGAGGCGGAGGAATTGGGAATAGGGGATGGAGTTTTTGCAGGAGGGTGGGTGGGAGGAGGTGTATTCTAGGTAGCTGTGGGAGTCGGTGGGCTTGAAATGGACATCAGTTACAAGCTGGTTGCCTGAGATGGAGACTGAGAGGTCCAGGAAGGTGAGGGATGTGCTGGAGATGGCCCAGGTGAACTGAAGGTTGGGGTGGAAGGTGTTGGTGAAGTGGATGAACTGTTCGAGCTCCTCTGGGGAGCAAGAGGCGGCGCCGATACAGTCATCAATGTACCGGAGGAAGAGGTGGGGTTTGGGGCCTGTGTAGGTGCGGAAGATGGACTGTTCCACGTAACCTACAAAGAGGCAGGCATAGCTGGGGCCCATGCGGGTGCCCATGGCCACCCCCTTAGTCTGTAGGAAGTGGGAGGAGTCAAAAGAGAAGTTGTTGAGTGTGAGGACGAGTTCCGCTAGGCGGATGAGAGTGTCGGTGGAGGGGGCCTGGTCGGGCCTGCGGGACAGGAAGAAGCGGAGGGCCTTGAGGCCATCTCCATGCGGAATGCAGGTGTACAGGGACTGGACGTCCATGGTGAATATGAGGTGTTGGGGGCCAGGGAATTGGAAGTCCTGGAGGAGGTGGAGGGCGTGGGTGGTGTCACGGACATAGGTGGGGAGTTCCTGGACCAAAGGGGAGAAAATGGAGTCCAGATAGGTGGAGATGAGTTCGGTGGGGCAGGAGCAGGCTGAGACGATGGGTCGACCAGGGCAGGCAGGTTTGTGGATTTTGGGAAGGAGATAGAAACGGGCTGTGCGGGGTTGGGGAACAATGAGGTTGGAGGCTGTGGGTGGGAGGTCCCCTGAGGTGATGAGGTCATGAATGGTGTTGGAGATGATGGTTTGGTGCTCGGGTGTGGGGTCATGATCAAGGGAGCGGTAGGAGGTGGTGTCGGAGAGTTGGCGTCTGGCCTCGGCGATGTAGAGGTCAGTGCGCCATACTACCACTGCGCCACCCTTGTCTGCGGGTTTGATGGTGAGGTTGGGGTTGGAGCGGAGGGCTGCCCGTTCTGCGGGGGAGAGGTTGGAGTGGGTGAGAGGGGTGGAGAGGTTGAGGCGGTTAATGTCTCGACGGCAGTTGGAGATGAAGAGGTCGAGGGAGGGTAGGAGGCCTGGGGGACCCCCAGGCCTCCTACCCTCCCTCGACCTCTTCATCTCCAACTGCCGTCGAGACATTAACCGCCTCAACCTCTCCACCCCTCTCACCCACTCCAACCTCTCCCCCGCAGAACGGGCAGCCCTCCGCTCCCTCCGCTCCAACCCCAACCTCACCATCAAACCCGCAGACAAGGGTGGCGCAGTGGTAGTATGGCGCACTGACCTCTACATCGCCGAGGCCAGACGCCAACTCTCCGACACCACCTCCTACCGCTCCCTTGATCATGACCCCACACCCGAGCACCAAACCATCATCTCCAACACCATTCATGACCTCATCACCTCAGGGGACCTCCCACCCACAGCCTCCAACCTCATTGTTCCCCAACCCCGCACAGCCCGTTTCTATCTCCTTCCCAAAATCCACAAACCTGCCTGCCCTGGTCGACCCATCGTCTCAGCCTGCTCCTGCCCCACCGAACTCATCTCCACCTATCTGGACTCCATTTTCTCCCCTTTGGTCCAGGAACTCCCCACCTATGTCCGTGACACCACCCACGCCCTCCACCTCCTCCAGGACTTCCAATTCCCTGGCCCCCAACACCTCATATTCACCATGGACGTCCAGTCCCTGTACACCTGCATTCCGCATGGAGATGGCCTCAAGGCCCTCCGCTTCTTCCTGTCCCGCAGGCCCGACCAGGCCCCCTCCACCGACACTCTCATCCGCCTAGCGGAACTCGTCCTCACACTCAACAACTTCTCTTTTGACTCCTCCCACTTCCTACAGACTAAGGGGGTGGCCATGGGCACCCGCATGGGCCCCAGCTATGCCTGCCTCTTTGTAGGTTACGTGGAACAGTCCATCTTCCGCACCTACACAGGCCCCAAACCCCACCTCTTCCTCCGGTACATTGATGACTGTATCGGCGCCGCCTCTTGCTCCCCAGAGGAGCTCGAACAGTTCATCCACTTCACCAACACCTTCCACCCCAACCTTCAGTTCACCTGGGCCATCTCCAGCACATCCCTCACCTTCCTGGACCTCTCAGTCTCCATCTCAGGCAACCAGCTTGTAACTGATGTCCATTTCAAGCCCACCGACTCCCACAGCTACCTAGAATACACCTCCTCCCACCCACCCTCCTGCAAAAACTCCATCCCCTATTCCCAATTCCTCCGCCTCCGCCGCATCTGCTCCCACGATAAGACATTCCACTCCCGCACATCCCAGATGTCCAAGTTCTTTAAGGACCGCAACTTCCCCCCCACGGTGATTGAGAACGCCCTTGACCGCGTCTCCCGCATTTCCCGCGACACATCCCTCACACCCCGCCCCCGCCACAACCGCCCCAAGAGGATCCCCCTCGTTCTCACACACCACCCTACCAACCTCCGGATACAACGCATTATCCTCCGACACTTCCGCCATTTACAATCCGACCCCACCACCCAAGACATTTTTCCATCCCCACCCCTGTCTGCTTTCCGGAGAGACCACTCTCTCCGTGACTCCCTTGTTCGCTCCACACTGCCCTCCAACCCCACCACACCCGGCACCTTCCCCTGCAACCGCAGGAAATGCTACACTTGTCCCCACACCTCCTCCCTCACCCCCATCCCAGGCCCCAAGATGACATTCCACATTAAGCAGAGGTTCACCTGCACATCTGCCAATGTGGTATACTGCATCCACTGTACCCGGTGCGGCTTTCTCTACATTGGGGAAACCAAGCGGAGGCTTGGGGACCGCTTTGCAGAACACCTCCGCTCAGTCCGCAACAAACAACTGCACCTCCCAGTCGCAAACCATTTCCACTCCCCCTCCCATTCTCTTGATGACATGTCCATCATGGGCCTCCTGCACTGCCACAATGATGCCACCCGAAGGTTGCAGGAACAGCAACTCATATTCCGCCTGGGAACCCTGCAGCCATATGGTATCAATGTGGACTTCACCAGTTTCAAAATCTCCCCTTCCCCCACTGCATCCCTAAACCAGCCCAGTTCATCCCCTCCCCCCACTGCACCACACAACCAGCCCAGCTCTTCCCCCCCACCCACTGCATCCCAAAACCAGTCCAACCTGTCTCTGCCTCCCTAACCGGTTCTTCCTCTCACCCATCCCTTCCTCCCACCCCCAGCCGCACCCCCAGCTACCTACTAACCTCATCCCACCTCCTTGACCTGTCCGTCTTCCCTGGACTGACCTATCCCCTCCCTACCTCCCCACCTACACCCTCTCCACCTATCTTCTTTGCTCTCCATCTTCGGTCCGCCTCCCCCTCTCTCCCTATTTATTCCAGTTCCCTCCCCCCATCCCCCTCTCTGATGAAGGGTCTAGGCCCGAAACGTCAGCTTTTGTGCTCCTGGGATGCTGCTTGGCCTTCGGACAGATGTCAGAGGTAGTTTTACTCAGAGAGTAGTAAGGGAATGGAACGCTTTGCCTGCAACGGTAATAGATTCGCCAACTTTGGGTACATTTAAGTCGTCATTGGATAAGCATATGGACGTGCATGGAATAGTGTCGGTTAGATGGGCTTGAGATCGGTATGACAGGTCGGCACAACATCGAGGGCCAAAGGGCCTGTACTGTGCTGTAATGTTCTATGTTCTATGTTGGAAAGGCTGAAAGCATATTTTTTAAAAACTCCCCACCACGAACCTCATTCTCTAGTTTCCCTCTCCCTGGAAACTGTCTTGGAGCTGAATCAGACTGATCACAATCTTGGCAGCCTCTCTGATAATGAGTCAAGCTTTCAACCCTTTCTTCAGTTCAACATAATGGTCACCTCCTGCTAGCTCCTAACCCTGCCTCTGGCCCTGCTTGTTTTATATGCTGCTGTAGCCCCAAGCCATTATTACTGCTACACATCCATCTTCCTAAACTTTGAGTTCAAGTAGAAAATCAACTACAAATATCCTGGGGATTACTAATGACCAGAAATTCAACTGCAATTGCCACACAAACACAGTGGTTACTAGAGCAGGTCCGAGGCTAGGAATGCTGTGGAAAATAACTCACCTCCTGTTTCCACTAATCCTGTCTGCCATCCACAAGGCACAAGTCAGGAGTGTGATGGAATACTCCCCACTTGCCCGGATTAGTGTAGCACCATTAACAATCAAAAAGCTTGACACCATCCAGGACAAAGCAGCTGCTTGATTGGCACCACATCCACAAGCATCCACTCCCTCCACCACTGACGCTTAGTAGCAGCAGTGTGTACTGTCTACAAGATGCACTGCAGAAGCTCACCAAAGATTCTCAGACAGCACTTTCCAAACCCATGACAAATTCCGTCTAGTAGGACAAGAGCAGCAGATATATGGGAACACCACCCCTTGTAATTTTGCCTCCAAAATATGAACCATCCTGCCTTGGAAATATATCACCATTCCTTCACAGGATTTCTTGGAATTCCATCCCAAATGGCATTGTGGCCTACAGCACATTGACTGCACAGCTCAAGAAGGCAGCTCCCCACCACCCTCTTTAGAGCAGTTAGGGATGGGCAATAAATATTGGCCTAACCAGCGATGCCCACATCCCACAAATGATTTTAAAAAAACATGATTGGCCGAGTGGTCTCAAAGGGCTGAATACCCTATTCCTGCTCCTATTTCGTTTGGAGCTGTCACTCTGCCTTCCTTAAAACCAATGGCGATCACGACTTTTCAAAATTTTGCCTGACAGCAGTGAGACATACCATCCCAAGATGAATGTGGAAAATGGAGCTCAACAAAATCACATCAATTTGACCTGAACTGCCAAAAGAGGTGATTGGTCTCCTGCTGCGCTCTTCCACTTTGTGAACAACACTGCTCCTGCCTCAATTATCACTGACAGTATCATTTGCCTCAACCAGCAATTTAGCTGTTGTATGATAGACACTTTGGTTCTGCAGTCATACGTCTGTAGCAGCCACATAAAACTAAACTCCAGATGTGTATTCAAAATGTTCACGCTGCTGATTTTACACATTACCTTTAAAATATGTGGAAAGTAGCTGAGCTAATCACTAATTTGCTAACAACTATGTTTAAATCGGTAATGTCTCATCCGTGGAATCTGTGGTGTTTACAGTCTAAAATAGTTGGTAGTTGTCAGCTCTGTGTACACAGTATCACTGAATTTATGTCTAATTCTTCTGACTGCAGTTGACATTCTCTCAGCAGTCAGGCACATAAAGATCAAGCTAGTCATCTGCCTCCTCACTCTGTCCAAATCTATCGATTTCCACGTGGCTGGGAGAATTCCCAATTGTTTGAATCTTTTCATCAGTAGCTAACACAGCATGGAACTGTGATCACTCGGGAATCCAAGAAAAGGTCCCACAGTATCCGTGTCCAGTTGACACTCACACCTACTAACTCTTTATTGTTAATCTAAAAGCACAAATGTTTTAAAATAGGAGAATTGTTCAGATTGTTGTAAAATATATGGATATTGTACTTGAAGTGATTAAAGTATCTGTGCAACCAGAACACACTGATCCAAATGAAAGGTATGTAAGGATTAGACCATTGTAGAGTTTCATCCACTTTTTATTTGCTTCACAGAAACAGAACTTCTAAAACATTGTTTTAAATATCTGAATTAAGCCAATTTCTACATCAGCTGGAAATAGCCCCACTTATGTCAAGTTGTCACTGAGTTAATAGAAGCATTTTAGCCCCGACAACAGAGAAGTCTGGCCTGTCTCCATCAAACATATATGAATTAGAGATGGACTAAAATATTTGGAAGTTATCACCTGCAAAATTCAAAAAGAAAAGACCATAAGTAGATGATGGGAATCAAGAACAGGAGTGGGTCATTTGGCCCCTCAAGCCTGCTCTGCCATTCAATAGGATCATGGTTGATCTACAATTCCACACATCCACTTTCCTCACCTTTCCCTGGAAACACTGATTCACCAACTTATCAAGAATCTTTCTACCTCAGCATTAAATATACACAAGGACTCTGCCCTCACAACTGTCTGTGGCAAGGAGTTCCAAAGATTTATTCCTCTGAGATAAGAAATTGTTCCTCATCTCAGTCTGAAATTGGCACCCCTTTATTCTGAGACAATGTGCTCTGGTCCTAAGCTCTCCCATGAGAGAACACATCTCAGCATTTACCCTGTCAAGCCCCTTCAGAATCCCATATGTCTCAATGAAATCACCTCCCATTCTTCTAAACTCCAGTGAGTAGGCACCCAACTTATTTAGCATTTGCTCATACAACAATCCCTCCATACTGGGGAACATCCTAGTGAACCTTCTCTGAACTGCTTCCTCCCTTTGTGACGTTCCTTGTTGTACACCTTCTGGAAGTCCAAATACAACGTATCTACTGAATCGCCTCTATCCATTCTGACTGAGGCTTCCTTGGAAAAACTCTGATAAATTTGTTAAACATGATTTCTCTTTCATGAAGCATGCTGACTCTACTTGATTAAACTATGATTTTCCAGATTTTCTGGTATTTCTTCCTTAATAATTGATTCCAACACTTTAGTGAAAATAGGTGTTAAGCCAATTGTTCTTTGTCTCCATCCCTTTTTGAATAGGGATGCCACATTGGCGGTTTTCTGATCCTCTGGCACTTCTCCAGAATCCAAGGATCTTTTGGAAAATTAGAACTGATGGATCGACTATCTCCATAGCAACCTCTTTTAGGATCTTAGGAAGCAAGCCATCAGGGCCAGGGGACTTATCTGCCTTTCGCCCTATTAGTTTGTCTAATACTACTTCTCTGGTGATGGTACTTATTTCCTCCTCCAAGTCCTTTAGTATCAATGGGATATTGAAGTAAACACCGTAAAGTTTGATGCAAAATACCTGTTTAACTCCTCTGCCATTTTGTTGGTCCCTAAAACCATATTATTCTCTAAGGGGCCTATGCTCACTTTGACCGCTGTCTACCTTTTTATATGCTCTTATTGTCAGTTTTTATATTCCTCACTAGTTTGCCATCATAGTTTTTTTTCTCACTTTTTGTCATCTTTTTAGTTCTTCTTTGCTAGATTCAGGATTTATCCCAGTCTTTGGGGTCATCATTGAATTTTGTACTTTGTTTCAACTTAATAAACAGCTTAACTTAATGAAAACCAAAAGAACTGTGGATGCTGTAAATCAGGAACAAAAACAAAGTTGCTGGAAAAGCTCAGCAGGTCTGGCAGCATCTGTGGAGGGAAAAATAGAGTTAACATTTCAGGTCCGGTGATTCTTCCTGAGAACTGGTTAACTCTGTTTTCTCCTCCATAGATGCTGCCAGACCTGCTGAGCTATTCCAGTAACTTTGTTTTTGTACACTCCTTAACATCCTTGCTTAACCTTAATTGGTTTATTTATGTATGATGGATGGTTTGGTTCTGCAGTCATTCTTTCTGAGGATGTTTCCTCCTTACTGGAATGTATTTTTGCTGTGAATCAGGAATTACCTTCTTAAATGTCTAATTGCTTGCTGTCATTCCTGCTATTCTGTCTGCCCCATTTACTTCAGCTAACTCTATCCTCATTTCATTGCAATTCCCCTGATTTAATGGATGTGAGTTTGCTCGCTGACCTGGAAGGTTAGTTTTCAGACGTTTCATCGCCATTCTAGGTAACATCATCAGTGAGCCTCCAGTGAAGCGCTGGTGTTATGTCCCGCTTTCTATTTATTAAAGTAGATAAGTCTCGGGTCCTGATGGGATCTATCCCAGAGGGAGACAAGAGAACAAATTGCTGGAGCATTGACAGACATCTTTGTATCTTCTTTAGCCACAGATGAGGTCCCAGAGGACTGGAGAATAGCCAGTGTTGTCCCACTGTTTAAGAAGGGTAGGAGGGATAATTCTGAAAATTACAGGCTTGTGAGTTTCACGTTGGTGGTAGGGAAATTATTGGAAAAGATTCTCAGAGACAAGATCAATAGGCATTTAGAAGCAGATGGACTTATTAGCGATAGACAACACCATTTTGTGTGTGGGAGGTCATGCCTCACTAACTTGATTGAGTTTTTTGAGGAGGTGACGAAGATGATTGATGAGAGAAAAGCAGTTGATGTTGTCTACATGGACTTCAGTAAAGCCTTTGACAAGGTCCCTCATGGCAGACTGGTACAAAGGTGAAGTCTCATGGTATCAGGGGCAAGCTGGCAAGATTTATACAGAGCTGGCTTTGACATAGGAGACAGAGGGCAGCAGTGGAAGGATGCTTTTCCAAGTGGAAGGCTGTGACTAGTGGTGTTCCACAAGGATCAGTGTTGGGACCTCTGCCGTTCGTGATATACATAAATGATTTGGAGGAAAATGTGGCTGGTCTAATTAGTAAGTGTGCGGAAAATACAAAGATTGGAGGGGGTTGCAGATAGTGAGGTGGTTTGTCAAAGGATACGGCAGGATATAGATCAGTGGAGGTATGGGCAGAAAAATGGCAGATAGAGTTTAATCAGGACAAATGTGAGGTGATGCACTCTGGAAGGTCAAGTACACATGGAAATTTTACAGCGAATGGCAGAACTCTTAGGAGTATTGATGTGCAGAGGGATCTGGGTGTGCAGGTCCACAAACCACTGAAGGTGGCAGCACAGGTAGATAAGGTAGTTAAAAAAGCTCCTGGCATGCTTCCCTTCATTGGGAGGGCCATTGGGTATAAGTTTAGGCAAGTTATGCTGCAGCTTTATAGAGCTTTAGTTCAGCCATAATCAGAATACTGCATACAGTTCTGGTCACCACACAACCAGAAGGACGTGGATGCTTTGGAGAGGGTACAGACAAGATTTACCAGGATGTTGCCTGGTATGGGGGATTTTAGCTAGGAAGAAAGGTTGAACAGACTGAGTTTGTTTTCACTGGAACGCAGGAGGTTGAGGGGCGACCTGATAGAAGTTAATAAGATTGTGAATGGCATGGATAGTGCGGAAAGTATGAGACTTTTTCCCAGGATGGAGGGGTCAATTACTAAGGGACACAGGTTCAAGGTGCAAGGGAGGGAAGTATAAAAGAGATGTGCGAGGCATGTTTTTCACACAAAGGGTGGTGAGTGCCTGGAACATGCTGCCAGAGGAGCTGGTGGAAGCAGACACAAGAGCAGCTTTCAACAAGCACCAGAACAACTACATGAATAGGAAGGGAATAAAGGGATTCGGATCCTGTAAGTGAAGACAGTTTTAGTATGAAAGGGCAACATGTGTCAGCTCAGGCTTCGAGGGCCAAAGTGCCCGTTCCTGTGCTGTATTGTTCTTTGTTCTCTTTATTCATTGTTCTTTATATTATCTGCTTGGGGATATGTGGTAAAGCATAGAATGGGAAGGGGGTTTATCCATGATCAGGGGCATCCTGGCTTTGGGTTGGGCAGGGGGTTTTGAATGACCACACCTGGCACGGTAACCTTGTATGCTAGGGGCTAAATGGTGAGATGGGGTAAGCTGGGCAATTGTAGGCTCGTGTAGATTGTTCGGGTATATGAGAAGATCTACTAAGAAGGGGATGTGGAAGTTTAGGGACTCACCGGCATAGCCGGGTGGAGGCTGGGAGCCATGAATATTCACTGTCACCTTCAAGCATGCTGGAATTTGAAGATGTGCAATGAGGAAAAGAAAAGCCTCAGCCACATACAGATTTTGGGGGTCGTCACAGCAGCCAGGGAACATGCCCTACGTGACTGTGAAATTATACCGCCTGGTGGAACAGTTACATTTAGGGCTACACAGAGACAAAAAAAACCAGATGTAAGATCAGAGCAGTGTCATTTACGAAAAAAAGTGCCAATAAATAGTCATACAGCATAGACACAAAACCTTCAGTCCAACCAGTCCATGCCGACTATAATCCCAAACTAAAATCGTTTTAAACCAGCCATTCACCTTGACTATACACCTTATTATTTTGTAAAGCTTTCTTTATAAGGTCACCTCTCAGCCTTCTATGCTTCAGTGAAAAAAGGTCTCAGCTTATTCAGCCTCTCTTTATAACTCACACCACCCATTCCTGGCAACATCCTGGTAAATCTCCTCTGAACCCTCTCCAGCTTAATAATACCCTTCATATAATAGGGCGACCAGAACTGGACACAGTACTGTACTTCGGAAGAAGCCTCACCCGTACCCTGTATAACCTCAACATAATGCCGCAACTCCTACGCTCAAAAGTCTGAGCAATGAGGGCAAGCACTTCTGAACACCTTCTTAACCACCCTATCTATATGATGCAAACTTCACAGAAGTACGTACCTGAATCTCTATACCTCTCTGTTCTAAAGCACTACCCAAAGCCCTACTTTTAATTATGCACTTCTTGCCTTTGTTTGCATATACCTCGCATTTATCCAAATTAATCTCCCAATTGATCAAGATCTCATTGTAACCTTAAATAACCTTCTTCACTGTCCACTACGCCAGCAATCTTGGTGTCAGCTGCAAACAAAAGTGCACCCAGCACCAACCCCTGGGGAACAGTGGTGGTCATAGGCCTCCAGCCGAAAAACAACCTTCCACCATCACTCACTGTCTCCTGCTGTTCAGCCAATGTTATATCCAATTGGCAAGCTCTCCAGTGCATTGTCACTTGTGTGACAAAGGGCCCTCAATGAGTTTTCTTTTTCCATTCCCTCCCACAGGAGGGACCAAGACCTCTCCTGTAGGGATGTTGCGATATCTATGTCACACCATCTGAGTAGTCTTCATTCCACTGCAACTCCCTGGTTCCTCAGCTGGAGTGGAGGGAGTCTGCTCTGTTGTGGAGCCCATTAGTCTGGAGGTTTGGTGGGCAGATACTGTCTCGATAGGCCACATGCAGTGAGGGTCTTCTCACAGAGGCAGGTGGATCCTCCTCAGCCAAAGGTCAGGGGGCTGACAGGGTGGAGGGCCTAACCACCTCTCAGTATCTTGAGAGGAAAGTGCTGAAGAGTCTGTGTGTGTGTGAGAGGTTCCATTTCCAGCTGGGTGCATCCTGGCACATCCTGCCCCCTTCTATGGAAAAGGCACCTGGAGTGCTCAGTAGGTTCCTCATTCTGCTGTTACCATGCCTTCAGTCCTGAGGACCCAATGGCTGAGTGATGGTGTATGTGCCCCTCTCCAGCAGACCTTGTGTGTGCTACAACTGGCTCTCTCCATGGCAGCTGCCAACCTGTCCACCAGGCAGATGGTGGATGACAGGTACATGATTTACCAGCCTCTGGGTAATGAGGGCCATTATGTCCCATTTCCCCTTCTGCTGCTCCTCCCTCTGCATACAATATGGTCCCTGACTGAGACACCAGGGGTCCTTCCCTGCCTGGGCCTGAGCAGGAGTCTGGTCTGCCAGTCTTCTGAGTGCCAGTGGCCTGGGGCATTGAGGTGCTCACCAGCTCGTGCTCCCACACTCTCTAGGGCTGACATTGCTACAGAGGTGTCAGTGTCTGAGCTAGTGGGGTTCTTTTTGCAACTCAATACTCCGTGGCTTCTGTGAGAAATGGCTGTTTCACTGTGGAGGTGTTGGAGATGCTGGTAGTACCTACAAGACCTAAGAGGGAGAAGAATTCATGGCCAATGATTATCAGTGACATGCAATGAATGACCTTGACAGCAGGGCTACTGTCAGAATTGCAGTGGAATGAAGACTATTACTTAGTTGGTGCAACATCCCTACAAGTGTGGTCTTGGTCTCTCCTGTGAAGGCTAGGATTCTCTCCTCATATGTCCGGAGCCCTACTGCCTGTCTGTGCTCTCTTTTGCTTTCTTGTGGGGCTGTTTCCTTCTGGAACGAAAGAAAGGGAGGACTGAGTGCAGTAAGAGTGGGTGGCACAGATGTGAGTGCAGGTGCAAAAGGGGAAATGGTGGTGAAGTGTCCTGAACAAGTGATTGGGCAGTTGGGAAGGCATGCAGTGTTGATGGTGTTGGAGTAGGTGATGGTGAGCAAGTGAAGATGTTACAGCCAATGTTGAGGGCAGTGGAGCATGAGCCTCAATGGGTGCAGTAGAGATAGAGTGAGTATGAAGTAGCAGAGAGAAGTGTGTTACATTTATCCTGGCACAGTGGAGAAGCTCATTGATCTTCATTTTGCACTGCTGGCCATCCCTCTGAACTATTGAGATGGCACAGAACTGGGTGGCATCTTCAAACTAGGCTGCCAAGCTCTGATGGTGTGGCCTCCTCTGCTGGTCTTTCAGGAGGTGGAGTCCTCTCAAAGTTTCCAGTCTTTCTGCAGATATCCGCTCAGTGTTGAGTTGTTCCAGGATCGCTGTAAGGGCAGATTGGTTAAAATCAGAGATGCAGGATGTAATAGTGACTGACTAGGTAGTTAATGAGGCACTTTTGGTAATATGCAATGATAAATCTCACTTGGTCTCATAGCGGAAATCTTTCCAAAGAACTTGATGCAATTTGGACAGCTGAAGAAAGATCCACCCCAAGGACTCTACAGAGGGATACAAACAAAGTGTAAGTGATTGGGCAAAAACTCAACAAATTTAATAGAATGTGCAAAAGCATGAGAAGAATAAAGGAGCTGAATACGGATATGAGAAAGGCCAGAGAAAGCTACAGCACAGTGGGATTTCGGGTCCTTGTGCATAAATCACGAAGTCTAGCATCCAAGTTCATAGGGTAATAGGGAATGCAAATGGAATGATGGCATTTACTTCAAAGGAAATGGTGTGCAAAAATAGTGAAGTCATGCTAAAACAATACAAGGCACTCGTCAGACAATGCCTGGAATACTATGAACAGGTTTGGGCCTCTTATCTAAAGAAAGATATCTTGGTGTTAGAGGCAGTCCAGTGAAGATTCACCAGGCTGATACCAAATATATAGGGACTGACTTATGAGGAGAGGTTGAGTACTTTGGGCCTATACTCATTGGAGTTTAGAAGAATGAGAGGCGACCTTATTGAAACATCCAAGTTTCTTAGGGGACTTGACAGGGTAGATGTGGAAAGATTGTTTCCCCTTGTTGGAAAGTCTAGGGCCAGAGGGCATCATCTCAGAATAAGGGGTCGCCCATTTGAAGACAGAAGTGGAGGAATTTCCACTTATTAGAAGCTAGTGGATTTGTAGAATTCTTTACAGTAGAGGCTGGGATATTAAGTATATTCAAGGATAAGATAGATATATTTTTTAATCAGAAAACGAATCAAGGTTATGGGGAAAAGGCAGGAAGGTGGAGGTGAGGATTATTGCATCAGCCATGACCTTATTGAATGGTGGAGCAGACTCAATGGGCCATAAGGCTGACTTCTGCACCTTTGACTTGTGGCACGTGATCACTATGATATTGACTGATGATAAGGAATTGTTTATAACGTTTGGTACTATCAGGTAAAGAGAAACTACTAAATATGTCCAGTTAATAAAATGAATTTCCATGTATAATTCAGTATAATTCCATAGTTTTATTCAGTTTATTAAGTTACCATGATGCAGATAGTGCTGTCTAACTAACCGAATCTGGCGATCACAAGTCTTCTTTCCATACTGCGTTTTATCACATTACTTCAAATCTAGCTAATATGTTTACTCGGACATAATCCAGACAAGAACTCTGATAGCTGCACCAGTTTGGTGCATCTTCATATGACCATCTGGCAAAGACATAATCAGATCGTTGTAGTTAAGGTCAGAATAAGTTTGTTCAGGAGCCACAACCTCAACTACGTTTCAGATTTCAGTGAGCTGCATTTTGGCAAATGCTGTATAACAGTACAAAATTGTATTTCTCAAGTTAACAAAATCTCATCTGCTTACTTTGATTGGAACTGATAGTGAAGTAAGTGAACAATTGTGTCAGTGTGAGTCAGTGCTGTGGTGAAGGACTGAGCGTTCCCATTTGGTCCAGTGTTTTAAATGACCAAATGCCTGTCTCTGGACCAGTGAAAGACTAAATACTTCTGAGGCAGTGGTGCAATGATTCACAGAGTGTCTGTATCTGAATGAAGCCAATTTTTACATTAACTGTAATTTGCACCACACATTTAAAGTGGTCACTCAGTTAAATAGTAGTAACTAACTTCCCTGGCAGAGAAAGCTGAGCTTCCTCCACCAAGCTAGTGTGATCTGCTTGATGTTTTAAAAAATAAATTTCAGGATATTGAAAGGACAGAACCAGGTATTTGAATGCATGTAGCATTCTTAACAAAACAGATGATTTGACTGATGATCAGGGGTAGCATGGTGGCACAGTGGTTGGTATTGCTAGCTCACAGCACCAGGAATCCGGATTCAGTAGCAGGCTTGGGCACCTGTCTGAGTGGAGTTTGCACATTCTCCCTGTGTATGAGTCGATTGCCTCCAGGTGCTCTGGTGTCTTCCCACAGTTCAAAGATGTATAGGTTAGTTGGTTGGCCTAAATGCTAAATGTGGGGTTATGGGATAGGCTGGGGGATGCGGATCTGAGGTGGGATGCGCTTCAGAGTGCCTGCACTGTAGGGATTCCATATTATGACAGTAGAAACAAGTAAATATGTATGATCCAATAGCAATAATAGAGGCATGGTGACAAGATGACAAAAACTAGGACTGAATACTCCATAATACATGACATTTAGGAAAGGTAGGAAGAAGTTGACAGGTATCTGTGTTAGTTAAGGATGGTGTTTAATTCAGACCATTAGAGAGAAGTGACAATTGGAATCAGCTTAGGTAGAGATTATACAATAGGATGGGTTATACACAAAGAAATAATGGTGATAATTAAGGGAATTTGACATGACAGTATAGGTCAGATTAATCAGATTCTAACAGTAGCCTAGATAATTAGTTCATAAAGTGTCAGGTCAGTTTCTTCGTGCAGTATGTTGTAGCATGAGTAAAGTGCAATGAGACAGGATTAATTACTTAATTGTAAAGGCATCCCTAGGTTCCAATGATCATAATACAATTAAATACTTGTGTTTTATACTTAAGATAATTACCAAGGTAGGAAGAAAGCTGGCTAAAGCAAACTGTGAAACAAGGTTAAGCACAGTAAATATATAGTGATAGACATTTAAGGAGGTAGTTCAGAACATCCTAGAAAAATACGTTCCAGTGAGAGAGAAAGACTCTGTGGTTAAAAAAAAACAGAAGGAAGAAAAGCATATAAATCCATTACGATCACAGGCAGGTCAGAAGATTGGACAATATATAAAGAATTGGATAAATGCAAGGTATTGCATTTTGGTAAAACAAACAAGGGCAGGACTTATACAATTAAAAATAGGGCCTTGGGTAATGCTGTAGAACAGAGACACTTAGGGATTCACATACATAATTCTTTGAAGTTTGCATCACATTTAGACAAGGCAGTTATAAAGGTGTTTAGCACGCTTGTTTTCATTGCTCAAACTTTTGAGTATAGGGGTTAGGACGTCATATTGAGGTTGTACAGGATGTTGGTGAGGCCTCTTCTGGAGTAGTATGTCCAGGTCGGGTCACTCTGTTATAAGGGATATTATTAAGCTGGAGACGGTTCAGAAAAGACTTAGCAGGATGTTGCCAGGACTGGAAGGTTTGAGTTATAGGGACAGGCTGGATAGACTGGGACTTTTTCACTGGAGCGCAGGTGGTTGAGGGGTGATCTTCTAAAGGTTTATAAAATCATGAGGGGTATAGATAAGGTGAATGGCGTCTTTTTCTAGGGTGGGGGATTTCAAGATGGAGGGGCATATTTTCAAGGTGGAGGGAAGCAAGATTTATAAAAAAAAAGGGCATTTTTGTTTTTACACAGAGTGGTTTGTGTGTGGAATGAACTTCCAGAGGAAGTGTTGGATGCAGGTAGAGTTACAATGTTTAAAAGACATTTGGATAAATACGTGAATAGGCAATTTTGGATGGATGTGGATCAAGCACAGGCAGGTTGGACTTGATTAGTTTGGGATTGGACTGAAGGGTCTATTTCTGTGCTGTATGACTCTCTAACTATGACTCAAAATAGCAAGGGACTACTGAGGGAAAAAAAATCAACAGGGAAGAGGTAATCAAATTAAGAGGCTAGTTAGGAAACTAATGTTTAAAATTTTTACAGGGTTTTAAAAACAAAAGACTAAGTAAACACTGGTTCTCTAGGAAATGAATCTGGGGCAAAAGGTAGAAATTGCAGACAAACACAGCAATTCTGGCAGCATCTGTGGCGAGAACGAGTTAACATTGAGTTCAGAAGGGTCTGAAGACTCAAAATTTTAACTCCGTTATATCTTCATAGATATTGCCAGACCTGCTGAGTTTCTTCTTCAATTTCTGTTTTTGTTTCAGATTTCGAACATCTGCAGGTCTTTGAAGAACTCTGAAGAAAGCTGACGTTTCAGGCCTAGACCCTTTATCAGAAAAGGGAGCGGTCGAGCTGAAGCCCCTTTTCTGATGAAGGGTCTAGGCTCGAAGCATCAGCTTTTGTGCTCCTGAGATGCTGCTTGGCCTGCTGTGTTCATCCAGCTCCACACTTTATTATCTTGGATTCTCCAGCATCTGCAGTTCCCATTATCACTGTGCCTGAGAGGGCTAGATTGTCATTTCAAGAATCCAGGAGCAGATGGAGCTAAGAAAGAAACATGAACCAAGAGATCATGAGTAGTTATTGAGGTGGCACATGACAGAATAGGTCTTGAATGGATTTCAAAGCCAGAATCATCAAAATTCAGTGATTGCAATTCCTTGTGAAGTTTTAATTAGATTTAGTGACTCTCAGTATCATGAACATCATGAGGCTTGGGACTAGGTTCCTGAGAAATCCCTGGGACCAGTCTTGATCGCATTTGCTGCTGGATGTTTTGCATGGGCTTTTTGAGCACAGTTTGTCTGTTACCCATAGTGAGCAGTTTTCATGGGACATGATGGAGATGAGTGAGTATTGGTAGTGTCTTTTTGTAGCCAACTGCATTGACTTGGATAAGGAAAAACACCAATTCGATTGGGACAACACCAGATCCGAGGACAGGCAAAGCAGAGACAATTCCTAGAGGTCTGATTCTCTGCTAAGAAAGCCATCAACAAACACAGAGCCAGATCCCGCATACAGTCCATTGCGAAGGAAAACCAGAAGTGAGGTAATCCAGCTCAATCCAAAGTTTAAATAACAGGCGGGAAAACACAACAGCACTTCATCGGAGGCTGCACTGATGATGTTACCCAGCAGTGGAATGAAACGTCTATGGAACAAGCTCGTTTGGCGAGCCAACCAACCACAACCTGAGCTACAAATCTAGTCTAAAACCTTGAGATCATTTCCCACTACTTTAGCAGTAGTGTAAACACGATTTACAATGCATTTCAGTATCTCGCTTTTCAAAAGTACAGCAATTACTTCCTCAGTCCTTTGTAAATCAACCCTTTTACCGATTCAGTCCACAGTCAAAAAAAAAGTGAAATGAAAAGATGTGTTTTTTTCCCCCTCTGCAAGTGTACTGACAATTCTGGGGCATCCATCATCACTGCTCTCGTAAGGTAATTACTGTGCAGAGAAAGATCCACATCCCCTTTCCAAGATCTTGCAGTAAGCAACGTTAAAGTGTTTCCTTGCTACATTGTAATATGAAGCAGCTCACAAATGCCATGTTAAGCAGGAATGAATTCCAGACTTAAGATATAAACAACAACTTGTGTTTATTACCTATACCTCAATCACAGCAAAAAGTCCCAGGACACTTCATTAGAAGGTTAACAAAATTGACACCAAGCCACATGAGGAGATATAATGACAATGGATATCCTGGTCCAAAGCAGGTTTTCAGGAGGAAAAAAAAGCAGAGAAGGTGATGTGAGAGGGTAGATGTGGAAAGTTGGCTCCCTCTTGAAAAGCAGACCAGTATCAGACAACATGATCTCAGAAAAATAAAGTCTCCAATTTAAGACAGAGGAGAATTTCCTCTCTGAGGGTAGTGAATCTGTGGAATCTTCATTGTTGAGACTGGGTTAAGCATATTCAAGGCTGAAAGTTTTTTTTAAATCAGTAAGGGAATCAGGATTATAGGAATGGGAAGGAAAATAGAGTTGAGGAATATGAGATCAGCCATGATCTCGGTGAATGGGACAAGGCAGACTCTGGTCTGAATTGTCTGCTTTTGCTCCTATGTTTTTTGGACTTTTGAGAGCATTAAGAAGACAGTTTTACTGCTTAGAGACGAGGTTGCTGAAGGCATAGTCAACAATAGATGAATCACCAAACCTGGACCGTGCAATAGACTATAACTGGCATGGTAGAGATGAGATTAGAGAGAGGACTGATGCCATGGAGGGACTGAAAAACAAAAATGAGAAATTTCACAATCTAGAACTAGAGCCAGTGTAAATCACGCCATATGACTGGGGCAGTACGGTAGTTCAGTGGGTAGCATTGCTCCTCACAGCAGCAGGACCCAGGTTCAATTCCAGCTTTAAGTGACTATTTGTTACTTGCACATTGTTTCCATGTCTGAGGGTTCCTTTGGGTGGTCCAATTCCCTCCCACTGTCATAAAGATGTGTGAATTAGCCATGCTAAATTGTCCCGTAGTGTCCAGGGATGTGCAGGCTAGGTGGATTGACTATGGTTAATGCAGGGTTATGAGGATAGGGGTAGGCGTGTTTGGGTGAGATACCCTCGTAGGGTCAGTGTGGACTTGACAAACTGAATGGCCTGCTTCCACACTGTAGGGATTCAATAATGGGTAAATGGGATATTGGTGCGAGTTGATTTACAATTTTGAGTTAATGGTTAAAGGGGGTGCAAATAGGAGACCAGTCAGCAGCATAAGAATAACTAAGTCTAAAAGGTAACAAAAAGACACAGTCAGGGTTTTCAGATGACAAGACGAAAGCAGGGATGAAGACCAACAACTTGGCTCTTAAGACCTTAAAAGTTCAATATTAACATAAAAACAATGTTAATTCCACTCACTTTTTACACCTCCGTATTTTAACATTCTCACCCAAAAAAGTTATTCCTACTTCAAAGCTAGGTGGGTAGACAAGCACTCAGCATGGCTGTCAAGTGACATAAACAGGTTACATGAGTGGGCAGTAAGAAGGCAGATGAAGTAGGGAAGTGTGATAGAAAGGCAGATTTTGTAATGAAAATGTGAAATTTGAAAATGTTGAGCTAAGTGAGATTTGCGTATGTTCGTTCAAACAACACAGTCCGCATCAAGGTACAGTCAGCAATTACAAAAGTATATGGCATACTGGCCTTTTTTGCGAGGGGATTCGGACAGAAACTAAAGAAGTGTTGCTACAGGTTTTGGTGAGAGCTCATTTAGAGTACAGTGTGCAGTTTTGGTCTCCACATTCATGAACGCAAATGGAGATGATACACGTAAGGGTCAGTGAAGCATTTCCTGAAGTGATTGAGCAAATAGGGCTTAAATTCTCCGGAGTTGAGAAGAATGAGAGGCAATTTCAATGAGACAAAATTTTGAAGGATCTTTAAAGAGTAGACAGATTGTTTCCACAGGTCTGGGAATCTAGGACAAGGGATTGATCATTTGAACGGAGATGAAAAAGATTTAGTCAAAAGATTTCTCCATTCCAGAGCATTTTGGATGTCTGTTGGATGCAATTAGGGCTGGGATTGATAGATTTGTCGTTCAAGGAATCAAGAGGTGGTGTAGGTGCAAATGGGAAAGTAGAGTTGAAGCCCAAGATCGCCACAATCATCCTGAATGGCAGAGCAGGTTTACTCTGGTTCTCATGTTCAAACAAACAGCAATATGGCTCCAGCTAACAGGCAGCCCCCAAGACAACTGGTCGTCAAAGACTTATCTGCACATTTGAACAGTGAGACTTGGATTTGAATTAATGGAGCAGAATTGAAGGGTCTGATGACAATCCATATAATAGCACTCAGTAAAATCTCAATCAATGGGCACATTTCACAAATTTATTTTTGACAGCTATATCTTTGCATACACAAATAATAGTGCAAAAATATTTTGATAAGCTTTCTGTAAAGACTTTATGCAAAGATGAGATTATGTTTATGTTTAAAGAATCATTAAATCCAGAACACACACTACAGAGCTCCATTTAATACATAACTATAGGCTATAAGGGCATATATTATTTCCTTTAATGTTTAGAGCAACAAAAAAGAATTCCCAAGACTATAAATGTTGCTGTCAAACCAAATCATAAACCTAAATGAGTTTAAAGGTGGCCTCAGTAGCACTATGTTTCGCAGGTTTTTGTATTCTTGCTCAGCTTGCAAGTTTTAACAATTCTAAACTATACATTTTTAAAAGAAACACTTCTTAAAAAAATAATGCAGTATTTTACACCAAACAAGGCCAATTAACTTCCATGAAGTGAAAATCTAGGCAAATTTATTTACTACAGCAATCAAGACCAAAAAGCATTGAATGTATTTCTGAACTGTGTTTTGGTGACATTCAGTTATCATTCCCTTTCTGCCGTAAGTTTCTGGATTTTCCATTTTCAAGTTTTCTTTTTTTAAATACTGTGTCTCCCCCTGCATCATCCCTCAGAGAAGTTATTTCTTTTTGTTTAAACTTGACTTTGGGTTCATGCTTTACATCAACTGCTGGTGTTGCTGAACAGTCAACTGTTGGTAACTGCAAGTCTATCTGTTCTCTGTGGGGGGAGAAAAAAAAGGGAAATGTTTAAGCAAAAACAGACCAATGCACAATTAACATTAATAGTACAGATACGGCAGTCGGTACAAATAAAACTTCTTGTCAATATAAAGCAATGAAAATGTATCTAGCATCTTTCACGTCCAATGAACTTCACAACCAATTAAGTACTTTAAATGCAGTGACTGTGTAATTTTATTTTCTCATTAAGTGGGCTGTGGGAAAAGTGGCAGTCAATCAATCTACTCTGAAAATTCCTAGATAAGCAACAACTAGATTTAGTAAGGTTGTTCGAAGGATCATTATTTCAGGATAATGGGGTACTGAACCCGAAATATTAACTGTTTTCTTGCCAGAGATGCTGCCAGACTGCTGTGTTTCTTCAACAATTTCTGCTTTTGTTTCCAATTTCCAGGATCTAGTTCTTGGTTTTATTTTAGTGGGGAAATGTCCCTACTGTTCTTCAAGTAGTGCTGTGGATCTTGTACATTCATTCATCGAACAAGCAAGTGGAGTTCAGTATAACATCCCAACATAATACTGACACCTCTGATAGTGAGGCACTCCTTGGTATTGTACAGGGGTGTCTGTAACACACCATTGATACTATCTCTAGAGTACATCTTACATCCACAGACTGTCAGACTTGGGGGCGAGTGTGCTACCAAATAGTTATGACTGTAATTTTATGATTTGAGCCTAGGCTAATACTAACATCAATAAGCGTAACTATCAGACAAATTTACTTTAAAAGTTTTCTCCTCCTGGATTTTGTGTGCATGTTATCCAAATTATAATGATGTATCTCCTATGGCGCAGTCAAGCTTGCACCCCAGCGGAATGGTAGTGTGTTGTAATAGTACACACACGACACACACACACACACACACACCAATTTTTTCAATATTGTCCCATCTCCCATGCCCATTGGGAGGCTGACATATGCCTCTTTACAGCCAGAAGTTCTTGTGTTCTGAAGAAAGGTCACAGGACTTGGAATAATTAATTCCAGATCTGTGGAGTTTCTCCAGCAATTTCTGTTTTTGTGCATTCAAGTTCTCTGTGTTTGGTAAGAGCCAGAGGAGGAAGTGACTGACAGCTCAGCAAAACCAATGGCATGTTAAGCTCCCAAGAACAGCTTTAACCTGACACTTGTGTTTGAGACAAAGAAAGAATACAGATCATTTTGGCCACAATTAGAACCTTATTTAAAGGGGACAGGTAAAACTTCTATTCAGGAGACATCATTCTTTGGGAGTACATCTGCAGCAGCAAGAAAGGTGCCTCTAATAGCCAAGAGAGTATGTGCAGTATGATATACGTTGCAACTCTCAATGTCATTCAGATGGAGATCAAAATGAATAAGTCATGTGACCAACATTCTCTCCTTTTCATCCGTATGCGAAGGGAATTATCTTCGACATTGGCAGAGTGATAATGTGATGTCTCACCGGTGTAAACAAAATAGCCTATTTTTAAGTGATAATGGGAACTGCAGATGCTGGAGAATCCAAGATAATAAAATGTGAGGCTGGATGAACACAGCAGGCCCAGCAGCATCTCAGGAGCACAAAAGCTGACGTTTCGGGCCTAGACCCTAAAGTTATTGATATCAATAAGGTAGCAAAGCTAGTCCAGACATATTGACTTCAATTATAAATTTTACCACAATGGCATCTGAACTGGGAATTTATGGATTTTAAGTTCAGGACCTTAACCACTACTCTATCATCTAACAGAGGGGGGCATTTGTGGAGTTGTTGTATCTCATCTTTTATCAGTTAAATTGTAGTGATGGCTCAAGACAAGATTCTGTGTGTTCTGAACTTGTCAAATTGAAACTAAAGATGCCTTTTTCTGACATCTGAATTTCTTCAAGGATTTTGAGAAGATTTGTACCTCAGTTTGTTGATGGGGTTGTTGACTTGCTTGCCAAGTTGGTGAGTTTGTTTGCAGACGTTTCGTCATCATACTAGGTAACATTATCAGTGCGCCTCTGGTGAAGTGTTGGCATTCTATCCCACTGGCTATTTATGCCTCTCGGTTTGCTGGAGAGGGTGTCCAGCCCTACACGCTTGTTAATGGAGTTACGGTTTGAGTGCCAGGCAATATCCCCAATACCCACAAATGAAGTTGCATCAAAACACTGTTCAAAAGAGACACAACACACTGCAGCATCCCGGAACTACGTAAAGCCAAGGAAGAACACCTATACAGTGGTTTTACAAACAACGGTTACCCAAAAGACGTAGTCCACCAATGCCTACACAATGGATTACAACAGGAAGACACAACACGTCCAACCCTACCATACATTAAAAGGGCACATCTGTGATGACCACCAGATTACTCTGCTGCCGAGGAATCATGGTAACCCACAAACTGACACCTACAAATGAGAATTAAGGATCCAATAACCACAACTAACAGAATTAAAATGTTACAAGATACAATGCAAAGATCGCCAAAACCATTACATAGGGCAAACCGGAAAGAAACTAGCCATCAGGATTCACGAATACCTACTAGCTACCAACAGAATGACCAACTATCACTCATTTCAACACACATGAACAAAGAGAGGGACACCAATTCGAATGGGACAACATAGCCATCCTAGAACAAGCCAACTAAAGACATTCATGCCACTCAAACTGGAACTCCATTAACAAACATGAAGAGCCGGACCCCATACACCAACCACTAAGAAACAAATCTGGAAGCGATGCCACCCACCCCAGCAAACACAAACGGCAAGCGGGACAAAACACCAATGCTTCACCGGAGGCACACTGATGATATTACCCAGTATGGTGATGAAATTTCTGCAAACAAAACTCACCAGCTCGGCAAGCAAGGCAACAACTTTATTTGGAATTTCTTTTCCATCTTTACATTCCCAATTCTTCTGACCTTTTGTACGGGTTTCTACGAGTATGCCTAGTGCATACATGCACATCTACTAGAATTTAGGCTCCCCATTTTAATCCAAGGATTTAAGTCAGATTTGCTCCTTAACACAAAACAGGTGAAAATCGTGAGATTTTGAAAGGCCACTGAAACCATGTCAGGTTTGACAGTTTGTGAGGAAAGTGGAGAGCCAGCTGAGGAGTCTAAAAGTGTAAAGTGTTTCCACGCTTTCAGACATCAGCATCAAGTGCTTTTGGGCAAGAATTACTGGACCTTTAAATAATGTTAGCATTTGAGCCGGTGGTACTGAGAACCCAGTAGGTAATTGCATCAGTTTCCCTAAACCCCCCAACACCATGCACACCTCCCGCACTATTGTATGTAACAGGTTGTTACATGAAAAATACTGTTTCAATCCCCACCAGTCGGTCGAAGAACTTAAGTTGTAATGATAAGAATTGGAACCAAAGCGAATTTCACTAATAGCAACCACCAAAATTAGCAGCATTTTGTCTAAAAGCCCCTCATTTCACTTATGTCCTCTGGTAAAGAAATCTCACGTTATTCTCTGGCGTGGATTAATTGAGAATTCAGACCCACTAAAATGTGTTTGGCTCCACACTGCCTTGTGGAATGGTCACAGTCAAGGGCAGTTAATGCTACTTAACAAATACTGCCCTTGCCAACGACGTTGACCAACAATGATTTAAACGTTATTTTGTTATTTCAAACAGAGAAAGTTGCTGGAGATCTGAAACAATAAGAAACAAGAAACAACGTACTGGGGAAACCGAGCAGGTTTGGGAGGATCGAGATTAAAAACAGAGTTAGCATTTCAAGCCCACTGACCATACATCAGAACTGAAAACAGCTGGAAAATATGGTGATTTATGCTGTTGACAGAGATGTTTGCTTTGAAGGGGAGAAGAAATGGGTTGAGTCTTTGACTCTTGTCTTTTTCCGAGGATGATGACGTCGGCTTTTACGAGGGGGCATAGCTACAAATTGAGGGATGATAGATTTAAGACAGATGTCAGAGGCAGGTCCTTTACTCAGAGTGATAAGGGCATTGAACACCCTGCCTGCCAATGTAGTTAACTCAGCCACATTAGGGGCATTTAAACAGTCCTTGGATAAGCATATGGATGATGATGGTATAGTGTAGGGGGATGGGCTTAGATTAGGTCAAAGGTCGGCACGACATCGAGGGCCAAAGAGCCTGTTCTGCGCTGCATTGTTCTATGTTCTATAAACCACACTATGGAGAAAGAAAAGTCCTGAAAAAAAAAATCATACTGGAGTGTGGTTTGAAAACTACAATTCGCCCAACTCTCAAAACATGCTCCATTGGAGGACAGTCCAACCCACCGTGTTCTAGTACTAAATGTCTGGATGTGAGTTTGCTCACCAAGCTGCAAGGTTAGTTTTCAGACGTTTCATCACCATTCTAGGTAACATCAGTGAGCCTCCGGTGAAGCGCTGGTGTTATGTCCTGCTTTCTATTTATCTGTTTAGGTTTCCTTGGGTTGGTGATGTCATTTCCTGTTGTTGTTCTCAGAGGATGGTAGATTGCCATCTACCATCCTCTGAGAACAACAGGAAATGACATCACCAAGGCAGGAAATGACATCACCAACCCAAGGAAACCTAAACAGATAAATAGAAAGCAGGACATAACACCAGTGCTTCACCGGAAGCTCACTGATGATGTTACCTAGAATGGTGATGAAACGTCTGAAAACTAACCTTCCAGCTCGGTGAGCAAACTCACATCTAGAAACTCAACCTGAGCTACAAATCTTCTCAAAACTGCATGTCTATTAAAGGGGAAAATACAACATGAAGCTTCAAAAAACAAACAAAATAGAGCCTTATGATGAAGAGAGAATGGAAGACAGACCAACTGTTTTAGCAAAGACACAGCGTTGATACCACCTAGAGTACTTTTTGGTTAAAACTCTGGATTGTAAACAAATGAGCCACTTCATTTCTAAAATAAATTGTCTTGCCCAATGCATACAAAAATGAAGCTGGGAGAGTATTTGGAAGCATACAGAGTTTAAAACATCCTTGGGAATAATCTCACCATACCTTTGTAGTATTATCATCGTGAGGAATTTTGGGGTTATGGATCCAAAACTTTTCGTAAAATTTTCAGAAATGCCCCAGTGTTTCTAATGTTTCACAAGTCTAAGATCAATTTTACTTTAATACTTCTCAAAACTAGCTACAACAGAATGACTATATCAATTGGGATTAACTGGGTCAAAAAAACCATTTGCCAGCGCAGTTCCCGACGCAAATCACCTTAACTTGTGCTCGCTGCGTCCTACCATTCTCATTCCCTAACCTGCCAAATGCGGACTAGGGAGAGGCATGGCATGAGAGTGGAAGCAAGGCAGTAAGCAAGAGGGAGATTTGGGAAGGAAACAGTAAGTCATAGGGTTGTAGGGTAGGTCACTACCTATTAATTCCACCTGAATAATTATGACAGGCTTGGCTCTCATCCATTAAATTTCTGCTGTGGGGCAATGAGTTATGTAGTCATGAGGCAATAACCTCATTGAAACATCAGGATGTGGAAGTTATGGCATTTGATGAACTGTTACATGAGGGAACGCTGAATGTGACTACATGGTTAAAATTCAAAAATTTGGTAATAGGTTATAAACAGTAGAAATTTAATTGTCTTTCATAATTAAGTAATAACAAAAAGATTAGTGTGGTAAGCGATTATATACTCACTCCTCTTCCTCTTTTACAGTTTCCCATTCACCATAAGGGTTTACTTTTCTTCTCTTAGCTTCTTGTTGGGACTCCAGTTGAGGCAAATTGTTTTCATCTTCTGCATCATGCATTTTTCCAGGAGCCTTTACTTCACTGCCATCACCTGAAGCACTTTCCTGCTGGAACACATCATCTTTTAACCACAATCTTTGAACATATACAAACAGAGACACACAGCTCCTCTTTTGCAAAAAGGTCACTTCAAAAGTTAAAACATTATTCAGCTCAATGAAACATTTGAAAATAGCACCAAAATAAAAGATGAAGTTGGTGTGGTATACAGCAATGTGCATATGATCCAAAACAAAATGAGGCAACTGGAGATAACAGTTTACTAAGAAACCTTAGGTGGTCAGGATAAAAAATGTGGTTAAATACTGCAGATGTAATGTACCTCAGTAAATATAGGGAAATGGAGGAAGATGTAACTGTACTAAACAGAAACATAAATTGAATTTCATAGTCCCTGTGGTCCCTGTATGCTCCCTACAACTCACCTAGTTGTTTTGAGTCATCAAACTTGGAAATATTGCATTTGGTTCCCACACCCAAGTCATTTATGTATATTGTGAATAGTTGAGGCCCAAGCACCAATTCCATGGTATACAATTAGTCAGTGCTGGCCACCTATTTATTACCAGCTTCTGCTTCAGGTCTGTCAACCAATTCTCAATCCATGTCAGTGTATTTTCCACAATTCCATGTGCTTAAATTCTGCCCTTTTGACTCTTGTGGGGCCTTACAAAAGCCTTCTTGAAATCCAGATACACCACATCCACTGGTGCTCTCTTGATTAGTTACATCCTCAAACTCCAGAAGATCAATCAAGCATGACTAATCATAAACCCATAATAACTCTGTCCAAACCAGTTAATGCCTTCCAAGTGTTCTGTTATCAGTCTTTTATAATTGATTTTAGTGTTTTCTCCACTATTGATGTTAGGCTAAGAGTTCTGTAATTCTTTTTCTTCCCCATTTCCCTCCTTTCTTAAAGACTGAGGTTACATTCTCCACCCTCCAATCTGTAAGAACTGTTTCAGAATCTATAGATTTACCATACCATAGGGCTGCTCTTTCATTGCCGAGACAACTGCTGGTGATTTAATCCGAGGGCCACCATACCTCAGGCAAGGGAGCAGTTGAAAAGGAGAGTCCATCATGGTAACCTCAGCAAGTGATAGGAATTGAATGCAAACTATTGGCATCACACTGCTTTGCAAACCAACTGTCCAGCCAACTGAGCCAAACTGATCCCCTTTGGAAGATTATCACCAATGCACTCAATATCTCCAATAACACTTTCTGTCGCACTCTGGACACAAATTATCAGGCCCTGCAGGTATATAGCTGTTAACCCCATTAATTTCACTGCCACTTTTTTTTTGTTACTGATTTTCTTGAATTCCTTCCTGTCACTGGATCCTTAATTCCCAACATTTCTGTGAAATTATCTGTATCCTCTTTCGTGAAGACAGCCAAAACATGCATTCAATTTTTGTCTGTTTGCTTCCCATTATAGTTTCTCTCATCTCTGACTATAAGGAACATACATTTGTCTTCACTTACCGTTTTTCTCTTCACATGTTTATAGAAACACTCAATGACTGTGCTTCTTTATGGGGTACAGAATTTCACAAACTCATTACTTAAGTGGAGAAATTCTCATTTCAGTCCGAAATGGCTTTGACCCTTGCTCTCACGGTGTCCCTAGCATTTAGTTTCCCCAGCTACGGCAAACATCCTATCTGCATCCACCTTGCAAAGTTCTTCGAAAAAAATTAAAGTTTTAATTAAGATGGCATAAAGGTCATTAAGGGATGCTCAAGGTGAAGTCACAGGCAATATCCCCCTCAAATATAACAGTGTGGAGCTGGAGAAAAGCATTTTCTGAAGAACGGTCCCAATCCAAAACATCAGCTTTCCTGTTCCTCTGATGCCACTTGTCCTGCTGTGTTCCTCCAGCTCCACACTTATCTCTGACTCCAGCACCTGCAGTTCTTGCTATCACCCTCAACTTGTGTGTTAAGTGTGACTGTCATTTAGATACACTGGACCTTTAAACTTGTAGTGCAGCCACACACATAATACTTTATAAAAAGAACCAACTTTGCTTGGCCACACAAACTTCCAGGTAGATCCGCAGACCATAAGGATCTCTGGTCATGGTAACAACAGTGAAATTACACAAATACAGAAAACAGGTAAACTTTCTTAAAGCTGGACTGGAAGCCTTGGGACTATGGACACGCAGCATATTAGATTTTACCAAATTTTGTATTAGACATTTTGGGTGGGTCACATCAATTTGGGGTGAGCAGAGTCAAGAGTCACTTGGAGCACAGAACAGACCAGCATGCAAATGATGAACTGGTATTAAGTCCAGTGTTGTGAAGCACCTAAAGTTAAGTTTTTGAAAATTGTGTTCATTGAACTTGCTCATCACTGACTAGGACAGAATAATCTATTTCTAATTGTCCTGGACAAGAGAGTGATTTATGGTCTTCTTGAATTGCTGCAGTTCTTAGGGTGTAAGAGGTACCCACTGTGCAATTAGGAGATTCAAGGCTCACAGGTGATTATTAGTTTTCCTATATTTAACGGAGTACCACACGACAACAAACATTCCAGGGTCAATACTGAGGAGTCCAAGGGCAGCACCTTTCCAGTTGTATGCCACAGAACTGCTACCTCTGTTGGATCCATCCTGCAGTAGCACATACTTACCCAGAGATGGTGGTATTGCCAGAGACTTCATTATACTCATGCAATTATATTAGACAATGTAAGATTGCTACTTCAGCTATCTGTGGAATGCTGTCCCACTTTTGGCATAAGCTCCAAGATATCAGTAAGGAGATCTCTGGAGGGGGTTAGGTTTGCTATTGTTGTTTTCAGTGCTCAGTTTGATATTGGATGGGCTTTGTGGCTTGCTAGGACATTCTAAGAGACAAGATAAGAATGGCAGATTTCTCTCTCTAAAATTCCTTAATAAAGCACATCATTCTAAAAACATCCGCTTCTTGAGCGATTCCGAAAAATTCAGTTTGAGAGACTGTTGCTTTAATTTTGCTTCAGTTGTCAAAGGAATACTAATTTGACATTAGAAGAGATCAAAAAAGTTATTTTAGGTTGGTGGGAGCTAATTGATAATCTAGATCAATTTTGAGGGCGAAATGGAGCCTGGATGGATTTCATTGATGCATCCGAAAGAAAGACAGACGTATGAGGAAAAGAAATCAGTTGGAGGATTGCTGACTCACTTGAATGTTATTACTGTTTTCAAAAGAAAAATGAAAGAACAAATTCAAAGACTCCATATGCGTTGCTGATAGAAAAGATATTGGAATCTTTCAGAATTGGAACAGAAAAAGATCTTTAAGTCAAAACTATATGAAAACGTCACAGCACAAACTTCAAAATTCATTCGAGAGTCTGCATAAGATATATAGAGAACAATGATCTAATCAGGACAGCCACTGTCCCACTGAATAGCTTTGACCTGGGTTGCTGCGTATCATTCAAATTTGCAAATGGGACAAGGGTTCAGTCTACTTCAAATCAGCCAGAAAAGGCAAAGCATTTCAAAAAGAACAAAGCAGGATAAGGAACCTCTTCACTCTGCTGCTATGCAGTGGCTACACAAGTGGTATTTTCCATCAACAAGATACTGTTAACAACCAAAAAGATGTACCATATAATTACACAAAGCTGTGATCAAATTTCAGTGATGATGTCATGTCAGATAGGTTAGTTGTATGTACCAGCATTGCCTGATTCAATCAAACAGCATGTTCCTTCAATTGACTGTTAATAGGTAGAGTACAGGCTGTGCCTGCGCTTGTAAAATCCGAACAAAATGTGCACTGTTAGATGTGATTCCGAGATTGGAAAACATTTGAACAATTTTGCGTGTGCTAATTAGTGACATTGACAACTATTTAAGATAATCAACCATAGTCATATGGTTCAATTGAGCTTGCTACAAGTTACATACATGAATACACAAGGACCCATTCTCAATGGAGGAAACAAATATGTTCAAAAAGTCTTGAGACATTTTTGAATTAGTCAGAAACTTGCAGACTTACTGTCCCCAAATAAAAACCAAAGGAACTGCGGATGCTGTAAATCAGGAACAAAAACAAAGTTGCTGGAACAGCTCAGCAGGTCTGGCATCATCTGTGAAGAGAAAATGGAGTTAACATTTTGGGTCCAGTGACCCTTCCTCAGAACAGTTGAGGAAGTGTCACCGGACCCGAAACATTAACTCCGTTTTCTCCTCCACAGATGCTGCCAGGCCTGCTGAGCTTTTCCAGCAACTGTGCTTTTGTTCCTGACACACTGTCCCTGTTGCTTTCTGTGTCAACACCTCAAATCAATCAGAATCAACCAGTCAACAAATCAGCACCTATATCTCCTGTGGTATAAATTGTGATCATTTGTAATTTTGCATTTATGCGGCTGTCCTCATGAGTGCAAGATAAAAAGCTTTAGCAACATGTGCCTCTTTTTAACAATATTCAGGTTCTATACTAGCAAGCAACTGGTGGTCTTAAGTTCCTTCCAACCTTTTTAATTCTTGATTTTTGGCTATTATTATTGGGATGCTTCTTGTTGGCTTCTCTTGCAAAGAGAGAAACAAAATATTTGTTCAAAGCCTCTGCAATTTCCTTATTTCCAATTAACTGTCTGGTTTCATCCTTGAAGGAAACAATGTTCACTTTGAGTTTCTCTGTTTCAGTTTTATAGAAGCACTTGTTTATTTTAATATAATTTGCTAGTTATTTTCATACTCTCCCTCTTATTTCCGTTAAGTCATGTAGAGGTTTTTTCTTCCTTGTCCAATCATTTGATCTACCACTAATCTTCACACATCGTACATCTTCAATTTGCTAAATCCTTGACTCCAAGTTAGCCAGAGATAGGATTTTCTGATCTTAAAATCTCTCTTTCTCGATTAATGAGTTATGAAATATCTGCTAAATATCTGCCATTGTTTTGCTAGCATCTCATCTTTTAAATCAATTTTCCCAATGCATTGTAGCCAACATGGTCTTTGCATTTTTGTAACTGTTTCTATTTAAGGTATTGTATACCATGTCCTGTACAGCCATGCCATATAGTAGATTCTCATTAAAAATTGAACACAATGAGCTGTTTAGATTGTTGCCGCAACTCAACATTTTGGAAATAAGACTACAGGGAGTATCAAGTATCCAGCAAATTAAATGCAGTGAAATTGCAATCAATCAAATCACAGGAGATCTAATCGACTAATGCATATTAAAACAGAGCTTTGAGATAGTCAGGAGGCACCTACAAAACTTTACTGCCTACAGTAATGCTCCATGTCATAATAGATCCCAAATGGAAACAAAGCAGTAAATGTATAAAACACATTTTCTTTTCCGTTTGCTCAATTTATAATGGCCTAACCCTGCACAGTAAAAGGCACTGGAAAATTGTTTTAGGAGTTAGTCTTGGGAAATCTCAGGAAATCTTTTTCTATTTAGCCTGCTGTCTTTGCAGGAGTTCAACAAAGTCTGCCATGTCGTCAATACAATCAATTGCATCACAGAGCATTTAAGCTCTCCAGCTTCAGCTAGGGAAGCAGGCAGGCACTAATCAGCCTTTTCAGTGATTGGCCTCCTTGGGTGAAGAGCATCTTACATCCACGATGCACTGCGCAGCATGCAGTATTGTTCAGCATGCCACAGATTTTCACCCGTCTCTGTTGAAATTTCAATACTGTCTTCCCATTAGAGTTTGATGGGAGACCCATTTCCAGGTTGGGACTGGCCTCATGGAACTCTTCCACATTGTGGCCTTTCTCAGTCGTAGTTAGTTTGAACCCAGAATAGTAAAAGCAATTGACAAGTGCCCTTCACTTCTGTCACCATCCCTCACACCTTCATCATGAACATGTCTAGAACAATCAGGCTGAACACTCCTGCTTCTAATTGATGGCCTCAACAGCCTAAGAGATTAATTGCTGTAGGTAGTGGTTTTTACTCTCCTAATCAGTTTGGATCCATTGGTTGAAATTTGCAGTCACATTTGGGAGTAAAAAATATTCAGGTTGGTAGTTCTGTAGGGCTACAGAAGGTACTTGTCTGTAATTATAATCTTCCTCCTCCTTCTTTTGATATATTTAGTCAACTTGCCTGATCCAAGACTCAAAAACACTGGATGTCACGTATAGTCTTTTGTGTTAGCCTTATCCTGCGGAGGTTTCTTGAGGTGCACATAGCAGCTTGACTTGGAATTTCCCGTCAGAAGTGGTGGCAGCTTTTCAGTATCATTCATGTTCCCATGCTCTTCTTTCTATCATTGGGTTTTAAGGATGAAACATGCATACAGCAACCTTGGAAAAGACAGTGAAACATCCCAGCTTCTTCCATGTTAAAATAAATGTCCCTTGGCATATACTTGCTTCCATAACTCTAGTAACCTGACCACTTACTGCACAGAAGACATTGGCATGCCTTGTTTTGAACAGCCATCACAGCAAGTCAAGTCCTATTCCAAGATGTTTGCCTTGTGTTTCAGAATGATTAACAAACTTGATGGTGGAATCTTCCAATCCTTAACAAAGTCCACTTTTCATTTTGCATTAGTTTTCAACTTGCTTGATCAACCTCTCTCTCCATTCAACAATATTTTCTCACAGGGTTAGGCTTCCTTGTCACAGGAAGATTTTGCTATCAAAACGATGGCTTGCCTAGAACTTTGTGACTTTTCACTCTATCATGACCCAATCTGGTTTTGAATGGTTGGCACAGTTAGAACATCTGTCTGCTACAATGTCCATGAATGGAGTTACCAATCCCAAACTTTGACTGCTCACAAGCTATACTTTTTTCGATTTGCTAGTTTGCTAGAGATCTTTCAAACAACCTGAATTTCCAAATATCAGAATTTGACCAACCATTTCATTACAAGGACATATGTCACAGTATCCTACAATCATGTAGGTAATTCACAAATCCCATTGCTCAAAAATGGGCCAATACCTAAAGATTATAGGGTTTGAGATTACATTGTTCCATGCTTCACACTGGATAGAAGATCAGATTTAAATTCAATTGCCACTAGCAATTTCCCATTATTTCACAGTAACCTCCTCTATCCAAACCAGACTGAGTGGGCCTCATGATTATTAATTCATAATACAGCTTGTGGAATCAACATAAACACAACACCTTGAACTTGTAAAAAGCTACATGCTGACACAGCCACTTCTTTAAAAAAAATGTTTAATTTTAAATCCATGAGCTGTACAAAGATTCAAAAGCTAAAGAACTGTCACCTCAGCTAGTTTGTGAATCAGACATTTAACATATTCCAGTCAACATTCATCTGAAAACCAAACTCCGAGAAGTGGGTCTACTGGATCTGAAATTGAGGAACAAACTTTGAAAGTACTCAGGTATGCATGCACAGGAAATGACTTGAGTTTTGCAACACAAAGCACTTGGGAATTTTTTAGAATATTAACTATAAGCAATAACTTTCAATATGCTTGTTACTAGCATTTGACTGAAAGTAATATCAAGGAATCCTCAGAAACCTAAAGTCAATTAGATTTGGACAGAACTGTTTCGCTGATGGAAGACATAATTTGCACAAAAACTGTTTGTCATGCTATTGGAAGTCAGTCATTTCAGCAAAAGGGGCTTCTTAGAGAAGTGTCCAAGGCCCAAGCTTCTTAAACGAGAGAACATCCAAGCTTGGGCTGATAAGTGGCAAACAACATGCATCCTACAAGCACCAGGCAATGACCATCTCTATCACTAAAAAGAGAATCCAACCATCTCTTCATCTAATTCAGTGGCATCATACTCACTGAAATCTCCACAAATCAATAACACAGGGGTATCCAACCACCAGAAACTGAACTGGACCAGCCTCATCATATAGTGACAACAATAGTAGCTCAGAGGCTAGGAATTCTGAAGCAACTAACCCACTTTCCAAAAGCCACAGGGAACAAGTCATGAATATGACAAAATACTTCCCACTTGCCTGAATGAGTGCAGCTCCAAAACACAAACAAAAGCACAAACATTCCAGGACAAAGCAGCCAATTTGACTGGCACACCATCCACTATCTTCAACATTCACTCTCTCCATCACCAAGTGATAGCATTGTGTACCACCTACAAGATACACTGCATCAACTCAAGGTTCTTTTGTTAGTCCCTTACAAACGCAATCTCAACTTCTCGGAAGGTCAAGACTGGCAAACGCATCGGAACATCACCTGCAAGCTCTCTTCCAAATCACACATCATCCTGACTTGGAATGATGTCGTTGTTTCTTCAGTATCACTGAGTTATAATGCTGGATATCCCTCCCTATTGGCACTGAGGGTCTATCTAAACAACATGGACTTCCACGGTTCAAGGTGGCAGCTCTTCACCATCCTCTTCAGGGTAATGAGGGGTAGGTAATACATATTGACTGAACCAGAGACATTTAAATCTACTGTACATTTCTCTTCGAGTAAAAGAATAACTAGAGCCCAATAAACATATGTGCATGACAAGTTTCCAGTTCCTGTCTTGTTGTATTACGATACAACTACATTTACTGCTCTCACATCACACTGTTGTATACTTAAGTTTGAAATGATTCCCTTTAGTAGGAAGAACAAGGAGAAAATTACAAAAAGGTAAAATTATATTGGGAAAGCAGAGCTCAAAAAGTGGTTAACAAACCATGTGGGATTCTGGGCTTTAATAGCTAGAAGCTTCAGTACAAAAGAAAGAAATATATGTCAACCCTACATAAAACAGTGTCGCTGTCTCAGCTGGATTGTGTCTAGATCTCGGCACCTCATTTTAGGTGGGATATGAAGGCATTAAAATTGGTGCAGGAAAGATTAAGGAGAATAGTTCCTGAGAGGAAGAACTACAGTTCAGTGGAGAATTGGAGAAGCTATGACTTTTCTCCTTGGAGGTGACCTGACAGGTGATCAAAGCTCACAAGTCATCAGGACAAACAGAGACAAATTGCTCCTATTGGTCCAAGTAATGTAGACCTAAGGACACTGTTTTGAAACGATGGCAAAAGATGCAAGAAATGTTTCAGGAAAACTACTTTTAGGCAGCAAGCTTTTAGGGTCTATAATGTGCAGTGATAGAAATTTGTGGGAGTCTTGAACAGAGAATGGTCAGTTATCTGGACAGAAATAAATGGTGCAAATAGGTGAGTTGTTCTTGCAGAGAACTGACCAATTGGAACAGGCTGAATGGCTTCATTTTGTGTTTCATCCGTTATATGATCCAATTATAAATTTCTAACAACAAATGTTAACTTCTTGCACATCCGCCCACGTTGAAAGTGGGTGTGAATCTGAGTAAACAGTTCTCTCCCCGAGGATACTATGGGCCTACTTTGTTCCTGCATGGTTTTAACTGATCTTGTAGTTCTATTAAGGTTGAGGGTGTATGAGATTGAAAGTGGCAACTCACTTGGACAGAAGGATTTGCTTCTTGGCGTGGCTCGCTTGGCTCTGTGTCTGTGGTCTGCAGAAATTCTTCTGCTGCTTGATGACTTTCAGAGGCCGTTTCAGTCATTTTCAGAGATGTGGGCTCTTCAGAACTGAAGGTTGCAGAGGATATCTCAGGCTCAGTCTCATTCTTAACAACTGTGGCAGAGCATTCGCTGGCAGAGGTGAAGCCTTCTGGCTTTTCCCATCGTGATTCTGAGAAGTACCACAAAAATGAAGCCTTTATTGCACAACATAGGTAATAACAGCAAACAAACAATCAAGAGTCTGCCAGGAATCTGGTGACTGAGGTCTTAAAAGTCAATTAGCCAAACAAAGTGCTAAGGAACTCAGCAGGTCTGGCAACATCTGTAGAGGAAATAACACAGTTAAGATTTAAAGTCCAGTGACCCACGATTGCTGGGAAACTATGATATTTATGCTGATTGCAAAGGGGTGAGGAGTGAGTTGAATACATGGAGCCCATGCTAAGACAGACAGAGAGAAGAGGATGCAAACAAAGGATTTGATGATAAGTCAAGAGACACATGAATGCCATATGGATAAACAGTTCATGTTCAAGCTACATACCTCTTGTTATGACATTATAGTAGTAGGTGCAGCCCTCTGGAGTAAGTCCTTCCACCCACGAAGAGGCCTGATAAAGATGCAATTATGCAAATTGTGAGGCAAGATACATTACTGGAATTGCAGAACCACTGAAGCTTTTATATTATGAAATGATTTGGGGGTTGGTTTTGATTCATACATTAACTCATATCTACACACAGACTATGCTAATTAACTCTATCAGACTGTCGAAAGTCTAATCAAATGTTGCAAGGTGTAACCAGCTCTAATTACATCAGTTTGCTTGTGACACAATTATTTTCACAGACACTCAAGTTGCAGAGCACGAAGACCATTTGTGCTGTTTGATCGTGGCTTTCATGAAAGACCACGAAAACTAACAATTCTGTCATCAATGCGAAACTGGACAAGGTGACGAGATTTGTTCCTGAGCACAACAGTCAGCAAGGTACAACAAAGCACTGGGCAACATAAGGACAAGCTTAGTTTTAAGTTACTGGAAGGCTGTGAAATTTTAATACTCTTCAGATCTTGTGTTAACTGGTGTGGCATTCTTGTTTTTGAAATCAGGCAAGGATAATCTGATAAAGGTAGAACAATACAGATCTAGGTCTGGACCAGAATTAGACAAGGTGCTTTCACATATGATACTTAGAATATGAAAGCTGCTAAGAATATTCAAATCATGTCTCACTAAATAAACTGCTTTTGAAACAGTGTCACTGACAGTTCAAAGTGACAAATTAATTATGCACATCAAGATCCTACTGGTGACAATATGGTATACAATCATTTGAGCAAACAGTCAAGGTACCAAGAAAACTGCTCCATTGTTCTTCAACTAGTGCCATGGGTTGTGTGTCCACAGAACAGGTTGAACTTAGTTCAATGTTTCATGGGAAATTGATTGCCCCAAAATATTGATCCACATCAGATTAATCCAAGCCTCATTTCATAAGGAGAGCAAACAAAATACATTATGGGTCTCAAGGCTATTAGAACATCCTGACCTTGAAGCAACTAGAAACAGATGTGTCCTTCATATGTTGCTCTCAGTGCTGTGCTTGCTGTAACATCTAAATAAACTGGAACACAAAATACTCATCTTCATAAGAACCCAGCAGCAATAAGTTCACAAATTTCTGTGAAAACTTTCGTGCACTTGGCAAAGGAGATCCCAACACACAATTTCTCACCCAAAGGGGAGTGGACTGGAAATTCAAGTGGTTTCACTGACCCTAGAACTGATATCTGATGCTCATTCACATACTGGGGTAGAAGTCAAAGGACCTTCCGTTCCTCCCTCTCAGGCCATGTTGTTACAACCCTTAAAACCAGTGAGAGTTCTCACCTGGAAACTCCACATGCACCGGATTCTCAACAAGCATCAAAGCAAAACACGCCACCATGTTAGAGGTGATGTACCAGCTCCATTTTCGATGTACAAAGGTACGATATCCAAAAGCACAAAATTAGCTTAGAATACGTTAAATAAGCAGGATCACAAGTGAAATATAGTTTTTTTTTGCCAGAACACTGCCAGTTCAAACCTTACATACGGCCCGGAGTTCCATTTGTATGTTCAGACCAGACTAGAAAATAGACCAATTTTTTTAAAAAAAGGAGTGCTCTTACTCTGAACTCATTGCCCCTGCAAGCAAACACTGGATAGTGTCTGCTAGAGGGGCCATTCACTTATAAGTAATGGTTAAGAAAGCGTACTTATGGCCCACAGATATACAAGCCCTCAATGATGTGGTAGGCAAATGCAAACCAACAATGTACCTGTTGTGCAACTTCACTCTGCACAAAGTTTGAGCTCCCTTGGAACCCTTCAGGCTTTTCCCATTGTGATTCTGTACAATGAAGAAATAATTGCCTGTGAGTGTCTCACTGCTACTTGGCCTGAATACAATCTGTATATTACAAGTTCCCATTTCCATACAGGATAGAAAGATTTAGCAGTGTCTTTGAAATATGAACACACGCCATCCCTGAAAACATATGGTAAAAATTCAGTAGTTTTGATCGATTCTAACACATCTTCATAAACTTTCATACCTGTAAGATCAATTTTAGCACTTGTGATTAATTGAGCATGAACAATTCCAAGGCTACAACAAATGTTAATTTATTTTGCTTCATTAATCCTAAAAGTCACCCAAGGCTATTCAAAATTTAAGTTTGAGGGTATCTAAAGAGAATATATATATTCTCCACAGGAGTTTGCATGACCAATTAACCACACTCTGTAACTGTATCAATTACATGTACACATCTATGGTCTGAACCTG